>NC_083581.1:53656699-53964199 GCF_027579695.1 Neoarius graeffei
TACATAATTTGTGCAGTCTTGTGTTTAACCAGATCCGTGAATTTCAGAGTGTGTGCTTTTACGAATAATGCGTTTGTATGCTCAAGATATCCCATATTATTGACAATTCTTATTGCTCTTTTTTGTAATGTGCATAACGGCTGCAGGTTAGATTTGTAGGTATTACCCCATATCTCCACACAGTAGCTCAGATATGGAAGTATGAGTGCATTATACAGAGTATGTAGTGATTTATAGTCCAGAATGTGTCTTGATTTCCCCAAAATTGCAGTAATCTTTGCTATTTTTGCTTTAACATGATTAATATGCGGTTTCCAGCAGACTTTATGATCAACAATCACACCCAGAAATTTTATTTCATTAACTCTTTCTATGGTTATGTTGTCAATTTTCAATTCAACTTGAGGGTTCGACTTATATTTTCCAAATAACATAATCTTTGTTTTACTCAAATTCAATGACAATTTGTTTGCATTAAACCACCTTTTTAATTTATTCATTTCGGTTGTGATTGTTTCCATAAGATGCTGTGCATTGTCCCCGGCGCAAAAGATGTTTGTATCATCAGCAAATAAAATGCATTTCATTATACATGATACATTACATAAATCATTAATGTACAATATAAACAGCTTAGGACCTAAGACAGACCCTTGTGGTACTCCACATGTTATGGGCAAATAATCAGATGTGTGATCTCCAATTTTTACAAAAAATCTACTACGAGGTTATTTGGCTCGTAGTGTCCTCTGGAAGCCAGTGGCCTTGGCATTATTTTTGTTTTTGACTCCTTCCCAGGATTGACTGATATGACTGTCTTTCAGTTTGCTTTTATTTGGGCCTTTTTTCTTTTGTACAGTGGCATAAGGACTTTTTTTTGTCTTGTTGCTACTTGAAATGCACCTCAGTTTTTAAGTGGAAGTTACTTTCTGTTTCCTTGGACTGACTTGAAAATCACTTTATAATTTTACTTTGTAAAAAAATTCAGTATGCCTTGCACTATTCCATTGTAGGCAACAAAACGATGTGGAGCACTAACATCCAACCAATTATGAAAAGAAAGCATCTCTTCTTGCCTCTCAGTCATGTTGTTTGTCATTTTGGAAAACTCCCTTTCTTCCTCAAGGCATGAGCACTGAATGAAGGGGCTGCATTTGGTTGAATTTTCAAAATAGCTAAAAGGCTTTAATACTATTACAGTGGACTCTAACAAAATTGACAGTGATATGTTTCTTTTTTTTTTTGCTTTGGCTCTGCACTTAAAATAATTTGAAATGAAACAATGGCTTCAAAATGTCAGTTTTAATTCCAGGTGATTTAAATAAATAAATAAATTCTATCCACATTCACTGGATATGAGCAATCATGCACTTTGGCTACTTTACTACTCGGATATCAGCTCATATACTGTGAGTAGAGAAAAACAAGATGGCGGTGCACATCAAGTCAGATATATCACTTTCTTATCAAGTATCTGAAAGAAACAGAAGTAGCTAAATAAAAGAAGATGGTTTTGTCCCCCCCCCAAATATCTCCTGTTCCACACTCCAGCCCAGTCAGTGGCGGTAATGCACCTTGAAGTTGGTTTGCCAAATGCCAAAAAAAGAAGAAAAGAAACCAGCGGACCGTGTTATTGAATCAACCGAGGATGAAATAAAAACTCTACTCGAAAACAAAACCCGAAAAATGCAAAAAAAGCAACAAAATATTTAATAAAAGTATTTAATGGTAAGAACGTATCTTTTTTAGTTTTCAAGAATTATTATAATAGCATTTTTCAAAAATTGCTCCTGTCATTTTGCCGGATTGTTTACATTCTATGTAAACACAATCATTTTTGTCGGATGTTTTGTATAAAGTTTTTTATTTATTGAATTTGCAAAAAGTAAAAATAAAAATGCTCTGTTTCTCAAAATCCAGTGAATGTGGATAGAATAAAACAGTTATTCCACTCAATCTCATCGTACATGGTTTATAGCTATCAGCGCATATATGACTCAGTTTCATGGAATAGCTGTTTATATATATATATATATATATATATATATATATATATATATATATATATATATATATATATATATATATATATATATATTATATATATATATATATATATATATATATATATATATATATAAGATAATGGACAAGATATGTGATACAAGTTCATATGATGTCTCTCTCTCTCTCTCTCTCTCTCTCTCTCTCTCTCTCTCTGTGTGTGTGTGTGGTACTTCAGGATTAAAGATGTGGCTGACAGAGATGGTGATAAGGGCCAGTTTTATCTCTCCAGGTTGGGTTCTGGGCAGCTCCACTTCATAGTATCCCAGACAGTTTTCCTGAAATTCCTCCCTCTGCATGTCAGTAACAAGCTACATGCAGTCCAATTGCTATTACTGTATGGCTGAAACATACTAATTCTGCATGCATGTACATACACACACACACACACACACACACACACACGGAACTACGTTGTTCCCCTGTCCCCTGTAACTCAGAAAGATTTATTGTGCCCACAGGGAATAGCTGCAGAGACAACGCACGGAAGTTTTGATTTAATGGCTGAATATTAGCTAAATAAATGTCCCCATGTTACCCTCCTTCTCCTTCCCACCTCAGCAGCACATAACTTCCCTTGTGTCAGGATCGCTCCATCCACATTTAAAACATAATATCCTGTTTTCTGTAGCAGACAGAGAGAGAGAGGGAGAGAGAGAGGGAGGGAGGACAAATGACTGAACGAGGGCTGCATTGACGCTGACCCTGGGAAAAGTCTCTGCTAAGGAAAGGCTATCACTCATAGGGAGGTTGGGAGGAGGTGAGTAGGTGCAGGAGAATAGAATGATCGAAGGACAGCATGGAAAAAAAAAGTTTAAAATGTTCAACAGTGCTAACCTTGACACTGCACTGACCTCAAAAACCTCCAGTCTCAAATACTTCAGGACAAGTCCGTTCAAAGATAAGGGAATCATGACCCCTCACCTGAACACACACACACACACACCTTTCACGCAAACACCTGGGCTCAAACACACTCCTGCACACAATTTTACAGCATCAAGCTCCTAAAGCGTGGCCCTTAATGCAGGACAATGGAACGCAAACATGGCCGCAAGGGTCGTGCTCCCCGGCATACTCCTGCTGCTCTTTGAAGCCATGCGTACACAAGGACAATAGAGCCACTTACTGCAGCAAGGACACAAGAATGACTGTGTGAAGTGTATGAGGCTGGAATTCCACTTGAACAGGGTTTTGGATATTTAGGTGATGACAAGATCCTCCAGAACCTGTTGTCTGGTCCAGAATTACATTTCTCTCTCGTGCAACCATATACAGTACATACATTTCCTATTAACGTCACTATAGTTACTGAATAACTACTAGATAATGTGCTTTGAGAAAAATACCTGACTTTCAGGGGTTAAAATGTGATAAAATAAGAGTAATAGGACTCAGTAAACCAATCAGTTTTGACTCCGTTAAAGGTCTGAAATTTCCAACTTCCCATTTTCAGTGTTGGATATTCAGAGACGTAACACATTGGCAATAGTACAGCTACTAACATTTATTTGTTAGACAAACTGCTAGAATATGTTACAAACCATATTGTTGATATTGTTTTATATATTTTTTTTACCAAGTAATTTTGTTCTTTAAATATCATATTACTTTTTAGAGAGATATACCAAACCAAGTGATGTTTTTGAAAACATTGTTCTGTATACCAGTCGATCACAACATTAACAAAACTATTGCAGCTTTCCTTTTCACTGTATCCTAGCATACTAGTACTGGATATCATCACATCCCTTCACTCAACATTTAGTTTATGAAAGGAACAGTTGATGAGCTTAGTTTGCAAAGTAGTTGCTCATGGAGCAGAGGCAATAAGGATCAGAGTTGCACGCACTTTCCCATAATGCTGAGTCCTACAACTCATTGCTGGAGCAACGGAAACCATGACAGCACCAGATAAGAGAGGCTAATTTGACCAATAGCAATAAAGGTGGTGTGCGGAGCCTCTGTGTCGCCACAAACTGACTCGTGCCAGCCTGAGTCGAACCCTCAGCACCATAAAGCCAAGCTGGAAGGCAACCTTTGATCACCAATGCAGGCGAGAGAGAGAGAGAGAGAGAGAGAGAGATATGCTGATATTAACATAATTATTATGTATAGAGCTACATATACAGAAAATACAGCAAACATATAAAAATTTCTTGAATGAGATAAAATTTTCTTCTTTTTTCCTCAAAATAGTACCAACATTTTGCAAAATTCAATCATGAAAATTAAACTGAAAGAAAAGAAAAAAGCTGTAGCACAAAAAAAGTGTGTGTGTGTGTGTGTGTGTGTGTGTGTGTGTGTGTGTGTGTGTGTGTGTGTGTGTGTGTGTGCTGCAGGAGCTCCAAGTAAAGCACAGCAAGCAAGAAGGAAAACAATGCTGTTTCTTTGATTATAATGAAATTTTCACGCTGTTTATTTTTTAACGTGCTTGAATTGTAGTCTGGTAAGTTGCTTTGGATAAAAATGTTTGCCAAATCAATAAATATTAAGTTTTAAAACAAAACATTTATGGTTAAGTTTTAGGTAAGAGCAAAATGCTTACATCTGCACAATATCAGGTGGAATATGAAGTTTGCATATCAGGCTTACAGCTGTGTTTATAATCACTATCAATATGTCTGAGAGCATAAATAGCTCAGGATTTTTTTTCTTTTAAAAAAATCACAAAGACTTTTACACTGAAAGACACAACAGAACTTGTACCAAATCATTAAACTTGTTTATTCACAAACTGTGCAAAATTTCTTTTTCTGTATAGTTTCAAATAAGTAATATTTTGATCATAAATGTATTTATTTTTGTGTGTGTGTGTAAATATGGACATCTAGTGTGTCATCTAGACTTTTGTTAATAAATCCTGATTGATTTCGAAGAGTATCAACTGTCTGGACAAAGACACGGGACAATATCTTATACTGAGGTTTATATTCAATAAAGGGACACGGAGTTTTACATTCAATAAAAGTGTAATTCCATTATATATCAACAAAGTACAGCAAAAATAAAATTAAGGTTAATATATTTGAAGAGAACAAAACGACCTCTTAAAATAATTAAAATAATCGCGTCCCTTTTCAAAAGCTTCGGAAAAGTGAGTCATTGCACTTCAGATTAACGGACAGCTTTACGAATCAGTAGAAGCAATGAGGAAACTTTAAAAGCCTGTGTGTATGTGTTCAAATGTCCATTAGGAGAATAAAATATATTCCCTGCCAGGGAAAAAAAAAAGAAAGAATATACTGAATAACTCAGTTTGTCTGGACTGTTCCTATCTCAGCATAAATAATGTTTTGGAAAATTAATAATTTGTGAAGCCTATCATTAAACATTGTGTTTGTTTTAAATGTGCATTTGATTTTGGCCTTCATTTTGATTCTAAGCTAAAAACAACAACAACAACAA
The DNA here is from genome assembly GCF_027579695.1 of Neoarius graeffei. NCBI lineage: Eukaryota > Metazoa > Chordata > Actinopteri > Siluriformes > Ariidae > Neoarius > Neoarius graeffei. The sequence goes on from NC_083581.1 coordinate 53,662,172, forward strand.
CAACAACAACTCTAAAATAACTTCTTGAGTCATCTGTTGTAGCTTGCACCACAAACGTGAATAGGTATGATCTGAAATTTACACTGAACAACAAGACAATGAAGCATTGGTTACACACTGTACAAACTGTATTATCAGTTCAAATATTCCCATTGACTGGCATCCACCAGAGTCCATTTTTGCTTGTTAGAGTCGGCTGTGTAATAGGTAGTTTTCGTCATAAAGTCTTTTTCCTAGATTGCACTGGGGTGATATGCAGGAATGGCAGTGTCTCGGGCTGCATCATGCTTGGGACAGTGCGCACCAGGTGTTCTGTGGGGTGATGGATGTTGGAGTGAACGAATAGTCCTCGTATTTGATGTCCACGTGGCCTGAGCTTGTGCTGCTTAACTGTGTCGAAGCCTTATGAAAGAGGGGCAAGGACAGAAGCATGTGTTATTCCACTGGCTTCGCGGTCTATTCCATTAACTTTCATTTTTTCCATATTATTTTCCCTTTCTGTCATTGAACCATTCATGCAAAAACTTTTAATGCATGGGTATGAATAGTTAAGGTTAAGGTGAAAAGTCAAAGCTTTTCGAATGACTTCATTCATAGAAAATACAAGAAATCAAATTCACTTGTTAAAATTCCTATAGAATTTGTGTTCACTTGCTCAGCCTTTCTATAGATTCACTGTCTGAGAGCTGTAATCCTTAAGACACAATAACTCTCAAAATACAACAAACTTTCAGTCCTTTAGTGCTTCTACTGATTGGGTAACAGGATAAATTAATCAGCGACTGATTTATCTGTGAGCGATAACCGACTTAGTATGAATGAATACCTGTGTGACAGACACAACCGTTTGACCGGCGTACGGTGAAGCAGCAATGTTGGGTTCACTTTTTATTGTTGAAGCGTTCTCTGAAATGGGATGCGAGTTAGGAGAGGTAGTGCCGGACACAGAAGACCCTAAAGGACCACAAAATGTGAAAAATTAAATGAAGCAAACCCAATAAAAGACATCGCAATATTCACAGCCATATGTATGTCAGATACTTATCAGATATTCAAAGATGGCCTGACATCTCACTATAGACACTGTTTGTGTCTTTAACCACAAATCCATTAAATCCAGAAGAAATAGTGTAACTGGACGCTCACTTTCTCTCTCTCACTCACTTTTGCTTCTTCCATTCTTTCACACACCCCATATTTCTCTCCACACATTCTTGCAATCCCCCTCCCTCTCTTTCATCCCAATCACTCATCTTAGCTTTCTTCCCAAAATGAACTGTCCTTTCATTTCACCTACTCTCTCTCTCTCACACGGCTTTCACTAAAGCAGTGCAAAATCATTGATACAGTCATACAGGACTGATGAGTCAATATGTTTTAAAATATTATCACTCAAAAAACATGTAAAAATGAACAATTAATGTGACCACATAGCCACAGTATACCTATCTACAGTATAGCTGGATAGTAATTCATCCATCCATCCATCCATCCATCCATCCATCCATCCATTATCTGTAGCCGCTTATCCTGTTCTACAGGGTCGCAGGCAAGCTGGAGCCTATCCCAGCTGACTATGGGCGAAAGGCGGGGTACACCCTGGACAAGTCGCCAGGTTATGACAGTAATTCATTTTCATTCATATTGTGCGTTATTATTGTTTAATGACATGTACGAACATCTCTTACCTGAGGAAGCTTTGGTTTTAGGTATCTTGGGTTTGCGTTTTCTTGTCTGAATGCTTTCTTTCTTCATAGCTAGTGGCCTGGGTACCTATAGGATGACAGAAAGATAGGTAAAAATATATACTACTCATTAAAGTTGGAGATATACACTGTAATACTGCAACAGTGTACTCAACACACTCAATTTATAATCATATCAAGAACCAGTTTGGAACCAGAAGACCAGAACTGATCTTTTGAGATGAAAACTGTTATACGTGAAATGAATCTATTATTAAAAACCCATCAATTTTCAACAAGTTTTGACTATCATCATAACTTAAACACTGCCAGGATGGTCAATTTATGTTTTGGACACTGGCTCACTGAGCGTTCGTGTTAAGAATGCTAAAGATTTGTTTGGAAGAGTATTAGAGTGATTTAATCCTGAGAGTCTCTTGAGCTAAGAATGTAGCAGAGTGCATTTCCGCATGAAGATATGAGAATAAGAGCCAACACATTACATAAACCTTGATACTGACCCCGTGAAGCTTCATGTAGAGGCCACAGGCATTACACACAGGCTCCCCCTCTGCATTTCTCCTCCACAGTGTGGTCGTGCTGGTATGACAGTTAGTGCAACACAGGCCTGCACGCCGGGATGTAGTCTGCTGCAGATACACACAAAGCCACACAAATAGCAACAAGTGTTTCTCATCTTGACAAAAATGACAAAAGGATTGATCGTATGAGTGTGTATGTGTGTACATTCAGTGAGTCAAGTCTAATGAGGAAAAAAACAGGAGCAATGAAATCTAGGACCTGGTCGGAGTTCAACAAATTCTTAGAAAAGGTAACATTCTTAAAAATGTATTTCTCGAAACAGAACAGTTCATTAACACCGTATCATCAACAGTGCATTAACAGACTGCATTCTGCCAATTAATTCCTGAGAATTCGACATATTGTGCACCATGTTTGTGCCATGTATATCTAAACGTTCAGTATTCACAAATCCTCATATGACACACAGTATTTAACTATATACCATGGTAACAAATAACGGCTTAGCTTTTATTGTAACATGCAAAACGTGCGCTCAGGCATTGGAAACACAGCAAACTAACAGACTAACTTTTATTGCAATGCTATGTGCTCGTGGGTAAGGAGATTTCCTCGATCATGCACACAGTAGCTGCGACATGGAGTTTTGAGTCCTGTTCTAAATATGGACAGACTCAAGGACAAGGTCACTAAATGGCAAATAAAAACAGAGATGTGGAAAGGGTGTGCTAAGTGTACTAATTCACAGCTGCAGAGAGAGAGAAGCAAGACAGCAGTGAAGGTCCCTCTACCTCTGTGACCGCCTCCAAATGGCCCTGAGATAAGCACTCTTTCCATTTCTCTTGCTATCATATATATTATATGGACAGGAGTGTTTTACTGGGAAATACGCCATTCGTATTTTTCATATGAGCTACATCCGGGACATGGAGAACCAAAACCGTGACATAAATCTCTATATGTCACTCATGAAGGAATCGATGAATTGTTTTGATAAATTTGGGTACTTTTTTTTGTGATCGTGTCCACACGGAAAATCACTCGTCGGCTTCAAGATATGAAGTTTATCTTCTCGTGCTGAAAAACTCAGATTTTTCATACAACATATGTCGCAGATCTGAGTGACATATTTAAATAATACTGACTGGCTTTTTTGTGGTATATCAGATATATTCCATTCAGCTCGCATGATACTGAACCAGTCAAAGACAAGTTCAATATCATGCTAGCTGAATGGAATATATCTGATATACCACAAAAAATGCCAGTCAATATTATTATTATTATTATTCTTATTATTATTATTATTATTATTATTATTATTATTATTATTATACAAACACGTTCCTTTTGGGTGTTCAATGCATTTTTCTCTTTCAAAATTCTCTCAAATTTTTCCATATTTAATGAAGCAAACCTGGTGGCCACATTTGTTTACAAATTGTCACAGTTTGTTTACATATTGCTTGCTAGCGCGGAAGTTTTACCTATCCAACACCTGACGTCATGTTATCTTGACAACCATACAATATCGTAAACCATATTTGACGCTCATTCTCCATTGAGTAGAGTGATGTAATACACGTAGGATAAGCGATATGCAAACAATATTGCATGTTATCGAACCAAATGAATGGAACCTCCTAGAAGGGAATAGAATACATGTTTTTATTCCATCAAAAAAGTGTCCTGTATGTATAATAATTCCCAATATTTCACTCTGATGATGTCACTCCCAGTGTTTTCTCGTTGACTAGATGTACGTTGTCAAAATGGCAAACCAGTTCAAAATTACAATTCTTTTGATTAACTTGCATATTTTTTGTGGATGTGTCCATATAACATAAAGAATGTTACACAGTGGTGTGAAGATATATATGTATATATAATAGTCAAATTTTTTTCTTCATTATTATTCATTAAAAAAACACTTCATGTCTTAAAGTAATGATGGATGTCATTTCTCTTTACTTAGCTGAGTGGTTCTTGACATAATATAGATTACTACAGTTGTAGAACAGGACTATTTACTGTATTTTTATTATTTACTATTTACTGTTTGATCTCAAACACATTAAGAAGGCAAGACATTGCACTAATTAAGTTTTGATGAGACACACCTATTAATTGACTACGTCATGAAGCTGGTTAAGGTAATGCCAATAGTATGCAAAGTGTCATCAAGGTAAACAGTGGCTACTTTGAAGAATCTAAAATATGAAACGTTTTTCTTTCCACATTTTTTTTGTAAACAGTGGAAAGAGAGAATATATATTCTCTCTTTCCATTTTTTTTTCTTGCTACAAAATTGATTGGGAAATAATCATATTACAAAAGGAGAGTGGAAAAAATAGTAGACCTATTTCCAATGTTTGTTTGCCTATCAAAGCCACACCACTAAATGCTGATTATAGGGTTTCTTTATCTTTAAAGATTAAATACCAACACGGTTGCATAGCCTGGGGGGGAAAAAAAAAGCATTTCAGTTGTTGCATATTTAAAAAGTTGCATGTCCTGAAAATATATTAGACTATAACCCACACTGTCCAGTACACTGTAGTGAGCAGTATTATTGAAATCAGAATGCTGCTTTTTATACTGCATGATTTCTGTGACTGATGTGAAATGCTGCTGCTGCAGTAATATTGGGATGATGATGATGATAATAATGATATATGCTGCAGCCCTAACCCTGGAGCACTCACCAGGCGTTTCTGGGGTTTGATGAGAGGCCGGTTGATGCCGTTCATCTTGTGATAGAGGCCGCACGCGTTGCATAGGTAATGTCCGGTTCCGTCGCGCCTCCACAGCGGAGTGGAGATGGAGCCGCAGTTCACACACTCGCGTCCCTCCACCGCCACCTCATCCAACACATCTGCACGCACACACACACACACTTCTCATTTCTACTCTCCGTTTGTTGCACTTTTTTTCCCCATTAATTTCATTCTTAATTCACTTTCGCGTCGTTCATAAAATTCTAACAGAAGTGACGTCAGTGAAAGTTTTGAGAATTTCACCCTATTAGATTAAGAATAAAATAGCTAATAAAACTAATTTCCATTAATAGGGTAAAGGGAAATAAATATACACGAGTAATAATATTTATGAGTAATGATTCAGCTATATAATGTATATAATTTCAATACGCTATGAAACTATTAAACATATATATATATATATATATATATATATATATATATATATATATATATATATATATATAAACACACACACACACATATATATATATATATATATATATATATATATATATATATATATATATATATATATAACTGTATTCTCGTTTTATCTGTGCGAAAATCTGTCCATAAATACAGAACTGTGTTCTACTGAATACTGTCGGAACAAACAACACCCAAAGATTTATTTCCTACTCAAAGGAAGAATTGAAAATAAAAACACTAGTTTTACACTAATATTGCACTGATTGATATAAATAGACGCAATTAAGTATTTTAACAGCTAATCGGCCTATTTGGGGAAACATACGGGATATTTTGTGTCTAGATGATGTCAGAGGTGGGAAAATCAGATAAACAAATTCATCACGTGCTTTCTGAAGGACTCTGGGGTTTGGGGTAAATTAGTGGTGAATATCTGCAGCCATCTTGATTAGCTGTGTGTGTGTGTGTGTGTGTGTGTGTGTGTGTGTGTGATGAATGTGTCCGTTTGGCCTGGTGCGGGTGGAATTAAGAGGCGCGCGCGGACCGATGAGACAGCATGCATCAATACTGGGGACACTGGGGGTAAGCGCTCTCTCTCTCTCTCTCTCTCTCTCTCTCTCTCTCTCTCTCTCTGTGTGTTTGAGAGAGAGAAAGAGAGAGAAGGCTGGGTCGAATGGGCTATGGGGCTCTTATCAGTGTTAAAGATCCAGGAGTCCCCAATCAATCAAGCCACATGACGCGCGACGCCCTCCTGCATTTAATGGCTCGAATTCCACATTTCAAAGAACTAGCCTAGGTGAACGAATTTGAGCAATAATAATAATAATAATAATAATAATAATAATAATAATAATATCACCCTTTCATAATATTTCTATAAGCCTTTCTGTTATTATCAGACTTTATATGACATTATACACCTAAACACATAAACCACAAGCTCGTCACTAAAATGCCAAATTTATAGGGCCATATAGTTTGTAAGCGAAGTGCTCTTTCAAAGATAACTTTACGACAAAGTGAATGAGTCCAGCAGTCTGTTATGACAAGCTGCGCACCGAATTACATGACCGGCACATATTGTATTTCAGAAGTGTGCTCGCTCATAGATAGTGATGCAGCAGGACTCTGTATGTGTATCAGATCAGACGATAAGTCGTTAATTGTTTGTTTAGGTAAGTCTGATCAAGGTGGCAATAAGGCACTTGTCAGTGCTCAGAAGTCTGCACTCATAACCCTTTCATCAATTCACACCCAAACGATGTTTAGTGGTTTAATTAGCATCTAAAGTGTATTACAGGTATATGTGTATTAGTTGAAAGAGCACGGTTTTCTTTCTTTTTTTCCTCCCTTTTTTTTCTTTTTAGCTTTGATTAACAGGAATCTTACTAGCTAGATAGCATCAATAGACTTGACACAATCACAATAGCTGGCCATTCTTGTGGATGTTCAGCCATAGAGAAAGCCAAAAGCCCATTCAGCTGTCATTAAATTACTACAATAAACGTGAGATCACAGCATCAAACGAGACCCCTTCCTTTCATTCAACCACTTGCCTTGATGACTTGGGGGGGGGGGGGGGGGGGGGTAGAGAGGTCATATTACAAATCATATCAGAGAACTTGTTACAAGTTTCTTTCCAGTGAATTTGTACGATACACCGAATAGAGTTACGACAAAATGGTCTGATATGTTACCCTATCATCATTTAAGCTCAATAAAAATGTAGATTTGTAGACGTGCTAATTCTGTCTATTGAGTCAATTTATACATTTTAGTGCCTATAAGAAGAATAATGTACGACGTGTTCATGATCATTATTATGATCATTATAATGAATATCAGTATAATAAAATCATAATAAATTAATTCCTCATATATTTATATGCATTTGCTGTTCGCATAGGCTACTGTGACTATTTACTATATAGGCTAGTATGTCACAATATGTTGTTTTAACCATTTTTATTTCTCCTTAGTGTATTTTCATATGAGCTTTTTTTTAATAGTCTGGTAAATATTGCAACTAATGAACAGGAAGTAGTTTATGGGACAACGCGGTAATTTAATTTGTGCATGAAGAGGACAGAATAAAATCTTGGTTTCAGGTGTGATTTCGTGACTCCAGTGGTGAATTCAGTGCACCAGGTGTTTGCAGAATAAAATGATACTACATAACATTTTGCAAAATAAAATATATTTTTAAAGTTGAAAAGACTGAGGAAATGTGTTTCATCAAAGAATAAAAGAATACAGTGTGGGACAGTTGTGTGTCCCTCCCTTTCTTAGAGATACGCACCGAGACTGGTCCTTCTGCCCGTCAGGGTTCCCTGGCGTCCCTGTAGTCCGATCACACCACTGTCGAAATGACCAGGCGCCCAGGATCCGCTCACATCGGGGCCCATGTACGCGTATGGGTTCGAATAAGAAGCGCCGACGGAGCGCACCAGAGCCCCGCTGTACTGCTCTGGGCCACGCGCGCCGCCACTCAGCGCCAGCGGACTCTGATAGGACGCAGGGTCGCGACCGCCACAGCTGCCACCGCCGCCGCTCGCAGGAGGACTGTGTGTGTAGGAGAAAGCGGCGGAGGGCGCGTGCGCATGCGGGCTTCCAGCGCCAAACGACGAACCGTCAGCAGCAGACTGCGGTGGCCATGCGTGATGGTGGCCCGCAAGCGCGTGCGTCTGGTGCGTAGGTTCACACGACTGCAGGTAGGGCAGCGACTGCAACACGGCGGCGGGCACACGCGTACTGGGCACGTACACGGGCGAGCTGGTCGGGGCGTGCACGTAGTTCCCGGAGTCGTGCCCATACGGCGACGGGTTGGAGGGTATGGCCAAGCTTGAGTACATGCTGCACGATCAAATCTCCTAAATTGTTCGTAAGAAAAGTAATATCTCGAGAAAAAGAATGAACAAAAACAAACAAAAAATAATTATAAGTGCAAATAAAGTTCATCCAAAAGCTCCACTCCGGTAGGTTCGGCCAGACAGGACTCCGTTCCTGACAAGAAAAGGAAAAAAGAAGGAAAAAGAAAAAAAATTAAATGATTTTTCTCCGAAAACAAAGTAGCCTACATGTCACTATCCGTCTTAATTAGCATCTAAAAAAAACAAGGAGTCAAAGTCTGGTCTGAGCAGCTTCTCGTTCGTGACAGCGGATAATAATCAGAGCCACATGGCGAGATTTCAGCTGTCTTCCTTTTTTTTTTTCCTTTTAAAGATAAACTAGCAGTTATTTTTCCAGTAATATACAACAAAACATAAAAATTCCTCCAGCCGGTGTCTAAAGAAAACATTGCTGTTAAAATACCTTTAAAGTGAAAATTGAATCAATTTGAAATGCATATTCGTTAATACAACATTTTGATGGATGTTTAAAGAAAGGAAATAACATTAAAGAGTCCTCGATCTTTGCGTGCAGATGGGGGGGGGGGGGGGGAAGACTAACCATGTCAAGTAGCCTATCTAAGACTACTCGAACCAGGTCAACAACCGATTGGAGCAAATCAAGAACGGTATCGTGGTAACCAAGGCACAATCTCTTGATACATATGTTTTATCATTGGAAACGCATAAAAACAGATGATAGCCGTGCGCGCAGCACTAATACAATTTTATCCTCGAGCTCTCGTCGCATTATCTCACCAGATAAGGGCGCTGGGCGATAAAGTTCGATTCCCTTTTCCCCCCAATCGAGTAGCAAGTCAGTCGAAGGCTCTTCTTCTCGGTGTCCTCTTATTATTTGGAAGGAATGGAGGGATTGTAGTTGTAAATGTAGAAACCTGTATTTAAAAAGCGAAAAGTTTTCTCCTTGCGCGTTGAGACTCAGGTATCACTGACAGACTGATAGCACCTCATATAACCGTTCCCCGATTCGCCCTCTATACTTCACAGAGAGAGCCAAGTCACGTGACTCAACGCTTGAAGGTAGGACCCATAGCAAAGGAGGAGAGGCGGACTCGGGCTCTGGCCAACAAGCACAGACTAACACTAAATAACAGCTTATGTCAGAATAGTACGCCGCCTAGGTGGGCCTACTGTTTTGGTACACTATTTAGTAAGGAAGTGTGCATTTAAGGACTTGATCAGAGGCAGAGAGTAATGGGATTATAACCATCTGTGTGCGCATTCTACCTGAGAGATGCACATTTATTTATTTATTAATTAATTAATTTATTTATTTATTTATTTAAAGAGGAAGGCTTTGGGAATTGAACCCGAATCCGACAGTGTGGAAGTAAACATTTAAGATGCTGTGCGGCGAAAATAAAACTCCAGAATAATCCAAAAATTTTTTTTCAGTTGTTGGGTCAATTATGAAAAAAAAAAAAAGTTAAAATGAATCAGAGTCATAGCGCACTTTTGTGCTGCTAGCACACTGGCAAGGGTTTTAATTGAGCAGTCTTGTTAAAAAAAAAAAAAAAAGGTTGCAGGAAGATAATTTCGGCGTCCGAACGAGAGCTATAGGATCGCTTTTATGGCCCGTAAAATCTGGATGAGTTCACAATAAAAGCAGCAGCAGATAAGACAGATACGAGTGACAACTTTAACATGGAGATCCAACAATCACCGGCCATTTAAATGTTATCATCCTGGAGTTGTTGTTGATAAACCGGTACTGCAGTTTTCCTCGGTTAAATTAGGTTGGTTTAAATAAATAAATAAATAAATAGGCAACACACCAATAAAACAGATGTTTCATGATTGATGATTATTACACCCTGAATTTGATTAAAGACTATAAATTTATCATGATTTTGCGCCCGCGGCCTCACAGCCGAAATGGGAATTGAAAATTACTGCTTATGTATTTATTTGAAGACATAGGATATAATCGGGTATTTTGTAAAACTGGTTTTAGTTACAAGTAATTTATTTTAAAAAAGCCTAAATTTAAACAAATAAATAATAAGTATAGGCCAAGCCTAATTGGTACTAAAAAATCATAAATGTTAATCAGGAATCTCTAAAACTGTGTAGAGACTGTAATGCATTAATATGTTTCACAAGTGATTTTGTGAGATTATTGTGGAGCAGTCGGCGATAGAGTAAGCGCATGCGTCGGAAGTGTCTTGTGAGGCGTCGTGTTTAATCCAGGAGGCTGAAATTATCCACGAGGTTTGCAATTAATGAAATGGAAAACACTATCTTTTTTTCTAATTAAAGGTCTATTCTCAGAACATCTATCAAGAACGTGATATTCTGTATGTATGTATGTATGTATGTATGTATGTATGTATGTATGTATGTATGTATGTATGTATGTATGTATGTATGTATGTATGTATGTATGTATGTATTTGCACCACTTCTGCGTTGAAAAAATATATAATATGTATAACTTTGGTACAGATGGCCTATATGCATTCAAATAGTCTGTTGGCCATCATATGAAGGTGGCATGGCATTATGCAAACTCAGCAGATTTAAAATTGATGTCTGCCATTAATCAAATAATGACTTTGCTTTTCTGGACCTACTGAGAATGTAGATGATAAAGCATGATGCTTTTCAAAGGACAACATATTAAGTGTGCATGCCAACCCACAGGCATCAAACCAATGGCACACTAGTAAAATCCATAAGAGCATATGAAGACTGACCAAAATATCTATCTATCTATCTATCTATCTATCTATCTATCTATCTATCTATCTATCTATCTATCTATCTATCTATTGGATGGAGTAAATATGAACTATCAATAAAAAAATGCAAGATTAAAAAAAAACCCCAAAGCTTTAGGCTTTTTATATTGATTTATATAATTATTTCCATTTTAGTGTATTTTAGCTAAACTATCTTCTTACATCTCTTCTATGCAGCACCGTGTATTTGTGAGCTTTCTGGCTGTCTATTTTAATAAATATAAATCAAGATGTGTCATGAATTGATGATAATACACCAAAACAGTGTTAGATATGAGGAGAACAGCATGAGGCTCAACTGTGAACAAAGAGCATCCCTGACAATCATGCATGCAGTTGGTGGTTTAGCACACACACACCCAATATAACAAAATATAACAAAAAATATATCTTTTATATAGATATAAAATGTGTGTGTGTATATATATATATATATGTATATAAAATCCTTATCTATATCTAATATATATATATATATATATATATATATATATATATATATATATATATATATATATATATATATATATATATATATATATATAAAATCCTTATCTATATCTAATCTAATATATATATATATATATATATATATATATATATATATATATATATATATATATATATATATATATATATAAAATCCTTATCTATATCTAATCTAATCTAATCTAATATATATATATATATATCAGACAAAATTATTGGCTCATCCTTAACCACATCTATATCCGAAATATTGTTATTGTTATAATCATAAATCATTTTATTCTGATACAGGCCTAATGATGCGCTTACAATTAACTCTCACTGATGTGTTGAAAGAGCTCGGGAATAGATATTAGCAAAATATATGCAAATTTCAGACACATTTCAGAGACATAAAGAGTAGATTATGTAGGTTATGTGATCACAGACCGAGGAGACTGAAAAACAGTAACGATTTATTTATTTATTTGCGTAAACGGTGTAATATTAATATAGTTTTTGATATATTCCGATTATATACATTTCGCCCTATATATTGAGATGATGTGCGTTTAGTTGTTGCATATAGTGTCTGTTCTTTAGCTGGATGAAGGCTGATAAGCGCGCGCTTATGGATGACGTGTGTGTCGCGAAGCCTTTCCCCGCGCGCGCCTCATCGCGCTGTGTGTCACGCGCAGCGCGCGCTTCTCCGGTTCACACTCTGGTTAAGTAAATACGTTTTAAATCACTGCGGATTGTAAATCTCCTGGCTATAATTGATGTATCTTTAAACAGTCGGGTATGACATTTTTAACAACACTCTACCTCGAAATACCACCGGGGTCCAGTGTAGCGCGTTTTTAATCACGACATACAGAAAAGCAGATGGAGTTAACGGTAATGTCAGACCCGGTTTAGTCAGAAGAACAGGCTGGAAGTGAGGAAACAGAACCAGGTCCTTCCACAATTCAAATAATTAATTATATTATTCACTTGTGGTAGAAAAAAAGTTAATTTACTGTGATCACTGAACGCACTGAAGTCATGAAGTTTAGGCCTACTGTTTATTTCTTGCCAGAATTAAGATTAGAGCATATTTACTACCTGATTGTGTAGTGTTTATGCGGGGAGCTAATGTCTGAACTGTCTCTAAAGGATAACAATTTCAGGAATGCATGTACAGTTGGAGTTTATAGAAATACTAATGCAGTTGTCTTATGCCTCATCAAAGAATCCTTTTGAGCTTGTGTACTTTTGTTAATCCAATAAGAAGACAAATTCCCCTCAAGTCTTACATTAAGAACTGTTTTAAAGTTGGTTTTAGTCTCTGAAAGAATTTATTTTGCATTTGGCCATAGGTATCTGGAAATGTGACTATTGTTTGGAGAATTGTATGAACTTTTCTGTTTCCCATCTTGGGTCAATGTCATTCTATCACTACTTATGACATTATAATTGTGTCCTTATTAGATTGTGTGATGGTGTCTTCAATGATGCAATTACTTCACAAGAGAGATTGTAGCTCTTGCCTTTGTCATCTTGATTGAAATTGTGCTTTATTTCTTGATTAGGAATGTACAGGGACTAATATTGCGTCGATCCTGGCCTTGAGTAAGGGACCGATGTGATTGCATTAGTTTCTTAATCTTTGCTTTAACCCCTGTTTGATTTTTTTTCTCTGCAGTGTGTTTCATGCTGTTTCTTTGTGTGTGTGTGTGTGTGTGTGTGTGTGTGTGTGTGTGTGTGTGTGTGTGTGTGTGTGTGTGGTGTATTCCAGAAGCCCTCCGCTTCATGGAGCAGCAGAAGCAGGCTGGGGAATGCAGTGTTGGAGTCAGGCTAATCTGACTGAGCAGTCTGCCTGTCTGCCGCAGCCCTATCTGTGCTTTCTGTGCTCTCACCCCCTCATTCCCTATCTTTGCTCCTGCACTGGGGCACAGCAGGGATATAGCTACACACACACACACACACACACACACACACACACACACACACACACACACACACACACACACTTGCATGCCACTTCACATTTAAAATTCTTCAACACAATTTTATATTCCAGACACTAGTAGAGATTTTCACTACGAAGCCCAGTAGACAAGCAATAAAAAATGTATGTGTGGTGTGTGTGTGTGAATTCATGCATGGAAAGCACAAGTTCAAAGCTGTGTGCATAATGTGTGAAAAGCCACACCTGCAGTGATGGTGAAAAGGGGCCACAAGTCTTCTCATATGAATCATTAGGGTTATCAATACAATTGCAACTGTAGAGTTCTTTCATTAGCCACATGAAATCAACCAACATGTGTTTGAATTTCTGTGAATTTCATCTGTGTTCATGCTCCTATTTAAATCCCTCCTCAATTTAGAATGATCCGTTTCCATAGGTAGGTCAAAGTTCTCTCAGCTTTATGAAAATATCAAGCAAACAACAGGCCAAATGTTTTCATGTGCTGGAGCTGGATTGCAGAAAAAGTGATAGTTTATGAAATTTACTTTAACTAAATATGTATATTATTTAGACATCAGTAAAATATAATACAATGAGCAGAATTATTGGTGAAAGGAATCAAAGAGAAAGTCAAGTGTGTTGATATTTTATTTGTTGTAATGAAATACACGTTTGAATCAGGTAATTCAATATGCATTAGTTTTTCATTTATTTCGTGAATTTGTGACCTTTATTGATTTGACTTGTATCAGGGATTCATCTAAACAGAAGCCCAGATGATACAGCGATATGCAAAAGAATAGATGCCAGGCAATGCACAAGAGTGACTGAGTGTTTTATAAGATGCTTGGAAAGGACATTTTTTAAGCAAAATAATACAGGTTTTACAAGGATATTGTGTGACTTTGAGTGGCCAAGTGGACTGCTATCGGTTTCCAGTAGTGAAGTTTAAATCCCAAATTTGTGGTACTTTCACAAATGTACATGGCAGAACAGAGCTGGGGTCAATGACAAGTGTGTCAGTGGCAGAGAGGTGGTATAGCACAGGTGACAGGTATGGCACACACACACACACACACACACACACACACACACACACACACACACACACACACACACACACACACACACATTACAATGTGTGGTGGGAATGTAGAATGTGGCGAGGTGGCAGTCAATAGGGCCAGGTTGATGCTATTTTGAGTGAGTCAGTGATATATATTTTGTAAATGATCAAGGTCTGTGTTTGTGTGCATGTGTGTGTGTGTGTGTGTGTGTGTGTGTGTGTGTGTGTGTGTGTGTGTGTGTGTGTGTGTGTGTGTGTGTGAACATAAGGCATGTGCTGCATATCTGCAGTATTTTGTGAGCAAGCTGTGCCTGTCTCCAAATGTGTTTTCATAAGCCGTCAGAGTTAAAGTTTAACACATTTAACACAAATCCAATATGGTTTCACTAAAAGCAGAGAATGCCTGATCTCACCAAATCCTGAGAAACCACATTTTTGCAGTTGCAGATATTTCTTTATATCTTATAATGACACCACACACGTAATCACTAAGATTAAGTCAAACAGATAGTATTTGGAATAGACATATTGATGCATGACACTAATAATGATCTACAGCGCTGCTTGTGTCTTCATAACAATGTCAGTAGACTGAAATCTGTCAATATCCTAAGGATCCTAAGCATGCTATTCTGTACATTCAAGAATTTGAGCATTGTAACATAATCTTACTTTATTATTTAACTAACACCCATCGGTAGTTATTGCCGCAATGGCCTATTGACTTCCAGAACACCAAACAGACAAAGTGATTCAGGTTTGTAGAACTGAGTAAAGAATTAGGGAATTTAATTATTCACCATAAATTTAATTAACCATTAGTTCAGCAATGACACAAGTTTGCATGACAGTATTATGTACAGCAGTCAGTTCACTGTCTGAACAATAGCTTAACGATTTCGGCTGAACATTACTGCTGGCTCTGTGCTGTAGACAAATCCAGCTTTAAAGGTAACCAAACAAATCCTATAACATTAAGCCTAGCAACAACCAGAGTTCAAAAACATTCTGTAAACATGACAGAAAGGCTGTGAGAATGCTTCGTGCTTCCCGTTCTCTGAGAATGTGTCTGGGGCACGAGATCTGTAGAGGAACTGCAGTTATCTAGAGAGGTTGAATGACAGAAGAGAAAACACTCAGTCACGCACAAAGAGAGCCGACCCAACATGAAAAAAATGGAGTCTGTCCTCACGATGAAGAAAGAGGGCCACTCATGTTAACTAAAAGGTCAATAGTGATCAATATATGATCTCAAACAAACTACTTCATTGGATATTATAAAAGTTGATTTGTATGTTCTTAGAATTTGTCTATTGTTTTTTGCTACATCACATCATTTGGAAAGATGAAGTGTTTTTCCAGGTGAAGTGGGCAATGGTAATGAACAGTTAAATAAGGTGTGAAACATCACCCCTTTTGGATCCATAAAAAGCCCATTTACACACATCATTTACCACACACACACACACACACACACACACACACACACACACACACACACACACACACACACACAGAGCTCCAAAACCAGCTGTCAAAAGGCCAACCACTCACCACTAATAAACTACTTATTTACAGAAGGTGGGGAGTCGAGTGACTGTTGGACCAACACACCTATGAGTGTGTGATTGTGTGTGCATGGCAGACTGATGAGCTTATTGATCTTTGTGAACATCATTTGGTCTCTAACCTTTGATGGCTTTGTCAGTCACAGCAAACAGAAAAAATGCAGAATGAGCAAGAGAGAGAGAGAGATGAAGATTCACCCAGTCAAGACTTTCATCCAGTCAGTACTGTTACCCAGTGAGCACTGTTAGTCAGCGCTGTTACCAAGTCAATGCTGTTACCCAGTCAGTGTTGTTACCCAGCGAGCACTGTTGCCCAGTCAGTGCTGTTAATCAGTCAATGCTGTTATCCAGTCAGTGTTGTTACCCAGCGAGCACTGTTGCCCAGTCGGTGCTGTTAATCAGTCAATGCTTTTACCCAGTCGGTGCTGTTACCCATTCAGCACTGTTACCCACTCAATGCTGTTACCCAGTCAATGCTGTTATCTGGTAAGCACTGTTACCCAGTGAGCACTGTTACCCAGTCGGTGCTGTTACCCATTCAGCGCTGTTGCCCAGTCAATACTGTTACCCAGTCAGCGCTGTTACCCAGTCAGTGCTGTTGCCTAATTAGCACTGTTACATAGTCAGCGCTGTTACCCAGTTAGCTCTGTTGCCTAGTCAGCACTGTTACCCAGTCAGCACTGGTATCCATTTAGCGCTGTTGCCTAGTCAGTGCTGTTACCCAATCAGCACTGTTACGTAGTCAGCACTGTTGTCCAGTCAGTGCTGTTACCCAGTCAGCACTGTTGCCTAGTCAATGCTGTCACCCAGTCAGCGCTGTAACTATCACTTTTCAAAATTATACTCAGTTGACTATAGAACATATTAGCATGAAGCTTTGAGTTAATAAAATACTCTTTTTTTTTCAATGAATTAAATTTCTGAAGAATATGTTTTTGTGCTGGTAAATTTTGTGGAAGAATCAAAATTTTGAGCTTTTCTGACTGAATCTTGGTAGATTGGATTTATGTTACTACACTCACTACACCAAGAGTAATTACACCAACAGGGTTTAAAATTGCTGTATTTTTTATTATCTACAGTGGTGCTTGAAAGTTTGTGAACCCTTTAGAATTTTCTATATTTCTGCATAAATATGACCTAAAACATCATCAGATTTTCACACAAGTCCTAAAAGTAGATAAAGAGAACTCAGTTAAACAAATGACACAAAAATATTATACTTGGTTATTTATTTATTTATTGAGGAAAATGATCCAATATTACATATCTGTGAGTGGCAAAAGTATGTGAACCTTTGCTTTCAGTATCTGGTGTGATCCCCTTGTGCAGCAATAACTACAACTAAACATTTCCAGTAACTGTTGATCAGTCCTGCACACCGGCTTGGAGGAATTTTAGCCCATTCCTCCATACAGAACAGCTTCAACTTTGGGATGTTGGTGGGTTTCCTCACATGAACTGCTCGCTTCAGGTTCTACCACAACATTTTGACTGGATTAAGGTCAGGACTTTGACTTGGCCATTCCAAAACATTCACTCTATTTTTCTTTAACCATTCTTTGCTGGAACAACTTGTGTGCTTAGGATTGTTGTCTTGCTGCATGACCCACCTTCTCTTGAGATTCAGTTCATGGACAGATGTCCTGACATTTTCCTTTAGAATTCGCTGGTATAATTCAGAATTCATTGTTCCATCAATGATGGCAAGCCATCCTGGCCCAGATGCAGCAAAACAGGCCCAAGCCATGATACTACCATCACCATGTTTCACAGATGGGATAAGGTTCTTATGCTGGAATGCAGTGTTTTCCTTTCTCCAAACATAACACTTCTCATTTAAACCAAAAAGTTCTATTTTGGTCTCATCCATCCACAAAACATTTTTTCAATAGCCTTCTGGCTTGTCCACATGATCTTTAGCAAACTGCAGACAAGCAGCAATGTTGGTTTTGGAGAGCAGTGGCTTTCTCCTTGCAACCCTGCCATGCACACCATTGTTGTTCAGTGTTCTCCTGATGGTGGACTCATGAACATTAACATTAGCCAATGTGAGAGAGGCCTTCAGTTGCTTAGAAGTTACCCTGGGGTCCTTTGTGACCTCGCCGACTATTACACGCCTTGCTCTTGGAGTGATCTTTGTTGGTCGACCACTCCTGGGGAGGGTAGCTATGGTCTTGAATTTCCTCCATTTGTACACAATCTGTCTGACTGTGGATTGGTGGAGTCCAAACTCTTTATAGATGGTTTTGTAACCTTTTCCAGCCTGATGAGCATCAGTAATGCTTTTTCTGAGGTCCTCAGAAATCTCCTTTGTTCAAGCCATGATACACTTCCACAAACATGTGTTGTGAAGATCAGACTTTGATAGATCCCTGTTCTTTAAATAAAACAGGGTGCCCACTCACACCTGATTGTCATCCCATTGATTGAAAACACCTGACTCTAATTTCACCTTCAAATTAACTGCTAATCCTAGAGGTTCACATACTTTTGCCACTTACAGATATGTAAAATTGGATCATTTTCCTCAGTAAATAAATGACCAAGTATAATATTTTTGTCTCATTTGTTTAACTGGGTTCTCTTTGTCTACTTTTAGGACTTGTGTGAAAATCTGATAATGTTTTAGGTCATATTTATGCAGAAATATAGAAAATTCTGAAGGGTTCACAAACTTTCAAGAACCACTGTAAACTCCTTAAACTCATATGAAATGTTATTCCAATATAATGTACTCACTTATTATTGGTATTATGATTTTAAATCAAAATGCAAGTTCTAAATAAACTATATGTTTATATATTAGGCAACATAGTATTAATGTGCATTTCCAATGAAATGATGATCATTTATGAATATAATTACTCTGAACAAACATTAATTATGTTGGACACATACAGCGTAAATCTATAAAAATAGACCCAAGCCAAGTGTCACACCACACACAAAATCCATGGATAATTAAATTGGGATGAACTGTCTTTCATTTCTCTTCCCATTTCAAATGACCATACATCAGAAATGAGGCAATCAATAACCATAAATAATTTATACAATTCCACATTTTCTGTTCCAGAATGGTGTTTCTAGAAAAAAAAATCACAAAAGGAAAGAGTTTGAAATGCAATATTGCCCTTCAGTATTACAGACCCATTTTCATTCTTACATCAAATGATTAGTTTTTAAAAAATACTAAAAAGGTCAAAATAAAAATATAAATGAATCTGTGCTATAGTGCATCACATACAAAGAATCTTTACAGAGACCATCTTCTTTGCTGTCATTCTTTTTTGTCCATCTCTCTCTCTCTCTCTCTCTCTCTCTCTCTCTCTCTCTCTCTCTCTGTGTGTGTGTGTGTGTGTGTGTGTGTGTGTGTGTGTGTGTGTTTTCTGTTCACACTATCAGGAGAAAGTTGGACAGATGGAGATGAAGGAAGCTTCTCTGATAGCAGCACAGTGGTCAACAGTTTCCTTTGAGAATATTCCATAGTGGCAGCTGGAATACAAAAAAAAAAAGCAAAGTGAAGGATATTATCACTTGATGAATGCATTTCAAGGATGGCTGACATTTACAAGTACAATAAGAGGTTTAGTCTCAGGAAATCAGGAATGGCAGCACAAACTGTTTTACACAATCCATGCTTTCACACTGGCCAAGTTTCCAAAGAATAATTC
This sequence comes from Neoarius graeffei, assembly GCF_027579695.1. Lineage (NCBI taxonomy): Eukaryota > Metazoa > Chordata > Actinopteri > Siluriformes > Ariidae > Neoarius > Neoarius graeffei. The sequence goes on from NC_083581.1 coordinate 53,681,971, forward strand.
ATTTTATATTTCTGTCATCTTTACTAGAACAAAATAACTCATTATAAGGTGCTATTGAGCTATGGTTATGCTTTAAATTTTGTGGATACTAAGACAACAGAAACAACTGTCAGCTTCAAAACTGGTTAAATAGATGTTTGATGGAATCGTTGGATGCTGTTTGTAAAATCAGTAAAACAGGTCAGCATCTGTAGTAGAATGAGGGAATTCCATTTTTCACTGGAATGATGGAAAACCACATGAGATAAACAATCAAAGAAACCAAGAAATGAAGGAAAACATCTTGCTTAGGGGAAAGGCCAATGTGGCAGCATGTAATCTGCCTTTGCATTGTGATTTCGCAATAATAATTATATCTAAGTAGACTACAAAGTATGGAGGGACACACACACACACACACACAGAGTACTGTGCAAAAGTCTTAGGCACAAGTAAAGAAATGCTGTAGTCCAGAAACGGCTTAAATAATAATTTTTCAGCAAAACCCAGTAGCCTTCATTATGTTTTCTTTTGAAATCTGAAACGTGGTCTCTTGTGTAATATGCTGTTCAAGTACAAACATTTTTTTTCTGTAACATTTAATTTTGTGCTGGAAAATGAACGTTTGGAACTCAAACATGTTTTTGTACTGACTCGATAAAAATAGAAATCTATAGCAAAGTTTGTATGAATAAAATAGGGTGCTAAAGACAGTATATATATATTTAACTCATGATAGATTACACTGTCAGGTCACTGCACTGATAGAAATAAATACACTGTAATAATAATAATAATAATAATAATAATAATAATAATAATAATAATAATAATAATTTTTAAGGAAAGGAATAGGAGAGATCCATTTTTTTGCTTAGTTTTTTTTAAGCTGATAAATCCTCCCCAGCAGTGCAGCCTCATTACTATATATACCGTAGCACTGAGATTAACTAAACAGAACATCCACTGATCTTCTATCGTCTTCATCTTAATTTTAAATCTATTGACAATGTCTCTCCTCACAGACATGTTCCTGATGACTCAGTGACCTTGCAGGATTGTGGAATGCTCAAGCAAACATTTTTAAAAAGAAGCCTCATCCCCAGGCATGCATACATACCAGGACACTCAGTTCATATTCAGCACATTTAATGCCTACAGCAACAGGCTATGGCTTGTAATCTGTTCATTTACATCGGCTGTATTCCTGTTTTGTTTCAATATATGCTAATTCACAGAAAGAACAGGGATTAAGTGGACTCTTGGGGCCTACACAGTGTGTGGGTGAGGCAAGAATCTGGAGTTTGATTTACTGGCTGAGTCTCCTTCCAATCATTAGCAAAGAAGTTACACAAGACTTACTGCCTCAATCAGCTCTACCGGACTAATTACACTGAGGGATGACCATTCTTATCTCTCTCTCTCTCACTCTCTCAGACACACACACACACACACACACACGCACATGCATGCACGCGCAGAATTCAGTTTTGCACATGTGTATGTGTAAACATCTAACACAAGAGAGGCGAATAAACTGGTTCAGTCCTGCAGGACAATTTGCACAACAACGACAAAAAGAATGTAAGCATGTCATCTATCTATCTATCTATCTATCTATCTATCTATCTATCTATCTATCTATCTATCTATCTATCTATCTATCTATCTATCTATCTATCTATCGCTCACTGACGTGTAACCATTTTTAATCCATTTTTGTAGCATGCCACCCATATTCACTTCCATCAGTGGGATGAAAAACAGAAGAGCAGACGTCTTCGACATATAGTATAGTATAGTATAGTATAGTATAGTATAGTATAGTATAGTATAGTATAGTATATATAGTGTCTATCTATCTATCTATCTATCTATCTATCTATCTATCTATCTATCTATCTATCTATCTACAGTGGTGCTTGAAAGTTTGTGAACCCTTTAGAATTTTCTATATTTCTGCATAAATATGAACAAAAACATCATCAGATTTTCACACAAGTCCTAAAAGTAGATAAAGAGAACCCAGTTAAACAAATGAGACAAAAATATTATACTTGGTCATTTATGTATTGAGGAAAATGATCCAATATTACAGATCTGTGAGTGGCAAAAGTATGTGAACCTTTGCTTTCAGTATCTGGTGTGACCCCCTTGTGCAGCAACAACTGCAACTAAACGTTTGCGGTAACTGTTGATCAGTCCTGCACACCGGCTTAGAGGAATTTTAGCCCATTCCTCCATACAGAACAGCTTCAACTCTGGGATGTTGGTGGGTTTCCTCACATCAACTGCTCGCTTCAGGTCCTTCCACAACATTTCGATTGGATTAAGGTCAGGACTTTGACTTGGCCATTCCAAAACATTAACTTTATTCTTCTTTAACCATTCTTTGGTAGAACGACTTGTGTGCTTAGGGTCGTTGTCTTGCTGCATGACCCACCTTCTCTTGAGATTCAGTTCATAGACAGATGTCCTGACATTTTCCTTTAGAATTCGCTGGTATAATTCAGAATTCATTGTTCCATCAATGATGGCAAGCCGTCCTGGCCCAGATGCAGCAAAACAGGCCCAAACCATGATACTATCATCACCATGTTTCACAGATGGGATAAGGTTCTTATGCTGTAATGCAGTGTTTTCCTTTTCTCTAAACATAACGCTTCTCATTTAAACCAAAAAGTTCTATTTTGGTCTCATCGGTCCACAAAAATTTTTCCAAGAGCCTTCTGGCTTGTCCACGTGATCTTTCGCAAACTGCAGACGAGCAGCAATGTTCTTTTTGGAGAGCAGTGGCTTTCTCCTTGCAACCCTGCCATGCACACCATTGTTGTTCAGTGTTCTCCTGATAGTGGACTCATGAACATTAACATTAGCCAATGTGAGAGAGGCCTTCAGTTGCTTAGAAGTTACCCTGGGGTCCTTTGTGACCTCGCCGACTATTACACGCCTTGCTCTTGGAGTGATCTTTGTTGGTCGACCACTCCTGGGGAGGGTAACAATGGTCTTGAATTTCCTCCGTTTGTACACAATCTGTCTGACTGTGGATTGGTGGAGTCCAAACTCTTTATAGATGGTTTTGTAACCTTTTCCAGCCTGATGAGCATCAACAACGCTTTTTCTGAGGTCCTCAGAAATCTCCTTTGTTCGTGCCATGATACACTTCCACAAACATGTGTTGTGAAGATCAGACTTTGATAGATCCCTGTTCTTTAAATAAAACAGGGTGCCCACTCACACCTGATTGTCATCCCATTGATTGAAAACACCTGACTCTAATTTCACCTTCAAATTAACTGCTAATCCTAGAGGTTCACATACTTTTGCCACCCACAGATATGTAATACTGGATCATTTTCCTCAATAAATAAATGACCAAGTCTAATATTTTTGTCTCATTTGTTTAACTGGGTTCTTTTTATCTACTTTTCGGACTTGTGTGAAAATCTGATGATGTTTTAGGTCATATTTATGCAGAAATATAGAAAATTCTAAAGGGTTCACAAACTTTCAAGCACCACTCTATCTATCTATCTATCTATCTATCTATCTATCTATCTATCTATCTATCTATCTATCTATCTATCTATCTATCTATCTATCAGATTCTTGCTTTCCCAGAAGCATGGTGAAGGTTAGACTTCTCTGGTAGACACAGGATCCAGTGTGATGTTTTCCATTTAACAACATTTAACAATAATGTCTGTGCTGCTGATTGTTTTGTTTTTCAACTCGGCGCTTTCTGTTCTCTCTGGCCTGAAAGGTTTTTGTGCTACAACGCGGAATAAATCGCTTAAATGCTAAACAATGAACATGTAGGGTTTCAATAAATAAATAAATAAATAAATAAATAAATAAATCCACAGCTAGAGTTAATCACGTGGCCGAGTGACGTTATCAAAATAGTTCAAAATACTAATAAGCGGGTAATAGTAAACCATTTATTCGATCAAGAAATGCCTATAATTAAGGAGAAGAGAAGGCTATAGTCACACACACACACACACACACACACTGGCCTCCAGTCTCTGACTCCAGGGTTTTGTCTTTGAGGTTTAGTCATATTCAGGGCAAAGAGTTCGGCTACACAGGGGAAAGACTTGGTTCCCATTTCAGCCCAGAGTCGTCTGTGGAGTCTGGAGATGTGGCTCAATCATCGAGCATGAACTAGCTTAAAAAAGAAACAAAAAAAACCCAAACAAAACAAAACAAAACAAAAAACAAAGCAACCAGATATAAATAGGCTAGAAATGAAGATTGTTATTGTGGAGCTTCAACAATAACAACCGAATATCACAATGTGTCACTTAAAAATGGTTATATTTAGCTTGAAATTCGACAAACACAACAAAATAATAATAATAATTATAATAAAAATAATAATTATAATAAAAATAATAATAATAATAATAATAATAATAATAATAATAATTATTATTATTATTATGAGCACATGTGCTACTGAAGGATGTACATCAAAATCAATAGAACAAAATATCGACCATAATTTGCCATTTATTTACATCGAATACTTTCAGTGAAAGCTAAAGCTTGCTGCATGATACATCCCACCCCTTGACAACATAATCAATGTAATTCCCTTTACCTGTCATATGGCTTATACACAGTATATATATATATATATATATATATATATATATATATATATATATATATATATATATGGACATTTCAAAGAAAACAAAACTGAATTCGTGTTGCTTCTCATACAGGTTTCTGCAGCTTAAAAAAAATATTGCCTTTAATTCTTTATGTAATAGATCCGTATTTACGACTGGATTTAAAACTACTGTTGTACTAAAGCACTTTATGCTTGAAGTGGATTCGTTTCACGGATGATTTGTAATGGTTATTTATATAAAAAGCATCGCTACACTTTCTTCCTGAGAAATAAAATGCTGTTGCACCCAGAGAGAGAGAGAGAGAGAGAGAGAGAGAGAGAGAGAGAAGATTTAGGTTTGAGTGTGTTTACCACCAGATACAGATGATCAGGACATAAATAAGCAAATGAAATGTTCATGAAATAACAACTGCATTTTCATAACCTGCTGATAAAACTGTGTAATCGGAATAACGTTAAATCACCAAATAAATAGAAATCATCAGCGTTTATTCACAGAAATTATCAGTAAAGAAGTGCTACAGCAATGCAGAGTGAATGGCTGAAATATTAAAATGCTCCCCATTATTGAGATATGGCCTAAAGATTAAGAAAAGGATGAAGAGGATGATTGTAAATGTTGATATACAGCTCGAGTTTTAAATGTCGGAGTTGAGGCTGATTTACACTGCCTCTGCATTTTCCACGTCAACCACTAGATGGCGTAGTTACAGTGTTTACTTAAAAAAATCATCAGAAGATCTTTCATGGTTCATTGGATAATTAAAGGTTCTTGACATCCTAAAGGGGTTCTAGTTGGACTAAATTAAATGTCTGTGGTCAGACAGTGAAACTCTCCAGCTTCATACACTCAGTAACTTTCAGTACCAGTTTTATCCTGGTCAGGGTCACAGTGGATCCAGAGCATGTCCCAGGAAGGCATTAAGCAGGAATACACACTAGATAACATATGGGTGATTTATCTTAGCCAGTCCACCTACTGGCATGTTTTTGAGAGGTGGTAGGAAACCAGAGAACCCAGAAGTAACCCACATGTACAGTCATCTGAAATCAGACAGACAACCGGAATCCTGGAGCCACGAAGAGGCACTGCCACCTGCTCGAAACACTGATTTAATTTTTTTTTAAATGTCAGACACAATTTTAATTATGATACTTCCCAAAAGGCTATGTTCCTGATGTTCATCAGTATGTGTTGTGACCCAAGTGGTAAGCCTACACAAAAACTCTGACTCTAAAATTGGATTCAGTGTTTAAATATTGATTAATTCTGTTCAATGGTGTTCTAAACAGTTTATCCACACTGTAATAGCAGGACATGTGAAAATACCTGGAATGTGGGTGAATTCTTCTAATATGACTTATTATGAGATATGATTATAGAATATAAGATTATTCAGCCTCATTTTTTAAAAATATGCTTTTACTTATTTCAAGCCTTAAAGGAACAGTCCACTGTACTTCCATAATGAAATATGCTCTTATCTGAATTGAGACGAGCTGCTCCGTACCTATCCGAGCTTTGCGCGACCTCCCAGTCAGTCAGACACAGTCAGACGCGCTGTCACTCCTGTTAGCAATGTAGCTAGGCTCAGTATGGCCAATGGTATTTTTGGGGGCTGTAGTTAGATGCGACCAAACTCTTCCGCGTTTTTCCTGTTTACATAGGTTTATATGAAGCGCGCAGAAGGTGTTAGTACGCCTGTCATTATAGTGCGGACTTTCCATAGCATAGAAAATCGCTACGTTTCAATTTGTGTAACTGAACTTGTTTCATATCACTGGTCATATAAACCTATGTAAACAGGAAAAACGCGGAAGAGTTTGGTCGCATCTAACTACAGCCCCAAAAAATACCATTGGCCATGCTGAGCCTAGCTACATTGCTAACAGGAGTGACAGCGCATCTGACTGCGTCTGACTGACTGGGAGGTCGCGCAAAGCTCGGATAGGTACGGAGCAGCTCGTCTCAATTCAGATAAGAGCATATTTCATTATGGAAGTACGGTGGAATGTTCCTTTAAATTGTCTAATTCTATTGGCAGATACTTTTGCTTCTTTCTCGAAATAAATGCTTCAAAGTAAAAAAAAAAGATTTCACAAGACAACACCTTGCAAAGTTTGACTACAAAGTTTTAAATGAGCAAAAAAGTCTAGAAAAAGGTTTAATAAGCATATATTTTGTTTATTGTAACCTTATAATAGCAAATACGAGATACATTTAAATTTTTCAATCTATTTTCACTCGACAAGATGTTAATTTATGCAAAAAAATCAGATCAGCATCAAGGTGAAGTTTACTAGATTTCTAAACAGCCACAGATCCATTCTCTATACTATTTATCCATCAGGGTTGTGGATAAATGGTATAAACAATGGCCTAATATTTATAGAAGCAGCTTTGGAACCAAAAGGTTGCTGATTTGATTTCCTGGACCAGTAGGAATGGCTGAAGTGCCCTTGAGCAAGGCACCTAAACCCCAACTGCTCCCCAGACTGCTCTGGGTATGTTGTACATTGCTCTGGATAAGCGTGTCTGCTAAATGCCTGTAATATAATGTAAAGTCTATCTGTATTTATTGGCATTTGCATTGCATCTGTCACTGTGTTAGCAATTCACTTGTCCAATATTGTCTCTATATTTCATTCCCACCAACACAACTATTTGTGATGACTTGACTATTCTGTTGTAGCATATACAGTACTTGCAATTTTTTTTATTCTGCTTGAGCAATCAATCAGATTATTGATTAATTTTTAGGTTACATATCAATGTAACTATGTCTATTTGAAGTCTTTTGGATCATATGAGCCAGATAAATAACAAAGGTAGACTTTTCCACCATATCATTTCAAACATATTATAAGCTCAACAGCACTATAGAGTGGAGAGTCATGAATGGATGCTTCAGGGAAATTGGAAAAAAAGTGATATTACTGAAAATAAGTGGATATCAAAATATATCCATTTTAAAAAATGTTGCTGCGTTCATTATATGCTCATTCTCATCAGGGCCCCGGTGGATCTGGAGACTATCCAGGGAACACTGGGCATGAGGTGGGGACACACCCTGGGTGGGATGCCAGTCTATCACAGGATACCATGTATACACTCATTTGCATCTAGAAAATCCATGTACGGGCATGTTTTCGGGAAGTGAGATGAAACTGGAGAACCTGAAAGAAACCCATGCAGACGCAAGGAGAACATGCACTGAAACTGACATCATCAGTAACTGGAGCTCAAGATCGAACATAATCTCTACTTGCTGCACCATCATGCTACCTTATTTGTCTATACATGACTGACAAAATTTAAAAAAATGTCGCTGATGCTTATAACAAAGTATTACCTTCAGGCAGACTTGTATAAGTCTTTTATAATAGTATTATAACATACGTACGTATACACCTCACAAAACCATTTGCAAAAGCATGACCTGAGTCTGGATAAGACTCCCAGGACACACACACACACACACACACACACACACACACACACACACACACACACACACACACACACACACACACACACAGAGCTGCTGGAATATATCAGTCCACTGTCTGTCAGAGTAATGAAGTGTAATTTTGAACAGAGCAGCCCACCAACCCACAAACAGTAGTACACATAGTGACTCGTGACATAATAATTAGCTAAGACAGGCAGGTGGACTCACTCAACCACAGCCAAAGACATACGGAGACATGAGTGTGGATACCAGAATATCATCTACTAATGTAAAATGTTCCCTTTCATCCTACAGAAAACAGTTTTGATAGTTAACAGTAAAACCGTAACCAGGCCCGCTGACAGGGGGGGACAAACGGGTATGTTGTCCCGGGCCCAGGAATGGGGAGGGCCCAGAACTGGGCTCTCATGAAGTTGCGATTAAATTATTTTATTTCATTTCAAAATGTGTTGATTTGGGGGAGAAATGTGCTATATTTGCATTCAATAAATGATTTCTAGATCTTTTGCCTTTATTGTCTTTGAAAAAGGCGTCAAGAACCCCCTACTACCCCTAATGCAAAAATGGTTTGGTCTGACTCTTTGATTAAGGGGAAAAAAACGACATCGTTCGATCATAGCGCTTCGACAATCAGCGTGCGTGCCATTTGCCAACATGCACAAGTCAGGAGCACAGAAAAGAAAAGAGAAAAAGAGAGGAAGAAACCAAGAAACTCAGGGGCTCACTGCATAAATATTTTAAAAAAGATTCGGATGATGCAGCAGGTACTAGCAAAGGCAGTGGGGCAGCTGAGCCAGGTAAGACACAGCCAACTTTTTCCAGCCCCGTAAAGTAACCCCAACCAAGGCACGCGCGGCACGCAATTCATGTTACAAATGAGGGGAGAGCAAGTCACACTGAACACCATATCAAACGCACAGGGCATTGAATCATTTCATAACCACAATGGCTTAATAACATTGTGTTTCATATATCTGATTGAAGCTAAGAATATTCACATTAGCCTGCAATCATATCCCGCCATTTCTCGAGCGGTGTGTTCTTCTCTGCTTTTCACACTGGACAGTACGCACGCACAGTATACTATGTTCGCCCCCAGCCCTGCCCGAAATCCCCCGTCCATCACTGCTCCTTCAAGAGCACCACAATCGCGTGATTATAGTAGACTATCCACGAGTTTAGGAAGGCATTGCGGGGGCTGTCGCATGCAGGCTTGGGGCGTAACGGAATACATTTAATGGCGTTTGGTTAAAGGATACAAAATAACAGTAACCGCTTATTCCGTTACAGTACGGGGGGAAAGATTCAGTGAAATTGGGGATTACTTCACAGGATCACAATGTGTGTGAGGTTGCTGGTTTTGGGCTTTTTTTTGTTAAAATGTTAAAACTGTAAAAATGTTGAAATGCTAAAATGAAATGGTTGTTGACCGGTTGAATGGTTTTTGAATACCTGTCATTTAAGGGTTGGAATGAGTAGAGACTGCGGCCAAGTTTACATTAGACCGTATCTGTCTCGTTTTCTTCGCGGATGCACTGTCCGTTTACATTAAAACGCCTGGAAACGCCGGGAAACGGGAATCCGCCAGCGTCCACGTATTCAATCTAGATCGTGTCTGGTCCGGTGCTGTGTAAACATTGAGAATACGCGGATACGCTGTGCTGAGCTCTAGCTGGCGTCATCATTGGACAACGTCACTGTGACATCCACCTTCCTGATTCGCTGGCGTTGGTCATGTGACGCGACTGCTGAAAAACGGTGCAGACTTCCGCCTTGTATCACCTTTCATTAAAGAGTATAAAAGTATGAAAATACTGCAAATACTGATGCAAATACTGCCCACTGTGTAGTTATGATTGTCTTTAGGCTTGCCATCCTTCCACTTACAAGTGGTAAGTGATATGCGCTGGGATCACACACACAGCGGCTCAGTCCCGAATCACTGCTTGTGCGCTATACTCACGCGCTCTGTGAGCTGCACAGGGCCGGAGTGCGCACCCTCCAGAGGGCACTCGCTGTTCAGGGCGGAGTGATTTGGAGCGCAGGATGCCTGCGGAGCCGAGCGTATCCGTGTATTGGCGTTGCTATGTGCACGCGAATCGTGTATTGGTGTTGCTGTGTGCACACTAATCGTTTTAAAAACGTTAATCTGATGATCCGCTGATACGGTCTAATGTAAACCCCACCTGGGATAAGAGAGGTGGGTGTGTGTCTGGGTTGGCCCGGGGGGAGGGGGGGGGGGTTAGGGGGGGCCCATTCAGAGCATTTTGTCCCGGGCCCAGCCAAAGCTGTCAGCGGCCCTGACCGTAACATCTCCAAAATAGATCTTCAACAATCTTCCAGTAACAGCATCTTAATTCTTTTTCAGTAGACTTTTAAAACCAGTACAGGCACTTTATTTGAATTCATTTTGGTGATAGCTAATCAGGCCAAGCTGAAATCTCCTGAATGTTTCATTTTTAATGAAACATTAAACATTTTGGGTTTCCCAAAAGCCTCTTAACTCTAAGAACATCTTAACTAGGAGAGAGATTGTGTTCATTGTCCTGCTCGCTCTACCATTTAATGATTATCTTTGTGCTGTGATGCTTTTGGGAAACTCAGGCTAGGTCATGAGCTTGTGACTGCATCCCAGCCTCCTGCTAAATGTACACATGGGAGAGTTGCGCAGTGACTGATGGCCCAATTGTACAGTGTGCAGTAAGCACATTTTTAGCATAAGGCTAATTAAAGCACCATGGAATAAGTAGAGCCCTATTAGCACTCCAGAGTGGCTCAGCTAATAACCTGAAGCAGTACAGATCGATGCCTGATATTAGATTGCTGGATCTTTCCTGCTTTAAATACAGGGTAGCTCAAAGCTGTGTTTTTGTTTTATTATTATTATTATTATTATTATTAGCTCATGAACACCTACTTTTTTACTCAATTATATCCAGTTACCAAAAATGCTGGCAACACATTCATTTTATTACGTTACTCAAAGGACGGTTTGATTTTTCTCCTTCTTCTCCTTTCCCTGCTTCAATTTTGCTGCTCTGCTCTCCATGCAAATGTGGCTAGCTCCCAAAAGAGAAGTGAAAAGGAAGGAAAGAGAGAAAGATTAAAACTACATAGTTAACAGGCAAATGTTGCATTAAAACCCCTGTTGTCCCTGTCTATTTCTCTTTGAATTTTGTTGTGTGCTGAATCATTCTGCTTTTGCAACAACTAACCTGCACATTGTTTGCAAGATAAGCAGAAATATTGCCAGGCCTTTTCTCCTCCGTCAGCAAAACAGGAAAAAAAAAATCAGAATAAACAAATTTATCTTTTGTAGTGATGGTGAGGAATCACAGAGTGCTTTCCTTGTGGATTCCTTTCTTTTAAATACCCCTCTCTTGAAATGAATCATTTGTTCTTAGAGAGCAAATTAACCCAGGCAAAGTCAGGAACTTTTTTCCCCAAGCTCCCCTGGGGCCTTCATGGCTGACTCATTCCATATTTACTTTGTAATTGATTTTTTTTTTTAGTGTATTTTAATCTTGCTTTCTCTTGCTTGCTTCAAGAGGCTTTGGTCATGCAAAAACAAGGTGGAGGACCACCTTGTACCATTTAGCATTTAGCAAACGCTGTTATCCAGAGTGTCTCCTCATTGTAGTTAATATATATAATTTATATACAACTCCATTTCCCCCCCAAAAAAGGTGGGAAATGTCAGTAAAAACAGAATGCTATGATTTGCAAATCATGGAAATTCTATATTTCACTGAAAATAGTACAAAGACAACATATCAAATGTTGAAAGTCAGAAATTTTATTTTAATTTTTTTTTTTAAAATATATGCTCATTTTGAATTTAGTGCCAGCAACATGAAATTTCAAAAAAGTTGGGACAGGGCCAACAAAAGCCTGAAAAAGTTGTGTAATGTTTAAAAAAAAAAACTTATTAGGTTAATTGGTAAGAGGTCAGTAACATGATTGGGTATAAAAAGAGCATCCCAGAGAGGCGGAGTCTCTCAGAAGTAAAGATGGGGAGGGGTTCACTGCTCTGTGAAAGACTGCATGGCCAAACAGTGAAATAATTTAAGAATAATGTTCGTCAATGTAAAATTACAAAGAATTTGGCGATCAAATCATCTATGATACATCATTTAAAGATTCAGAGAATCCAGAGAAACATTAAAGGCCAAAAACCAACATTGGATACCTGTGATCTTCTGGCCCTCAGATGACACTGCATTAAAAACAGACACGATTCTGCAGTGGAAATTGTTTCATGGGCTCAGGACCACTTCAGAAAACCATCATCTGTGAACACATTTCACCACTGCATCCAGAAACGCAAGTTAAAATCATATATAAAACAATTTCCAGAAACACTGCTGCCTTCTCCAAACCTGAGCTCATTTATCATGGACTGAGGCAAAGTGGAAAACTGTCCTGTGTTCTGACAAATCGAAATTTGAAATTCTTTTTAGAAATCATGGACACCACGTCCTCCAGACTAAAGAGGAGAGGGACCATCTGGCTTGTTATCAGTGCACAGTTCAAAAGCTAGTCTCTGTGATGGTATGGGGATGCATTAGTGCACACCATTAATGCTGAATGATATATCGGTACAGGTTTTGAAGCAACATGCTGCCATCAAGATGATGTCCTTTTCAGAGAAGGCCTTCCTTCTTTCAGCAAGACAATGCCAAACCATGTTCTGCTTGTATTACAACTGCATGGCTCCATAGGAAAAGAGTCCAGGTGCTAAACTGGCCTGCCTGCAGTCCAGACCTGTCTCCTATTGAAAAAAATTTGGCACATATGAAGCACAAAATACAACAAAGGAGACCTCAAATGAAACTGTACATCAGGCAAGCATGGGGTAATATTTCACTTTCAAAACTACAGCAACTGGTCTCCTCAGTGCCCAAACATTTACAGTGTGTTGCTAAACATAGAGGACATGCAACACAGTAGTAAACATGCCCCTGCCCCAACTTTTTTGAAATGTGTTGTTGGCATCAAATTTAAAACGAGCATTTGGTATGTTATCTTTGTACTCAATTTTAAATGAAATATAGGGTTTCCATGATTTGCAAATCATCACATTCTGTTTTATTTATATTTTACAAAGCATCCTAACGCTTTTGGAATTTTGGTTGTATTATACATTATAAATCTGAGATTTCTTTTCATTTAAAATTGGAAATAAATACACACACACACACACACACACACACACAGATATATATATATATATATATATATATATATATTAGTGCTGTCAAGCGATTAAAATATTTAATCGCGATTAATGTCGCGACTGTCATAGTTAACTCGCGATTAATCGCAATTTAATCGCACATTTTTGTCACATGAAAAACCATTCTAATTCTCTTATCAGCATAAAAAAGTGAATGGGCTTGCTCACCGTTCGAACTACGGGGGTACTCAGGGGATCCGAGATCCCCTGAAACAGACATGAGATCCCTTGAAAACATGATTTGGGAAATGTTGGGGGGTCTCTAAAATATTGGCAAAATGATGTTTATTGACATAGCAATCATGTGTAACGGGAAGCATTTGCATATCCGAAGTGAGCGCGCGATCGGAGAGCCGCGCTCTGAGACAAGCGCAAGCACCCCCCCAAGGGGAAAAAAAAGGGACCCCCCGAAAATATCGGCATAGTTCGAACACTGGTTGTACCAATGTTTTTTTTTAAATTTTATTTTATTTATTTATTGCAGAGCATAACACGTCTTGTCACAGCCACTGCAAAGTGGGGCTGGAGCCGCCGATGGGAAAACGATCGGAGCACCGTGGCTCTTCGGGGGAGGGCAGAGGACTCTGGCTGTGCGGGGCGTGGCATCATGTCACAGAGCGTTAATCTCGCGATAAAAAAATTATCGCTGTTAAAATTGAGTCAAGTTAACGCGTTAATAACGTGACATTTTTGACAGCACTAATATATATATATATATATATATATATATATATATATATATATATATATATATATATATATATATATATATTAATGCTGTCAAAGTTAACGCGATAATAACGCGTTAACGCGATCTCAATTTAACGCGATTAAAAAAAATAGTGCCGTTAATGCAAATTCTAATTTGGCCCTGCGAGTCACCCGTAGTTCCTGTTGAGGCTTGTCGCGCGCTGCTTCAATAAGAGTACGTGTGAGTGATGGAGAAAGGCACAGACATATAAACATCCTCGCCGCCATATTGGATGGGGCAAAGTGGAGATTCTTCAACCGTTTCTGGTATAGCGTCTAGACAGTAGCCGAGAATAAAGATGCCTCATTCATGTGCTGCGTTTAACTGTACCAACAGGTTTACCGTCCAAACGAGATCACATGGGATTACCTTTCACAGGCGAGACTGGAAAAATACTTTTCAATACTGTTCCTTCAGTCTTCAGTTTCCCAGCTCATCTCCACTGGGTAGGTGTAGAGTTATAAGCAGTGAGAATTAGAGAATACAGTGCTACACTATGATGAACGTTTTTGAACGTATGATGAATGTTTTTATTTTTGTTATCTGTTTTTTTCTTCTTTTATGGCAAATACTTCTCTTCAAAAGAAACTAATGAAGAGTAAAATAAAACATTTTTTTATTTTCACAGTGATATGCACTTTATTTTTCATCCCTTGGTTTTCTCATCTAATATGGAAGTTATGGATGTCAGTGGCTGTGACAAGACGTGTTATGCTCTGCAATAAAAAACAAAAAACATAAAACATTGGTACAAAGCAAGCCCATTCACTTTTTTATGCTGATAAGAGAATTACAATGGTTTTTCATGTGACAAAAATGTGCGATTAAATTGCGATTAATCGCGAGTTAACTATGACAGTCGCGACATTAATCACAATTAAATATTTTAATCGCTTGACAGCACTGATATATAAATGAATGTAGGAACCACAACACCTTTTATGCTCTTTGTGGCTTTCATTTTAAGAGTTATGAGGGCTAAATGGTACAGTCATGTGGAATCAGAGAACATGAAATCAGATCTGCAGCTGTCATTAACTACAGTCATCACTATAAGCAATAGTAGTTTTTTTTTAAGGTTGATTTGAGTGTGGACAATTTTATAATACAAATATTACCTGCAGTGCCATAGCGCACTCATGTGGCTAGAAGTAAAGTTGTGTGAGTTGTATAGAATAGAACATACATTTTACATTATTTGTTTGCACACCTTGCATGAAAACAGCCCAAGATTTTTTCTACATAGTTAGTACGTGTTTTTTTTTCCTCCTCAAAATGCTGTTTGGTAAATGGATAATTTTAGCCTACTATTTAACCATATCATCTACAGATTATTTGAATGGGAATTGTTGCTCTTTATAAACCTTACATAACCTTCTTTTAATTGAGACAGTCCTAAATATCCATTATATAATCAGCACTCCTCGCCAATCCTACAGTAGATGGTGCCTCGTCAGTAATTTTTTGCTGCCCTCTAGTCTATTGAATCCTGCTGCTGAGTCCATGCTGCACTTCCCTTAAGTATGGGCTTTAGCACTCTCTCTCTCTCTCTCTCTCTCAGTGTCAGAATTTTTAGCTCACTAGTTGGGTTGTAGCTGTGCCATGTAGCTATAATATTTAATGAGCCCATATACCCAAACCCACAAAAAAGTGCTGAAATCCCCAAAGTGAGAACAAAAAGGATATTGATTGCTTTGTCATGAACCACACCAGTCATATTGTTATTTTGTAAGTTATTTACACACACACACACACACACACACACCAGAGACTAGGCATGCGTTTTTGACAAACTTTCCAAGTTTTTATTTGTGAGTGATTGAGATAACACATGTAGTCAGATACAAGTACACATACAAGTGTCAAATAATGTGTTTTGTGCAGAATGTGCACTATAACGATGTTCATAACAGGTCAGTGAAGGTTATTATGCATCCCAAAGATTCTTTTAATAATGTTTATTGCTTGGGAATTAAGCTAAGAGAAATGAGACTGAGATGGTATGGGCACATCCTGAGAAGAGATGCAGAGCATGTGGGAAGGAGAATGTTGAGGATGGAGCTGCCAGGCACACGAAAACGAGGAAGGCCAAAGAGGAGATACATGGATGTGGTGAGAGAGGACATGAAATTGGCAGGTGTGGTAGAGAAGGATGTAGAAGACAGGGAGCAATGGAGACGAAAGATCCGCTGTGGCGACCCCTAATTGGGAGCAGCCAAAAGAAGAAGAAGAATACCAGCTGCTATGGTGAGAAACAGGATTCATCAATCAGGATCATACGTTTTCTTATTTCTATCCATTCCTGCTACTGACTAATGAAAGTTGGTCATATAAATATAACCAACCAACAAACAAACAAAAAACAGTGAGTTCAACTCAGTTCTGATAAAGAAGACAAAAACTGAAGTAGATGATGCTGTTTCTGAAGAACCAAAATCTACAGTGGGGATAAAGAGAGGTGATAAGCATGCGAGGTGATCGAGAGAAGATGCTACGGAGACAGAAACTTCAGCAGCCGCTAACATGTCCTGTCACATCACAGACTATGTTTCATAAAACAAAGGAAAGGACTGACAGATGAAGACCAACAACTCATTGCCAGACATCACTGGATGGCTTTATCTGGATATACAGTACCAGTCAAAAGTTTGGACACACCTACTCATTCAAATGTTTCTGTATTTTGACTATTTTCTACATTGTAAAACAATACTGAGGACATGAAAACTATGAAACAACATCTCATCTCATTATCTCTAGCTGCTTTATCCTTCTACAGGGTCGCAGGCAAGCTGGAGCCTATCCCAGCTGACTACGGGCGAAAGGCGGGGTACACCCTGGACAAGTCGCCAGGTCATCACAGGGCTGACACATAGACACAGACAACCATTCACACTCACATTCACACCTACGGTCAATTTAGAGTCACCAGTTAACCTAACCTGCATGTCTTTGGACTGTGGGGGAAACCGGAGCACCCGGAGGAAACCCACGCGGACACGGGGAGAACATGCAAACTCCACACAGAAAGGCCCTCGCCGGACCCGGGGTTCGAACCCAGGACCTTCTTGCTGTGAGGCGACAGCGCTAACCACTACACCACCGTGCCGCCCCCATGAAACAACATCTGGAACATATATGAAATTATGTGCTACACAAAAAAAGCATGAAAAAACAAAATATATTTCATATTTTAGATTCCTCAAAGTAGCCACCATTTACCTTGATGACACTTTGCACACTATTGGCATTATCTTAACCAGCTTCATGAGGTAGTCACCTGGAATGCTTTTCAGTTAATAGCTGTGCCTCGTCAAAAGTTAATTCGTGCAATTTCTTACCTTCTTAATGCATTTGAGATCAAATAGTAAATAGTAAATAATTAAAATACAGTAAATAGCCCTATTCCACAACTGTAGTAATCCATATTATGTCAAGAATCACTAAACTAAGTAAAGAGAAACAACTTCCATCATTACTTTAAGACATGACGACGTGTCTTTTAATTAAAAATAATAAAGAAAAACATTGAATTAGAAGGCATGTCCAAACTTTTGACTGGTACTGTATGTACTTACCCTGTGAGTGAAAGTAAACTTGGTTTACTGTGACACTAAGACAGCATATTAAGCTCATTAAAATAAATAAATAAATAAATAAATAGCGCCATCTTAAGGGCTTGAGTGTAGTTAGATAGATGATCTCTTGTATGCTGGATGGTTTGCATTAAAATCAGGTTGTAGTACACAGTAAAAAATGGAGTGTCAATATTGCAGTGTAAACCTATTTTCCTCTGGATAGAGTAGTTACAACACTATGCAGAGTAAAATCGTCTAAATGGTAGTGTCAAAAGTGAGAGTTAATTCCCACTTGCACACAACGACAAAATCTACTCTGCAGGGTGATGATTCCCGCGAAAATACAATATAGAGTCAGATTAACTCTGAAAATCTTACACTATCTATAGTGTTAAATATTTTTACACACCTCATTGTTAATTTTGACACAAAATAGAGTAAAATTAACTCTAAAAATCTTACACTGGCTATAGAGTAAATTTTACACTGATTTTGAGTGGGACCAAATGTTATCTGACAGAGAGTTAAATTCAACTCTTAAAGAGTAAAATTGACACTATGATTTTTACTGTGTACAGGGGCGTAGCTGGGGAGGTGTCCTGGGTGTGACCCCCTGTTGGACCATACGTTTTTTTCAATAGCCGCATAAGAATATTAGAAAAGTGCCCACTGTAATTTTTCTAACATTTCTTTTTATACTAGATTGTCACCTCAGCCTCATTAGAGTTTCTATAACCTTGTATGGACTTCCTGTGGTTTGGGCACGAAAACCCAGTTCTGCGCAAGTGCAACACAATCGCACTAGAAAGCATGGTCAAGCTGCATTGGTTGACTAGGGTAAGATGTCAAGCCACTATCCATACACTGCCGGATAAAGCTGATTTGGCCTAATCATTGTCCGACATCTCAACAGCTAGTGACATGAGATGAAAGAATGATGCAAAGATCGCATTATTTTCTCAAATGTATTCAATGTATTTTTTCATTTACAAATGAAATTCAATTTCATTTTTTCATTTTTTCATTTCATTTATGTACTCAGGCTGCCAGTCAGTGTGTGACCCCCCCCCCTTTGAAAAATACTAGCTACGCCCCCGTAGTAGCCACCTACAACATACTGTATATACACACCACAGCCTATATTACTTTAGTGTGCTAGATACATACATTTGACAAGACCATGTGGGTTTCTGTAGAAAAATCTCTACTACCCTTTCTCATCCTACATGGGCAGAGTCAAGGGGGTTGACACAACTGTGTGACAAACTGGATAAGTGTGTTAATTGGGCTGTTTTGTACAATGTTGTGTATGTTAGAAATTACAGTTAGGGTTAGGATTAGGCATATGGGTAGGGGTTAGGATTAGGGTGAGGCTTATAGGAAGAGTTTGATGAGGTCCAGCTCCCCCCCCCCCCCCCCCCCCCCAATACATTTGGTATATCATGTGATGTACAGTGGTGCTTGAAAGTTTGTGAACCATTTAGAATTTTCTATATTTCTGCATAAATATGACCTAAAACATCATCAGATTTTCACACAAGTCCTAAAAGTAGATAAAGAGAACTCAGTTAAACAAATGAGACAAAAATATTATACTTGGTCATTTATTTATTGAGGAAAATGATCCAATATTGCATATCTGTGAGTGGCAAAAGTGTGTGAACCTTTGATTTCAGTATCTGGTGTGACCCCCTTGTGCAGCAAAAACTGCAACTAAATGTTTCCGGTAACTGTTGATCAGTCCTGCACACCGGCTTGGAGGAATTTTAGCCCATTCCTCCGTACAGAACAGCTTCAACTCTGGGATGTCGGTGGGTTTCCTCACATGAACTGCTCACTTCAGGTCCTTCCACAACATTTCGATTGGATTAAGGTCAGGATTTTGACTTGGCCATTCCAAAACATTAAATTTATTCTTCTTTAACCATTCTTTGGTAGAACGACTTGTGTGCTTAGGGTCGTTGTCTTACTGCATGACCCACCTTCTCTTGAGATTCAGTTCATGGACAGATGTCCTGACATTTTCCTTTAGAATTTGCTGGTATAATTCACAATTCATTGTTCCATCAATGATGGCAAGCCGTCCTGGTCCAGATGAAGCAAAACAGGCCCAAACCATGATACTACCACCACCATGTTTCACAGATGGGATAAGGTTCTTAAGCTGGAATGCAGTGTTTTCCTTTCTCCAAGCATAACGCTTCTCATTTAAACCAAAAAGGTCTATTTTGGCCTCATCCATCCCAGAACATTTTTCCAATAGCCTTCTGGTTTAAATATTTTAAGTTCATTTCTTAGACAAGGATATTTTTTTAAGCTTGTTACCTTGTTAACAGTTTCGGCGAGAATCTCCCGCCTTCTTCAGAAACAGTCACCCTGGGGTGAAGGCGGGAGATTCTCGCCGAAACTGTTAACAAGGTAACAAGCTTAAAAAAATATCCTTGTCTAAGAAACGAACTTAAAATATTTGTAATAGTTAGACATAATGAACATCCACTACGTAGCCTTCTGGTTTGTCCACATGATCTTTCACAAACTGCAGACGAGCAGCAATGTTCTTTTTGGAGAGCAGTGGCTTACTCCTTGCAACCCTGCCATGCACACCATTGTTGTTCAGTGTTCTCCTGATGGTGGACTCATGAACATTAACATTAGCCAATGTGAGAGAGGCCTTCAGTTGCTTAGAAGTTACCCTGAGGTCCTTTGTGACCTCGCCAACTATTACACGCCTTGCTCTTGGGATGATCTTTGTTGGTCAACCAATCCTGAGGAGGGTAACAATAGTCTTGAATTTCCTCCATTTGTATACAATCTGTCTGACTGTGGATTGGTGGAGTCCAAACTCTTTAGAGATGGTTTTGTAACCTTTTCCAGCCTGATGAGCATCAACAACACTTTTTCTGAGGTTCTCAGAAATCTCCTTTGTTTGTGCCATGATACACTTCTACAAACATGTGTTGTGAAGATCAGACTTTGATAGACCCCTGTTCTTTAAATAAAACAGGGTGCCCACTCACATCTGATTGTCATCCCATTGATTGAAAACACCTGACTCTAATTTCACCTTCAAATTAACTGCTAATCCTAGAGGTTCACATACTTTTGCCACTCACAGATATGTAATATTGGATCATTTTCCTCAATAAATAAATGACCAAGTATAATATTTTTGTCTCAGTTGTTTAACTGGGTTCTCTTTATCTACTGTTAGGACTTGTGTGAAAATCTGATGATGTTTTAAGTCATATTTATGCGGAAATATAGAAAATTCTAAAGGGTTCACAAACTTTCAAGCAGCACTGTATGTCATATGTACATGATGTCACAAGAGTAAAGATAAAACCGAAGCTTTTATTTTCATGACAGACATGAATGTTCTGATTGCAAGACATCAAAAGTTCAAGAACATACTGCATTTCCACCACAGGGTGATACAGCAGGCTTAAGGCATTACTAATCAATCCATGGATGCATTACAAAATCAATGCACTGTATAATTAGGGCAATCCAAGGATAAAAAAGTATCTGTACTTTGGCTTCTGTGCAGCTACAGGACACACTGTACATGGTGTTTACATTCTCTCTTTCTCCTTCCTTCTGACTTTCTGACATAGATGTGCAGTGTGAACTGAATTGTTCAGTCAGTGTGTTTAATGCTTCTTTGATCTCAGAAAAAAATACAGAGATCATCAGCCCCCCCATGTCTGTGTGTGTGTGTGTGTGTGTGTGTGTGTATGGGGGGCATATAGAATCTCCAAGATTTTTTTTCTGTCACACACACACACACACACACACACACACACACACACACACACACACACACACACACACACACACACATTAAGATATATGATGTCAGCCAAGGAAAAGTGTGTGAGAAGGTAATGAGAGTTTCAGTGGTGTTTTATTTTATTGATGTCCACCTTAATAAACTGTATAAAAGAGGAAAATTTTTATTTTTTTTTTATTTATAAACTTCGCCGTTAAAAACAGCAGGAAGTCCTCAACAGAGCAATAAGGTCCCACAAAATTACAAAATTAAGTAGTACAGTAAATCAACAATAAATAATACAAGTTGGACAAAAAGGTATAAATGGCCTAGGAATATAGACAAACTAGTAGCAGCACAAGCTGGTGCCGAGGGTGGAGATTGGCCGACATGCATGACATTTCACACACACAGATTTAAAAGTCTGTGGTCTGTCGATGTTGAAAAATGAAGCACAAAAATACCTACACTGCCTGGCAAAAAATAGCCATTTGGATTTGAATAAGCAAATATTCCACATGCACAATGCAGCAAGAACTCACAAGATTAGGACTAAACAGTTGTGTGGCCATACGAAAACCACTCGTTTGTGAGGCTAATCAGAAGAAAATGTTTCAGTTTGCAAGGGAGCATAAAGATTGGACTCTGGAGCAATGGGAAAAGGTCATGTGGTCTGATGAGTCCAGATTCACCATATTCCAAAGTGATGGGTGTGCCAGGGTAAGAATGGTGAAGATGGGTGAAGTAATACACCCATCATGCATAGTGGCCACTGTACAAGCCTCTGGATGCAGTGTTGTGATCTGTGGTTGCGTCAGTTGGTCAGGTCGAGGCTCAGCAACGTTATGTGACACCAAAATGAAATCAGCTCACTACCTGAATGTACTGAGTGATCAGGTTATCCCATCAATGGCTTTCATCTTCCCTGATAGCACGGGAAATCAGGAAGATAATGCCAGGATTCATTGAAATCAAATTGTGAAAAAGTGGTTCAGGGAGCATGAGGAATCATTTTCACACATGAATTGGCCACCACAGAGTCCTGACCTTAACCCCACTGGAAGTCTCTGGGACGTACTGGAAAAGACATGACAGGAGAGTTGTACCATTTCATAATCAATACAAGATAAATAAATAAATAAATAAAGCAGCTCTGGACAGAAATAAATGTTGTGACGTTGCATAAGGCTGTTGAAACAATGCCATGAAGAATGCGTACACTGTAAAACCCGATAAGGTCACTGAGCTCAAAAATTTTATTGAAACCGATTACGTAAAAATTTTTGAGGTAAGTAACTTAAATTTTTTTAAGGTAAGATTTCTTAAAAATTACACTATAGTTACACTTAATTGTAATTTTTAAGAAATCTTACCTTAAAACATTTAAGTTACTTACCTCAAAAATTTTTACGTAATCAGTTTCAATAAAATTTTTGAGCTCAGTGACCTTATCGGGTTTTGCAGTGTACTCTAATCAAAGCTAAAGGCGGTCAAACAAAAATAGAGTGTGCAGCTTTTTTTTTTTGCACAGGCAATGTATATTTTAGCTGTACATAAGTAGCCAGTTAGCAAGAGAACAATCCCACATTGGTATATTGTACATTCAGAGTGTAATTGTTGTCTCATCTCATCTCATTATCTCTAGCCGCTTTATCCTGTTCTACAGGGTCGCAGGCAAGCTGGAGCCTATCCCAGCTGACTACGGGCGAAAGGCGGGGTACACCCTGGACAAGTCGCCAGGTCATCACAGGGCTGACACATAGACACAGACAACCATTCACACTCACATTCACACCTACGGTCAATTTAGAGTCACCAGTTAACCTAACCTGCATGTCTTTGGACTGTGGGGGAAACCGGAGCACCCGGAGGAAACCCACGCGGACACGGGGAGAACATGCAAACTCCGCACAGAAAGGCCCTCGCCGGCCACGGGGCTCGAACCCAGGACCTTCTTGCTGTGAGGCGACAGCGCTAACCACTACACCACTGTGCCGCCGTGTAATTGTTGTGTCTGGACAAAAATGTACAAATTGAGAATGCATAATTATGCACTCAGAGGTTAACGATGGGATTTTTAATTTTTTTTAGCCTTAGTTTTCTTTTATATACATGCACACAGGCAATTTACGAATCAGCAATCA
Source organism: Neoarius graeffei (assembly GCF_027579695.1). Taxonomy (NCBI): domain Eukaryota; kingdom Metazoa; phylum Chordata; class Actinopteri; order Siluriformes; family Ariidae; genus Neoarius; species Neoarius graeffei. The sequence continues at coordinate 53,705,543 of NC_083581.1, forward strand.
ATAGCAAAGTAAAGTCACTGCACCATAAGAAACAGAACCACATGCTACAGTAATGACAGTGAGTTAATGAAACAGTTGTGAATCAGCTCCTGGTCACATCTACTGAAACTGTGCTGAATGCTTGCTAGGTAAATACACTTGTCACTTGATATTAGGCTGATGTTTTCCTCTTTTCATGAAGTCCTCTAGACGTCCATTAATGATAAATTGTACACATATTAAACATGTGGCTGACCACTAATCCATTAACCACGGCCACCAGTGCCCTAAAGGACTTCCAGCACCTCTTTTGTCCTTCTCTTTCCTTCTGTCCTTAATCACTCTAAATGCATTATAAGCACCACAACTAAAACAACCAACAATGGATTTACAGACAGATATTAAATTAAGGTACAGTACTGTGTTTGAAGGGTTGCACAAGTGCTAATTTTTACTAGTCAGATGCCTTACACAGTTAAAGCAAATACTGTTTCAGAACATTACTATTTTATGTATGCAATACAGAATGCATTAAACCTCATTTTGTAAAGGGGAAGAGATGGTGGCAGTTGAAGGTTAATATTCTTTATTTTAACAAATGGCAACCATATCCTAAATGAGGATCTGAAACAAAGTCAACAAGAAGACAGAGTCATCTACTGTATATCCCCCACCCTATATACCAAGTTTCAAGATATTATTTGTCACATTTTTCAAGTTCTGCTGCAGGAAACCAACCCTACCTCTTTACACTGACCTCAGCAGCTCATGGCATAAGCCCACCGGACCTTTGGTCCAGATGAGCTGAAAATTAAAATTTCTCACATTTCTTAGGATCAAAAGGCACATTACTTACTCAACACATATACCAATTTTCAAGGCCATACCACTCATGGTTTTCAAGTTCTGCTCCGGAAACAAAATCTACCCCTAAGACTAACCTGAGAGACTAATGGCCCTTTTTCCACTACCCTTTTTCAGCTCACTTCAGCTCACTTCAGCCCGACACGGCTCGCGTTTCGACTACCAAAAACCAGCACGACTCAGCTCGCTTCAGCCCTGCTTAGCCCCTAAAACTCGCACCGTTTTGGAGTGGGGCTGAAGCGAGCCAAACTGTGCCGAGTGAGGTTGGGGGCGTGAGCAGACACTCCCCTGTGCACTGATTGGTGAGGAGGAGTGTCCTCACATGCCCACACATGCCCCGTGAGCACGCTGGGATCTGTAAACACCGCAAACCCGGAAGAAGAAGAATTACGCATTACGAGAATTTCTGAAGCCTTATGTGCCTCGCCTCATCTATACGCTCTTGCCAGTATCTGTCCGCGTTGTCGGTGACAACAAGCCACAGCACCAAGACCAGCAACACTAACGACTCCATGTCCTCCATGTTTATTGTTTACTGTCCGGGTCGTGAGACTACCGCTTAAAAGCTCACTGATGTCACTGTTTACGCTGCTTAACGACATCACCTGACGTCCACCCACTTTCGCTAACTCCACCCAATGTGTCCACCCACTTCCAGCCAGCACGGTTCAACGCGGTTGTAGTCGAAATGCAGCTCCAACAGCCCCACTCAGCTCGACTCAGCACGGCACGGCTCAGCCCGACTCAGCCGCGTTTGTAGTGGAAAAGCGGCATAAGTCTGAAATTGTTTCCATGGAAACATGAAAAATTAAAATGTCTCAAATTTCTTAGTATGAAAAGGCACATCTACAGTGGTGCTTGAAAGTTTGTGAACCCTTAGAATTTTCTCTATTTCTGGATAAATATGACCTAAAACATCATCAGATTTTCACACAAGTCCTAAAAGTAGATAAAGAGAACCCAGTTAAACAAATGAGACAAAAATATTATACTTGGTCATTTATTTATTGAGGAAAATGATCCAATATTACATATCTGTGAGTGGCAAAAGTATGTGAACCTTTGCTTTCAGTATCTGGTGTGACCCCCTTGTACAGCAATAACTGCAACTAAATGTTTACGGTAATTGTTGATCAGTCCTGCACACTGGCTTGGAGGAATCTTAGCCCATTCCTCCGTACAGAACAGCTTCAACTCTGGGATGTTGGTGGGTTTCCTCACATGAACTGCTCGCTTCAGGTCCTTCCACAACATTTTGATCGGATTAAGGTCAGAACTTTGACTTGGCCATTCCAAAACATTAACTTTATTCTTCTTTAACCATTCTTTGGTAGAACGACTTGTGTGCTTAGGGTCGTTGTCTTGCTGCATGACCCACCTTATCTTGAGATTCAGTTCATGGACAGATGTCCTGATATTTTCTTTTAGAATTCGCTGGTATAATTCAGAATTCATTGTTCCATCAATGATGGCAAGCCATCCTGGCCCAGATGCAGCAAAACAGGCTCAAACCATGATACTACCACCATCATGTTTCACAGATGGGATAAGGTTCTTATGCTGGAATGCAGTGTTTTCCTTTCTCCAAACATAATGATTAGATTTGATTAGATAGATGAGATTAGATAGAACTTTATTGATCCCTTTGGGGGGAGGGTTCCTTCAGGGAAATTAAATTCCAGCAGCATCATTACAGGATAAACAGAGAATAGAAAATAGAGAAAACTTCTAGATAAATTAAATTAAGTATTTACTGTACATATACAAATATAAAAAAGAATAAGATATGGGAAAAAAAGTCCAGCAGGAGAGGTATTGCACATTATATTGCAATACCTTCATTATATTGCAATAACACTTCTCATTTAAACCAAAAAGTTCTATTTTGGTCTCATCCATCCACAAAACATTTTTCCAATAGCCTTCTGGCTTGTCCACATGATCTTTAGCAAACTGCAGATAAGCAGCAATGTTCTTTTTGGAGAGCAGTGGTTTTCTCCTTGCAACTCTGCCATGCACACCGTTGTTGTTCAGTGTTCTCCTGATGGTGGACTCATGAACATTAACATTAGCCAATGTGAGAGAAGCCTTCAGTTGCTTAGAAGTTACCCTGGGGTCCTTTGTGACCTTGCTGGCTATAACATGCTTTGCTCTTGGAGTGATCTTTGTTAGTTGACCACTCCTGGGGAGGGTAACTATGGTCTTGAATTTCCTCCTTTTGTACACAATCTGTCTGACTGTGGATTGGTGGAGTCCAAACTCTTTATAGATGGTTTTGTAACCTTTTCCAGCCTGATGAGCATCAACAATGCTTTTTCTGAGGTCCTCAGAAATCTCCTTTGTTTGTGCCATGATACACTTCCACAAACATGTGTTGTGAAGATCAGACTTTGATAGATCCCTGTTCTTTAAATAAAACAGGGTGCCCACTCACACCTGATTGTCATCCCATTGACTGAAAACACCTGACACTAATTTCACTTTCACTGCTCATCCTAGAGGTTCACATACTTTTGCCACTCACAGATATGTAATATTGGATCATTTTCCTCAATAAATAAATGACCAAGTATAATATTTTTGTCTCATTTGCTTAACTGGGTTCTCTTTATCTACTTTTAGGACTTGTGTGAAAATCTGATGATGTTTTAGGTCATATTTATGCAGAAATATAGAAAATTCTAAAGGGTTCACAAACTTTCAAGCACCACTGTACATCACCTTGTTAACTTGCATACCAAGTTTCAAATCCGTATCATGAGTAGTTTTGGATATATGCTCCGGAAACGAACATTGCTCTTAGAAACTAAGTCAAAATTTATTTTTTTGTGTCAAAATTTGAAAAAAACTTTTTTTTCAAAAATTCAAAATAGCAAAAGGCAGCAGTTCACATGTTGCTTGATATGTTTACAAAGTTTCATGAAGATATCTTCCGTAATTTTAAAGATATGGCCCAGAAATGAAAACGTGACTGGACGGATGGACAGCCGGACACACAGATGGACAGACGGAACCTGTTTCTATATCCCCCACCAAACTTCGTTTGGGCAGGGGATAACAAACAAGCAGAAGTTAGGTGATACACAAAAAAGTTACTTGGGCAAAAGACAAAGACATAAACCAGGAAAGAGAAACATATTTATGACCATAAACATAACAGCAAGGCCTTATAAGGCTTGGTACAGATAGAGTCATGAGATTGAGCATATACTTCACAATGTGTGTGAACGGAGAGTCTTTAAATAGTGTGCCTGTGACTGGGTAATAGAATACTGGCAGTGTGCAATCAGAATGAAAGTGAATGTGAACAAGAGAGAGTTTGTGGTGGTTGGGTGTTGTAGTCAGTGGCCATGTTTGTAGGCTACTCTGTTTTACCTGATGTGGGAAGCACGGGCGATTGCTCTAAGACAACGAGGGAGGCTCAGCCTCCTCTAAAAATGACGAACATCGTGTAGGATGAATTGCGCTAGGCTTATGTTATAGCTGACCTTATAACATTGCTATTTCAGATCCAGAATCATAGAAATATATGTGCTCAACCCAACTACAGTGCGAAATCATTCCCTTATAACTTTAATGTGTGCGTGAGTTTTTCCCCCTCATGACAGCGCGATGCAGCGCAGCCTCAGTGGACTTCAATGGCATTTGGGAGCTATGCGCTTTTCAATCTCAAAATACAAGATGATTATTGGACAAATACTGCGAAAACGCCTGCCCACGGAGTCTCATGGACTCCCAGCCTCAGTGGACTTCAATGGCATTTGGGAGCTATGCGCTTTTCAATCTCAAAATGCAAGACGGTTATTGGACAAATACTGCGAAAGTGCCCGCCTACGGACTCCCAGCCTCACATGGGAGGGACATGGCAGTTTCCGCGAGGAGACTGGTGATTGGTGAAAGTGGCCGGATATTTTCTTTGATTGACAGCTCGTTTCAACTATAGACAGGCAGCGGTGAATTTCAGTTCAGTCCCATGCGGATTCGCAAGTGCTGTGGTGTGTTGTAAGAGATCAGCTTACATTTCGATTTAATTCATTACATATGGTTTCTACCAGCTTTTTTAGTTTGTATATATTTTCATTGTAAATAAAGTGTAAATATAGTGTTGTCAAGTTTGCTATCTTAGTTCCAGAAATTTCGTTTATTTGAGTGACTGAACTTGAACTTGAGGGGGCTAGTCAGCTAGCAAGAAAGCTGCGCATGGATGCCAAGCATTGCTGATTTAATTTTGGCGAAGCCATTTGCCAGTCTTCCTTTCGAGGAAAAAATTAAAATTAAAGAGCAGGGTAGACCAACGCCTCAAATTGACTTGGTGAAAAAGGTAGGGAATAATACTCGTTCCTTTCAGCTCTCCTGGTACGAGAAAGTGAATTGGCTAACAGCAAGTGACCCACATCAACAACAGTAAATAGGCTACTTTAGTAATATGTCATGGATGGACCAAAAATATAGAATCTATTTAAAATGTTTATGCTGAGTATATTATATTGGAATATATATTTTTCTGGATATGAATTAAACACAGCTACAATTTGGAAAACATTTTTAAACAAAAACACAGCCGAGAACATTTCACACTACAGACCTGGATTAAAAGTGAAGGGTTATCAAAATTGTCAATAAAACATTTCTCAGTCAAAATAAGTAAAATATAGGGAAAGTGTCATTGAATGAAATGTGTGGCACCCAGCTCTACTGCTGAGGTTCCTGACAAAGAGCTGCTTTCAATAATGATCGATTTTTAAACAACATGCCACAATTTTAAAATATAAAATGTTAAAATATACCCCCCCCCCCAACACCACCATCATATATATTGGACAGTAGGCTAATGGGCCAAAAGAACCTGTTATTTCACAGTTTGTGATGCTGCCAACAATCAGCCAGATCAGAGGCAAGAATATGGGCAAAATTGATGTTTTTTCTTTTAAAATCTGGAAATATCGTAACCGACCAGCCTCCCCTGTTTGAAAGACTACCAGCCGCCACTGGTGGGAAGCAATGGTGTTTCTGGTGTTAACAGCCACATGGGCAACAAATTAATTTTATCGCATCAATGCTTTTTAGGCTACACTGTTCATAACAAAGTACACTGCGAGTTGGCCTAGTAGTTAGCGTGTCTGCTTCTTGACTGGAAGATTGTGAATTCTACTCACAGTTGGGTTATACCAAAGACCATCATAAAAATGGTACCTTCTGGCAAGGCATGCGACGATACAGATGTGAGTAGGGAGTCAAACTCTTGTGGTTACCAGAGGACTAGCCCCCCACTGCGACCCTAGCTGTGTAATAGGTGAGAGGCCAAGGGCTACAGAGACTGACGCTGCCTGATGTGCCTTGCGGCATGGGAAGGACTTTGATTTGACTTTGTTCATGACAAAAGTAAATAAATCTGTGAAATTATTGTGCAAAATAATAAATCTGCATATCATATTACACTATTTAAGGATGTAACAATTCATATAATGCACTCATGTGGATGTAATTATTACTTACTTACTTACTTAGGCCCTTGGCTCCCTGCGGAGCATAGGCCACGGACAACCTCTCTCCAGCGTTGCCGATCCTGTGCTAGGTTTTCTGCCTCTCGGAAATAGTAGCCTGCTCTTCGCAGCTCGGCACCCAGGTCGCGTCGCCATGTGTTCTTGGGGCGTTCTGGTTTTCTCTTCCCTTGAGGGTTCCATGTCAGGGACTGCCTGGTGACGTTTGAACTTGGCTTTCGCAAGGTGTGCCCAATCCAGTTCCACTTCCTTTGCAGGATGGTCTTCCCGATGGGTTCTTGTTTGGATCTTTCCCATAACACTTCGTTCCGTACATGGTCTGTCCAATGAATTCTCAGGATCCTTCTTAAACAGCAATTGATGAACGTCTGCAGTTTTTTGGTTGTTGTCTTGGTCAGCCTCCAAGTTTCTGAGCCATATAGGAGTACCGATTTGACATTTGAGTTGAACAGGCGTATCTTTATTGGGGTAGTCAGCTCTCTTGATTTCCAGATGTTTTTCATCGAGATGTAGACGGCCCTTGCTTTTCCTATTCTTGCCCTGATATCTTCATCGGATCCTCCCTGTTTGTTCACTATGCTGCCCAGATACGTGAAGCTGTTGACTTCTTCGAGGGCCTTCTCCCCAAGCATAACTGCTTCGTCATTAGCTGCATTTATCCTGAGTATTTTGGTCTTGCCGAGGTGGATGTTTAGCCCTATTTGTGCAGACACCTGTGCCAGGCATGTTGTCTTCTCTTGCATCTGACTGAGCTTGTGGGACAGCAATGCAAGGTCATCTGCAAAATCTAGGTCATCCAGCTGAGACCAAAGCGTCCATTGGATTCCATTTCTCCTGCCTTCAGTGGTCTTTTTCATGATGTAGTCGATCCCTAGCAGGAAAAGGAACGGTGATAGAAGGCAGCCCTGTCTGACCCCTGTTTTCACTTCGAAGCTGTTGGTCAGTTGTCCTCCATGCATGACTTTGCGAGACGAGCCTTCATAGATTTTCTGAATCAGCGTGATGAACTTTTGTGGAATGCCATAGTGTTGCATCAGCTTCCAGAGTGTGTTCCTGTCGATGCTGTCAAAGGCTTTCTCATAGTCAATGAAGTTAACATACAGCGGAGAGTTCCACTCAGTTGATTGTTCTATTATGATCCTGAGGGTGGCTATATGATCTGTACAAGACCTATCTTTACGAAAACCTGCCTGTTGATCACGCAGTCTGCTGTCTACTGCTGCTTTTATTCTCTCCAGGAGTACTCTGTTGAAGACTTTGCCCGGAACTGACAACAGCATTATCCCTCTGTAATTTTGGCAGTTGCTAAGGTCTCCTTTCTTTGGTATCTTGGTCAGATAACCTTCTTTCCAATCCGGTGGTATCTCCTCCTCTTCCCAGATCTTGCTAAACAGGGTGTGTAGGGCATCTGTTGAGGTGTTTATGCTGGCTTTGATGGCTTCTGCAGGAACATTGTCTGGGCCTGCCGCTTTCCCATTTCTTAGAAGGGAGATTGCCTTTCTTATTTCATCTTTGCTTGCTTTGCTGCAGTCCAGATCTAGCAGGGTGTCTGGTGGTGCAATTTGCAGTAGATCTTCAGGTGATGGTCGGTTGAGAAGCTCACTGAAGTGTTCTCTCCATCTATCGAGTTGGTCTTCTGTCTTGGTCAGCACCGTGCCTGCTTTGTCCCTGATAGGCTTGTCTGCTCGGTGGTGTTTCCCTGCAAGCTTCTTGGTGGTATCATATAATGCCTTCATATTTCTCTTGGCTGCTGCATCTTCTGCTTCCTTTGCTAGGTTGTCTGCATATTTCCTCTTGTCTGCCCGAACACTTCGTCTTACAGCTTTGTGGGCTTCGGTATACTTTTGTTGTGCTTCCTTTTTTTCAAGCCGGGTTCTGCTGTTGTTTAGCAATGACTTCTTAGTCTTCCGGTCTTCCACTTTTCTCACTGTTTCAGGGGAGATCCATTCCTTCTGTGTCTGCTTTTTCAGTCCCAAGGTTTTCTCACACTCGTCGGACCATAGGTTTTTCACCTGTTGCCATGTCTGGTCTACACTCAAGTCTTCATCTTCCAGCATTTCTTGTAGGGCCTGGTATCTGTTTGACACTGCCAAAGAGTATTCTGTGCATATTGCTTTGTATTTCAGTGAAGTAACATTGTACATTTTCCTGGCACTTCCTTTTGGTGCTTGGATTTTCTTTAGCTTGAGCTTCACCTTGGCCAGTAGTAGGTGGTGATCCGATGCTGCGTCGGCACCTCTTTGGACACGCACATCTAGCAGCGACTTCCGGAATTTCTTCTTGATGCAGAAATGATCGATTTGGTTTTCTGTGACATGGTCTGGGGATATCCATGTGGCCTTATGAATTCTTTTATGTGGGAAGATGCTGCCACCTATGATCAGGTTGTTTGAAGCACATAGGTTTGTGAATCTTTCTCCATTTTCATTCATTTCACCAAGACCATGTTTTCCCATCACTTCTTCCAAACCTGTATTGTCTGCTCCAACCTTTGCGTTCATGTCACCCATGACCACAAGTAGGTCTTTCTCACTGACATTTTCCAGGATGTTCTGTAGTCTATTGTAGAAGCTGTTTTTCAGGTCGTCATCTGCCTCATTTGTGGGAGCATAGCACTGTACTATGTGTAACTTAATCTTCTTTTGTGTGGTCTTGAAGAGGGCTACGATTATTCTTGGGCCAGCTGCTTCCCAGCTAATCAGGGAGTGTTGAGCTTCCTTTGTGAGCATGAGAGCCACTCCTTCTGTGTGGGATGCATTTTCGTCTTCATGGCCTGAATACAGTACCGTTTCTCCTGATGCTAATCGCAGCTGCCCTGAATTGGTCCATCTGGTCTCACTCAGTCCGAGGATTGAGATCTTGTAATTCTTCATTTCATTAGCAATCTGTGCTGTTTTCCCTGCTTCATACATTGTTCTTACGTTCCAGTTTCCTAGTCTCAGGGTTTTCTTGGAAGTCAGGAGGGCTATCGGCGGTGCAGCTTCCTCTCGGCTTTCACTGCACTGCGTCATTTTTCTCAGAGGCTGAGGCATTCCCTCTTCCAAGCAAGGTTGATTGGTTTCAGTTGTCTGTGCTTTGGTAACAATGAATTGAACTGGGTGGGTTGTTAGCCCATCGCAGTAGGTGTTTTCTAGAGTTTTCCTTCTCCGAGCCATTGCCTCGTTAGCCTAGATCCGCGAGGAACTAGTTTCCAGGGTGTACCACTAGAAGGTGAGGTTGGCTGGGATGCCCTACGGTTCATCGGCAGGCTACTTGATTTCACTCTTTACCCGGTATAAACTAGGCTAGCCAACCCTCACAGCACTGGCTGTACTGCAAGGCGCATGGACACCCCTTACACCCCGGATGTAATTATGGCTCAGCTGAAATTATTGATAATGAAAATAAAAGTGCGCAGGACAGCGTTAGAAACTCTTTTTAGCTTAATGATGGATGGAGGATGTGATGTCTGCAGCAATGTCTAGAAAGTTCCTTCTTCATGTTTGACTCTGACCTCAGTAGCATCTGAAAACAAGTCTGGATCGGACAGTTTGAGCTGGGATGTTCTGCTGATCTGACTCTAACCTAGCTGACTGGGTGAGTCGGATTGGAGAGTGGTGTGCAAACTGCAGCTCAATGCGCTCTGTCACACAGCACTAGTCATATTTGGTTGTATAATTGGCTACAATTTTGAGAATAACAAAGTACATTTGCCTACACCTTCCCACTGCAGTGACATGAGAATGTATTAGTGATTTAGCCTGTGCAATCCTTAGTGTTCATTATTACTGAACAGTTAAGTGGAGGAAATATAATTTGTTGTGCATGAATTAAAATTTAGACTATAGTTAAATAGACAACACTATAGACCAGGACTTAAGAAGAGCCTGAGATAGGTTAAGATAATTACAGGAATGTGAAGATGATACACTGGAAATGAGCAGGAAAAGATTACAGAGTGAATTGATTTCCATTAGTCATCCAGTCTCAGCCTTTTGTTGTCGATGATAGTCAGCTCTAAGGCAGCACAGTGGTGTAGTGGTTAGCACTGTTGCCTCACAGCAAGAAGATTCTGGGTTTGAGCCCTGTGGCTGATGGGGGCCTTTCTGTGTGGAGTTTGCATGTTCTCCCCATGTCTGCGTGGCTCTAAATTGACCGTGGGTGTGAATGTGAATGGTTGTTTGTCTCTATGTGTCAGCCCTGTGATGATCTGGCAACTTGTCCAGGGTGTACCCCACCTCTCACCCATAGTCAGTTAGGACAGGCTCCAGCTTGCCTGCAACCCTGCACAGGATAAGCGGTTAGGCATAATGGATGGATGGATGGATGGATGATAGCGAGCTCTAGAGCAATGCTTCCAAGACACCCATGTGCATTTTATGTCTTTTATATGTCTGTTCAAACACATCTGCTGACTCTCAGAGAGGGTTGTTAAACAGCTGATTAACTGAATCCAGTCTTTTGAAGCAGGAAAATTGACCTCCATGAAGCTGGCACCCCATACAGGCCCGGCGCCATGGGGGGGCGAAAGGGGGCGTCGCCCCCTCGTGGCTACAGCCCCGCCCCCTCAACGGAGACTCAGATCACTTAATTGTTTTCTTATGAAAATATAATGTATTATAGACGTATTAATAATTTGCATTTTCAAATACGAAATATTAAGTGGTTGCGCATTGCACAAAAATACATTTCACATCAATCACTGCTAAAACTGGCACGGTAGAACAAATCTGATTGTTTGTTATGATTCTTACGTTGCAATCGTAGAATTCAACTTTATTAAGGTAGGATTATTTCAAAAAGCCTGAATTTAATATTAACCCTGTTTTAGACATATGTATCAATCCTAACTACTCGGGACTAGTTATTGTGGGTGTATGTGTGAAATGCTGACACAGCCGCGCACACACAGACCTGTGATAAGGACAAGGGGAGGGATCGTGTGGGCGGGGGTTTTACATGTACACTTACAAGTGCACTGTCTCTGCAATATCCTGCAATATGCAGTCAAGTTTGCGGGAGTAGTCTTTCCCCCACCGAATTAAACGAATTCAATCACAATATTGTGAATCCATTTTCTTTCTTTGTAGGCTAAGTTTATCTCCGTTTATGTTGGTGTATGTGTTCATATATGATCCGCTTTGTGCGCAAATAGCGTAAGAATATGTGTCGTTGACGTCACCCCCCATGCAGCGGGGGTGAAAATTCATCACTTCAGAGTGTTTAGTCCCCTACACGCCTAAACTGGGATCGCGGATTAAGTGGTTAGCGTTGACTCGGTTCGAGTCAGGAAGGTTATTACTGGTGCAGCCGCGGGGTCTGTTAATTTTTTTTTAATTATGATTTTGGCCGCGCTCCGGTTTCCCTCACAGTCCAAAGACATGCAGGTTAGGTTAACTAGTGACTCTAAATTGACCGTAGGTGTGAATGTGAGTGTGAATGGTTGTCTGTGTCTATGTGTCAGCCCTGTGATGACCTGGCGACTTGTCCAGGGTGTACCCCGCCTTTCGCCCGTAGTCAGCTGGGATAGGCTCCAGCTTGCCTGCGACCCTGTAGAACAGGATAAAGCGGCTACAGATGAGATGAGATTTTGGCCGCCGAGGCAAGTACCTTACTTGCATTGACGTTTTGTTTTCATGCCGCGGAGCTATTTGTATGTATTTTAAATTTAAAGGACTTGCCTGTAGGTTTGTGTGTGTTGTTTTATGTTTGGCATCTTTCCGGTTGGCGGCACGGTGGTGTAGTGGTTAGCGCTGTCGCCTCACAGCAAGAAGGTCCTGGGTTCGAGCCCCAGGGCCAGTGAGGGCCTTTCTGTGTGGAGTTTGCATGTTCTCCCCGTGTCCGCGTGGGTTTCCTCCGGGTGCTCCGGTTTCCCCCACAGTCCAAAGACATGCAGGTTAGGTTAACTGGTGACTCTAAATTGACCGTAGGTGTGAATGTGAGTGTGAATGGTTGTCTGTGTCTATGTGTCAGCCCTGTGATGACCTGGCGACTTGTCCAGGGTGTACCCCGCCTTTCGCCCGTAGTCAGCTGGGATAGGCTCCAGCTTGCCTGCGACCCTGTAGAAGGATAAAGCGGCTTGAGATAATGAGATGAGATCTTTCCGGTTGTAACGCGTGTCTGTGAGAAAATTGGAGGGGAGGGTTAACAGGTGGGCACGGGTGTTGATAAAGCGCAACTGCCCTGGTCATGTATCACATGATTTTCCCGGACTAAAGCAACCTTTGGGGCCGTGGTTTTGTGGTTGGCGCAGTTAATTGTTTGAAACACGTTGTCAGACCGCCATCACTACTACACACTATATGAAAAATATTTGCCCCCTTGCAATTTCTAATTGCCCCCTTAGTAAACTGTTCCTGGCGCCGGGCCTGACCCCATATGATGAGAATGTGAATAAAAGAATTTTGTTTCATTTGTGCATCGTTTGTGCACACAAAATAAAAATTTGTGCTCAAATATTTTTTGACAAATTAACTGTTAAATGTTTTAATGAGGGCGGCATGGTGGTGTAGTGGTTAGCGCTGTCGCCTCACAGCAAGAAGGTCCGGGTTCAAGCCCCGTGGCCGGCGAGGGCCTTTCTGTGTGGAGTTTGCATGTTCTCCCCATGTCCGCGTGGGTTTCCTCCGGGTGCTCCGGTTTCCCCCACAGTCCAAAGACATGCAGGTTAGGTTAACTGGTGACTCTAAATTGACCGTAGGTGTGAATGTGAGTGTGAATGGTTGTCTGTGTCTATGTGTCAGCCCTGTGATGACCTGGCGACTTGTCCAGGGTGTACCCCGCCTTTCGCCCATAGTCAGCTGGGATAGGCTCCAGCTTGCCTGCGACCCTGTAGAACAGGATAAAGCAGCTAGAGATAATGAGATGAAATGAGATGTTTTAATGATATTTTAATGATCCAGCACCCTATCAACGCCCAAAGATTTCTGATTCATTTGTACAAAATAAACATATGTACTTCATAATTTCTTAAGTTATTAAACATTATTTTCTTGATGCGTGAGGTCACTCAGCACCCCATTAAAGCGCATATGCTCATTTTGCATACACAAATGTGCACAAACGAATCAGACATGTTTGGAGTCATTTGAGTATTAATGGTTTGCTGGGTTTATTAACATTATTAAAACATTTAACGTTTCACTTATCAAAAACTATTTGAGCACAAGTTTTATGAATCAAAATACTTTTATTCACATTCTCATCATATGGGGTGCCAACTTCACAGAGGTGGAAAATTGCTACCTGTGCAGTCTCCTCCACGTCACTGCATTTCCCCTGCATGTCCACGTTTTCCCTATTGTGGTGTTTATACTGTATATTATACTTATTTTTTTTCCATATACAAAAATCATTACAGAAAACCTATCAGAGCAGTCATCCTGTTCTTTAAGCCAGTGTTATTGGTTATGTCTAATGTCCCTTGAACTAGACCAGAGAGAGCATCACTGGGGAATATGAAACATCTGGTCACATTTGTGAGCCACAGACTTCAGCCAGTCATGCTTACAGAGAATTTGGAGCAAAGAAAAAAATAAATATCAATGTTAATTTGCTTATTTACATACAGTGAAATTGTGGATATATATATATATATATATATATATATATATATATATATATATATATATATATATATATATATATATATATATAATTCAAAAGAAAATTAATTTCCCCAAAAATAACTAAAGCTGATATTCCACTTTTTTTCTTTCTTCAGTACAATTCTTAGAGTGGTGCAGCACAGGACCGGCACAAAAAAAAAAAAAAGTGACAGTATTTTCAAATGTGCAAATTACTTACAGACTGCAGTATAACTTTATAGCTGAAGTGCATTGCATAAACTCAATGTAACTGGAGTTTAACCCATCTTAAGGTTTAAACATTGATGAAGTATCAGATTGCTCTTTTAAAATATATTGTTGTTTAAATCATGATAAATCAATGTCATGATTTTTAAATATATCTCAAATGTGACAACCCTAAGTATTCATTGTTCACTGGATTCTAAATGAAAAAGCGTTCTGAATGAAATACTGGTTAATCCATTAACTTAAAGACTAATGTAATAGGCGGTGCAGGAACTCAGTGTACTGCTGAAGTGGCATGTCGCGCTGGTCTGCTGCAGTGTTTCGTCCACTGCAGTCATTCCCATCAGAATGCAGCAGGATATACCAAACTGCCTCTTGTGATGTATACATTGTTTTCTCTCTAATTGAAAACTTCCTAATGAACAATACATGGCTACTGAACTGATATGTAAATCATTTCTCTCTCTCTCTCACACACACACACACACACACACACACACACACACACACACACACACACACAAGAATATACAACATAGTACTACAGTCCTAAGATAAACACAATTCCACTTTAATCAAGTTAGTTTCATGAAACCCTTCTGATTTTGGATTGTTCTGCCATCCTGAGTCGTATATGACTGCTATTCATCTAGAAGTGAAGACCCTCAAAATATGCATGAAAGCATGAAAAAAAAAATCCTGAGAGTGAGAGGAAAAGAGGAGCTCAGGATTCACTCAGGGGCCATAGAAGCTCCTGTGATGATACATATCCACTTACACCATCCTGTGATGCAAATACATACAGCAGCAGCTGCAGCAAGAAGCCTGCATGTACATGAGCCAGTGTCTGCCGCATAAGCAAGCAAAAGAAGACATCTGAAACACATTTTATACACACACACACACACACACACACACACACACACACACACACACACACACACACACACACACACACACACACACACACACAGTCCCTTCCTCTAACCTTATCCATCACAACTAAATGCCTAACCCTAACCCTTGCCCTAATCCTAACCTAAACCTAATTCTAACCTGAACCCTAAAACTATGTCTTAACACTCAAAACAGCCCCTTTGAAGAAGTGAGGATGACCCAAAATGTCCTCACTTCCCAAAAATGTCCTGACTCTGTTGGTAAAAAACATATTCCATATCTTCAATATTTAGGAGGTACACACACACACACACACACACACTTTATTATCCACCTCTTTTTCCTTCGATGCCTCTGCAAGGGATCAGAAATAAACTTTGGGAAAGAATCAGGGTTTTGAATACTAAGTATGAAAAAAACAACAATAAGCAATTTTGCTAAAATATAGCAGACACATGGGACCATTTACTGTGATACACTATATTATTAGCCTCTACTGACTTGTATATGCCTGGTTCAGCACTGCAACCTGCCTGTGTCACATGACAGCCAGTAGAGGGAGACTACCAACAATCACAAACCAAGTGCACAGTCATATTCATTTTAATTAATTCAGAGTAGAGGGCAAACCCTCTGTTTATAGTGTACACACATCTTCCTGGACCTCTCCTCATGATTCGTTACGATGTCCATTATTTCTCTTTATTAACTCTGCTTGACTAAACATGAGGATTACACTACAGCAGGTAGTGTTGCTGCCTCACAGCCTCTGCGTCCCTGATTCAAACCTGAGTTTGGGTTACTGTCTGTTTGGAGTCTCATATGTTCACTCTATGCCCATGTCAAGTTCCTCTGGGTCCTCTGAATTCCTCTCACATCCACAAACCCGCTGGCTACACTAAATTGCCCCAGGTATGAAAGAATGCAGCAACGTGCATGTGTGTGGTGTCTTGCAGTGGAGTCGCTGCATTCTAGGCTGTATTCTTGCCTCATGCCCAAGTGTTCCCAGGATAAGCACAAACTCCACCATGACCCTGGCCAGGATAAGGTGATTACTGAAGATGAATGACACTAGTGAATGACCGAGTCATTGACCCTTTAAAAGTTAATGATGTCTGAGTTAGTGTATAAAACTTTTTAGATTCGGTCATGGTAACATTAAAGCAATGGACCATGTGACTGTATTTTAAGGGGGACATATTGAAAAACAGAGCAGGACACAGAGAAATAGTAGAAGAGGGAAAGTGAGAGAGCCAGAGAAGGGATTGCTGGAGAGAGACAGAGTGCTGACTGTAGCTTAGCACAGCGTCTCTTACGTTGCCTCTTTCTTAATCACTGCATTGATTCCTGAAGCTCAAGCCGAGAGAGAGAGAGAGAGAGAGAGAGAGAGAGAGAATTGGGGGTGGGGGCAGGTTGAGGGTGAGAGCTGGTCAGAAGGCCAACAGTTCTTAACTGCAATAGAACCTCAATCTCAATGTGTTATATAGTGGCCACTGAAATCCCTGCTGGCCAAGGGAACGTTCAATATTATATATTTAACAGTTCCAGCAATTAATTTTCATGATAACATTGCCCTAAAATAACTGCATAAATTATTTTTATAGCAAATGTGCTTACAGCAGTGATTGCAGTCAATAAATATTAGTGGTCTAATTAGTTTTAGTGGGACAGCAATTAAATATTAGTACCACATGTAATTGAATTAAACATCTAATTCACCAACATTAAACATCAAGGGAGACACATAATCGAAAGGTGTATCCTAATATAGTCCATGCGCAATAAAATATTCCAGTATTTTCTCAACATATATTTCAGAAACAATTCCTTTAATACATTTGCTGATAGCATAAAAAATTACTCATGAGTTCTCTTGCCCTCTGAAGATGAAGTGTTTTATGGAAACACTGTTGTAACACTTTCACAGTTCGGGGGAAATGATGAAATGGGAGACAGGCTTGTGACAACTCAAGGTGCATTTTATTTTTCTCGCTTTTGTTTTTCAGCTATTTTATTTTACTCTACACACACACACACACACACACACACACACACACACACACACACACACACACACAGAGCACTGGTCTGTTCTGCTCTCTTTCTCTCTCTGGTTACTGGCTTCTTTCTGAAAGAATACAAGTGACACACATAAATAAATTGCTGGTAATCCGACACAAGTGAGACTCATCATGTGTTACCTGCTGGTTCTACCTGCTTCCTCTCTGTTCACAGCTGACACTCAACCATGCCCCTGCTTCCACATACCCCCACCGCTGGGGAGCCGTCCGGCCTGCAGTTGACTGGTAATCTGCCACCACCATCTGTGCCCCTGGCCTGTGGACCACCTCAAACTTAAATGGCTGAAGTGCCAGATGCCAATGAGTGATCTAGTGCTAAGAGCTTGTGGCTGATGTACAGCATGAGGTGCTCCTCCCTGTCTACCGCCTGGGACAAAATGGACCCCAGCCTTCTGTCTGACACATTAGTCTGCAGAACAAAAGGGGGAGAAAAGTTAGGTGAATGCAACAGCAGGCCCCCTCACAAAACAGTTTTAACCTGGGTGAAAGCTCGTTCGCACAACTCCGTCCAACTGAACCAGAGCTGATGCTCCATTTTAGTGAGGTCAGTCAGCAGGCTGGTGACAACTGAAAAATTTGGTACAAACCTTCTGTAATAGCCAGCCAGTCCCTGGAAATACCTTACCCCTTTTTGGTCTTGGGTCTCAGGAAAGCCACAATTGCTGTGGTCTTATGAATTTGGGGAAGCATCTGCCTATGATCCAAGTGGAAGCCCAGATACCATATTTCCACTCACCCAGTTGCACACTTTCCTGTGTTTGCTGTGAGTTCTGCTTGTGTCAAGGATCTCAGGACAGCTCTCAGATGTTGTAAATGCTCTAAGTTACTGGAAATTATTATGTCATCTCAATAGGCAGGGGCATATGCATTGTGTGCATGGAGAATTCTGCCTATGAGTCATTGAAATGTCACTGGGACTCCAAACAACCCAATCAGAAGGGTATCAAAATGGTGGAACCCAAATGGAGTGGAAAAGGACATTTTTCTACAGGACACTGGAGTCAAGGGAATCTGCTAGTATCCCTTAGACAAATCCAGCATTGAATAAAAGTGAGTAAGGCCTAACCAATCAAGCAGGGGTGGATTTCCCAAAAGCCTCTTAATGCTAAGAGCATCTTAACTAGGAGAGAGAGTGTTCATTGTGCTGCTCGCGCTACCATTTAATGATGATCTTTATGCTATGATGCTTTTGGGAAACTCAGGCCAGTTCATGAGGCATCAGATATGTGTCAGATTTAGAAAACACATTGCCTTTTCTAAAGTCCACACAGAGCTGGATTGACCCATTGGTTTCGGGGATCAAAACCACTTGGCTGCTCCAATCACTGTGTGACTCCTTGATAACCCCCATGTCAATGAGTTCATCCAGAACTACATTTGTTAGAGTTCAGGTAAGCAGTATGGGTGGCTGCTTGCAACCATGCCTGGAGGCATCTTGATGTAGTGCTCTTTGAGATTACTGCGACTGGGAAGAGATGAGAACACATCAGAAAATTCCTCCTGCAACCTGGCAATCTGTGCTCTCTGGAACAGCAAGATGTGGTTTCCACAGGGACTGGGGTAAACTGGGCCACACTTTTTGGACTTACATCCAGTCCCAGCTCCTCCCTTTCAGAAATCATCATTGCCAGAGCCACACAAACCTCCTCTCTCCATGATTATACGATATTGATATATTGGTATATTTGAAGTATATCACCTCTATTTGTATGCTTGACCTCAAAGTCGACGTCTCCGACTCACTGTTGTACCTCAAAGTGTCCTTGCCACTTTGCAAGTAATTTAGAGATCAAAATGGGTAGCAAAACAAGCAATTTATCTCCTGGTGCAAATTGTAGCCGAGTCCTCCATTATACAACTGGGATGTAGCAAGTTCTCCTGGGTTAAGTGAATCACTGTGTGGAGTTTTACTCTCAGGTCAAGAATGTACTGAATTTCATTTTTAGTCGCAGAAGGTCCCTCCTCTCAATTTTCCCTAATAACATCCAAGATGCTACAAGGCTTGTGACCACACAAAAATTCAAATGGGGAGAACCCTGTGGAGGCTGGTGGGACCTCTCATACAGCAAATAAGACAGGTTCTGGACATCTATCCCAATTTCTAGCATCACCATGCATGAACTTATGAATCATGTTTTCAACATACTGTATGATTAAATCATTCAACCAGCCCATTCATTTGTGGATAGTGCACACTGGTATGAATCAATTTATTTCCTACTTATTCATCCAGTTTGTGAAGTGTGCATGTCATGAATGTTGTGTCTCGATCAGTCAGCATCTCCTTCAGGATCCCAACTCAGCAGATAACATGGAAGAGTGCTTTCACAAGACTACATGCAGAAATGTTGTGTAGAGGCATTGCTTCCTGGTATTGCTTTGCATAATCCACTAAGACTAATACAAAGTGATGCCCTTGTGCAATCCAATCTAATGGCCTGATGAGATCCATATCAATTCTTTTGAAAGGGTTCTCGATTAATGGTGTTTTTGAGGTGGCTGGTGGATTCACTAGCTGACATTCACGACATGCCGCACACCACCTGCAAACATCATTGTGAATCCCTGGCCAATAGAAATGGGCCATAAGATGGTTCAGTGTTTTTTCCTGTCCTAAATGCCCCGCCATGGGATTATGATGATCTGCATGGAACAAAAGTTCCCTACAGCTCTTTGGGACCAACAACTGGGTCATTTCCTCTTTTGTTTGAATGCCCTGCAAATATGGGTAGGAGAGTGCAATGTTAGGCTGGAGGTTTTGACCATCAATTACTCTCATTTGGTCAAAACCACACCTCAGGGTTTTGTCTTGCAACTGCACCAATGGGAAATCCTGAAGGGAAGTACATGCGGTGAGTGGAGGAGTTGAGCCCTCTCCACGATCTGTGTCCCCCTGCTGTGGAGCTAATGCAGATGGCCCTGGGACCACCTCTCTAGACAAAGCTGCACTGGAATCCCCCATGTTTCACTAAAGCAGGCCCCATCTACAAATAAACGCTTTACTATTGCTTGAAACTCCAGCCAGTTGGTTCTAAAAATTAGTGGATGGGCAAGGCAAGGACTAACCAATGCCTCTACTCTATGTATTTCTCCCCTAATTTGAATAGTGATGGGCACCAGTGGATACTTGTGAACATCCCTGTGTATAGACCCCTTCGCAGTAAACGTCATTCATACGTAAGAGGAAATTGCATGCGCAGCCTGGACTCAAAAAAGACTCAGCGATGCCTAGTTGTTGTGTTGTCGGGTGTCAGAATCGTAGCAGTGATGGGGTTAAAATGTACAGAATTCCAGCAGGATCTCACCCATTCCAAAAAAATTGCCAATGTCTATGGCTACAAGCCATCAAACGTGTAGACTGGGATGAAAGCACCATCAAAAATGCGCGGGTTTGCAGCGCCCACTTCATTACAGGTAAGATCAGGCTATTTATTAAATCTTTCTTTTCTATTCTTTCTAGTCTTTGTTTATTGATGTACAACCCCGATTCCAAAAAAGTTGGGACAAAGTACAAATTGTAAATAAAAACGGAATGCAATGATGTGGAAGTTTCAAAATTCCATATTTTATTCAGAATAGAACATAGATGACATATCAAATGTTTAAACTGAGAAAATGTATCATTTAAAGAGAAAAATTAGGTGATTTTAAATTTCATGACAACAACACATCTCAAAAAAGTTGGGACAAGGCCATGTTTACCACTGTGAGACATCCCCTTTTCTCTTTACAATAGTCTGTAAACATCTGGGGACTGAGGAGACAAGTTGCTCAAGTTTAGGGATAGGAATGTTAACCCATTCTTGTCTAATGTAGGATTCTAGTTGCTCAACTGTCTTAGGTCTTTTTTGTCGTATCTTCCGTTTTATGATGCGCCAAATGTTTTCTATGGGTGAAAGATCTGGACTGCAGGCTGGCCAGTTCAGTACCCGGACCCTTCTTCTACGCAGCCATGATGCTGTAATTGATGCAGTATGTGGTTTGGCATTGTCATGTTGGAAAATGCAAGGTCTTCCCTGAAAGAGACGTCGTCTGGATGGGAACATATGTTGCTCTAGAACCTGGATATACCTTTCAGCATTGATGGTGTCTTTCCAGATGTGTAAGCTGCCCATGCCACATGCACTAATGCAACCCCATACCATCAGAGATGCAGGCTTCTGAACTGAGCACCGATAACAACTTGGGTCGTCCTTCTCCTCTTTAGTCCGAATGACACGTCGTCCCTGATTTCCATAAAGAACTTCAAATTTTGATTCGTCTGACCACAGAACAGTTTTCCACTTTGCCACAGTCCATTTTAAATGAGCCTTGGCCCAGAGAAGACGTCTGCGCTTCTGGATCATGTTTAGATACAGCTTCTTCTTTGAACTATAGAGTTTTAGCTGGCAACGGCGGATGGCACGATGAGTTGTGTTCACAGATAATGTTCTCTGGAAATATTCCTGAGCCCATTTTGTGATTTCCAATACAGAAGCTGATGATATATGATGATGATATGTTCAAACTCTTTGCAATTTTACACTGTCGAACTCCTTTCTGATATTGCTCCACTATTTGTCGGCGCAGAATTAGGGGGATTGGTGATCCTCTTCCCATCTTTACTTCTGAGAGCCGCTGCCACTCCAAGATGCTCTTTTTATACCCAGTCATATTAATGACCTATTGCCAATTGACTTAATGACTTGCAATTTGGTCCTCCAGCTGTTCCTTTTTTGTACCTTTAACTTTTCCAGCCTCTTATTGCCCCTGTCCCAACTTTTTTGAGATGTGTTGCTGTCATGAAATTTCAAATGAGCCAATATTTGGCATGAAATTTCAAAATATCTCACTTTCGACATTTGATATGTTGTCTATGTTCTACTGTGAATACAATATCAGTTTTTGAGATTTGTAAATTATTGCATTCCGTTTTTATTTACAATTTGTACTTTGTCCCAACTTTTTTGGAATCGGGGTTGTAGCAAAATACTTTGGTAACGTTTGTCTGATTAGCTGGGTCATAGTTACACAATGTAATTAATAATATTGTTAGCATGTTAACTTAGCTTTGCATGCAATTTTGTTTGTAGGAGAGGTCTCACTTGACTCAAGCAGTCCAGATTTTGTGCCATCATTATTTGTGTATGCCGAAAATCACAATTTTAAAGCAAGGATGGAAAGGTAAAATTGTGTGCCCTCACTCTAAATGCCAACTTAGGTTGACTGCTCTAACCTAGCTCCCGCCCCATTCAGTTTCATTTCTGGTCTCTGCCTCTCGCTTTTTACGCAGCTCTGATTTCTCTTAGCTGCACTCTTTACACTATCATTCCTATCATGCCATTACCTCCTGCAAATTGCTGTTTAGTGTTGGTATTTGCTGTTGTAGCTAAAGCCACATTGCCATCACATCACTGGCATAATTTCTCTCTCTCTCATTATCTCTAGCCGCTTTATCCTGTTGTACAGGGTCGCAGGCAAGCTGGAGCCTATCCCAGCTGACTACGGGCGAAAGGTGGGGTACACCCTGGACAAGTCGCCAGGTCATCACAGGGCTAACACATAGACACAGACAACCATTCACACTCACATTCACACCTACGGTCAATTTAGAGTCACCAGTTAGCCTAACCTGCATGTCTTTGGACTGTGGGGGAAACCGGAGCACCCGGAGGAAACCCAGACGGACACGGGGAGAACATGCAAACTCCGCACAGAAAGGCCCTCGCCGGCCACTGGGCTCGAACCCAGGACCTTCTTGCTGTGAGGCGACAGCGCTAACCACTACACCACCGTGCCGCCCTGGCATAATTTGATTAAAACAAAATGAATATAAATGTCCCATTGTTAATCAAGTTGTACATGCCTGCACATAACATAATCATATGCGTCTAAAGACTTGTAGGCACGAAGTTTTTCGTGGGTGTACACTGAAGTCTTGTCAATAAGGTACAAGTATATATCTGGCCATTGTATACCAGGGAACTTACTAACATCATCCGTCCACTCTTTAATTAAATACGGATCCGGTAGGCGATGTCCACTTGTTAGAGTTAATTTATTTATGTAGCATTCTCGATCTTGTAACGACAATTGTTTTGCATAATCTGACAGCTCATAATGCCGGTCTATGGGCAGCGCCATTGTTTCTGAGTCCAGGCTGCGCGCGCACCCTGGCAACGGTCGGTTTGTTTACAAACATGCGAAGGGGTCTATACACCTCAACTTTACTGATTGTGCATTTCCCAATGCTCCGCATGGAATCAAGCTTTGATGAACTTTGGGCTGATTACACCCTGAGTCCACCAAGGCCTAATGTGTACTTCCTTGAATACTCATTGCCACCTGGTATGTTCCTACTCGATCAGGGGACGCCAGAGCCATGTCAGGAATGTGGATCATGTGTTACCTGCTAGTTCTACCTACTTCCTCTCGATCCACAGCTAATGATTGACCACAGCCCACTTCCACAACTGTCTAAACACATGCAGTTTATCAATTGGGCAATCACTTTGTGCTGAGCAGCAAGGTTGTGTATTTGACCCTTGACCTATTCAGTACCAGTCTAAAAGATTATACATGAAAGCCCTCAATTACTCTTCAGTCAGTACGTTTACATGCACGTCCAAATCGAGCTGCTGTTGGTAATCGAGCAAAGGGTCCCAGCAGGGGTGCCAGAGAAATCCAATCCTACATGCACAAGTGAAATCGGGCTATTGTGCAAGGTGCATTGTGCACCCGAGCCACACGTGGCGCTACACGCCCCATCGTGTTGGTACACTTCCGGTTGTCGTCATGAAGAAGAGCTATAGTGTTGCCAGATACTGCTGACGTTTTCCAGCCCAAAACATGTTCAAATCCGCTAAAATGCACTTAAAACCCCCAATCTGGCAACACTAGAGTTCCGTGTTCAAGCTGTTAGGCTTGCTCTAACAGACTATGGCTACAAACTGTCCGGCGCAGACCACTGTTTTGTAAGACAGCTTATTTTGCACAATAATATTTTTCTAAAGTCCATTTTTTGCTTACATAAAAATATTTTTTTTGCTTACAATTTAACTTATGTCTTAATAAACACACAAAAAGTTCAATTGTTTTGTTTTTATTGACATTCTTCAGATGTTGGACATATATATATATATATATATATATATATATATATATATATACACACACACACAAATACAATGACTTGTTTATGTACACAGTTCACAGCTATGCAACAGCTGTACAGATGTATTTGGTGATACAGTAAGTGAGCTAAATTTTAACAGTGCAAACAATGCCACAAAAAGAAAAGATTCATGCCGTTGTCATGATTCGTTGTCATGCCGACCGAGGCTGTTGTGTTTCCCGCTTGTGGTCTCGTCACTCGTCACTTCCGGAAGTAGCTCGACAACTAGCTCGATAGGGTTTACATGCACAAAGTAGCTCGGCAGAAATCGCATAAACTAGGTCGTGTAGCTTGATTCCGAGAAATCAAGTTTGGTTCAATTTCAGCCGAATTAAGGTGTATACATGGCATTTTGAACTTCGATTTCAGTCGAGCAACGGCAGAAATTCGATTCTCTCTATGTGCATGTAAACGTAGTGACTGAAGAATTATGGGTGTATAGTCAAATCATCAAACTC
The DNA here is from genome assembly GCF_027579695.1 of Neoarius graeffei. NCBI lineage: Eukaryota > Metazoa > Chordata > Actinopteri > Siluriformes > Ariidae > Neoarius > Neoarius graeffei. The sequence goes on from NC_083581.1 coordinate 53,730,266, forward strand.
CGACTTACTGTTTATCTCTGTCAAAAACACACAAAATACAAACAAATCCATCACAATGGTTAGTAAACAGACCTGGTGCAAAAACGAGCATTGAACAGCATTGCTACAAGCTGAAAGTCAATTATACACGCTCCTATGGGTTTGCATTACACACTACTGCTGCATTAAAGTAAGCTGCCTCATGTGTTTCACCAGTCCTGCAAAGCTGCTGCAGGAGTGTTTCTGGCTTTAAGAGGGAGCAGTCAGCAGCAGTGTAAATTTGGTCAATATGGCTGGGGTTATGGCATGAAAACTGATCATGAAAACAAGAAAACTGTGAGATTAAATCAGATGCAACCACAGGAGAGGTTTATGACCAAGGGTGACTGGTATAAATGGGCTTGCAGTGTTAACTGGACTTGCAGTGCCACCATGTTATCCATCAGTTTATTTGCTGTTAGCAAGTTTCTTAAGTCAGATTATTTTGTACCTTTGTGGACCTGAACACAGTCAGTGCCGAGTTTCCCAAAAACATCGTAGCACAAAGATCATCGTTAAATGGTCAAGTGAGCAGCACAATGAACACTCTCTCACCTAGTTAAGATGCTCTTAGTGTTAAGAGACTTTTGGGAAACCCACCACAGCTCAGTCTAAAAAAAATACGCAGAATGGTATGAAGACGTAAAGTTGGTGCTGATTTATTTCTAGCCTGAACTAGAACTTCAGTCACTATGAGATTACACAGAGTGAAATGCCAAACAGATTTTTTTCTCCCTATTGCCTTATATTTTTCTTCCCTGATGTCTCAAAGTACAAATGACAAAAGGACATACGACAGAACAGTAAGTTTATTGTTAATTGGTTTGAAGTTGAAAGAGTTACAACTTTTCTGTATACTACATTTAGTTTTCAGCAAAAACACAGTATGAAGCCAATACAGTGTTACAGACCTGTAGCCTTTTTTGTTTTGAAGTGTGTATGTGTGCCTTATACATTATTTTGCCCCACATCATTCTTATTGCATAGATGAGACCTTGTGATATAACATATTGCTTAATCCTTATAGTGTCATTGTAGAGTTGTTGATAATCAACACCAGTTGTCACTAGCTATGATGGCATTCACTAAGCAAAACTCCACTTGCCACGGAGAGCAAATTTGCACTGAATAGAACAGAGCTCAAGCAAAAATAAATTAAAATAGTCGTATTTAGATAATTATAGTTGGAAATTTGAGAGATATTCATACATGTTGTATTTGTAATGTGTGTAAATGAGGGATTTCAGTGTGCTCTTTGGTGAATATTTATTGGATGGTCACTGGTTGTAGTGGGAGTGAGGACAGAAAGAGAGAACATATAGAGTCTGCAGGGACAAAATGACCTGAAAAATTTGAGGTAAGACTTTACCCTCACGCACATTTCAAACAAGGGAGGGGATAGGAAAGCGAGAGAGAGAGAGAATAGGAAGTGATGCAGATGCACTGCTCTACATATCCCATCTTTCACGTCACTGTAGACCTGAATGTATGTGGAAACATAAGAAGCAGAATTCCTTTAAATGACACAGCAATGTTGAGATTGTGTTCACAGGAAAATTTTCATGTTTCTTACTTAAGGAAGACTTTCCAAATTAATTCCAAATTAATTATACTATGTAGTACAATATTCAATCTGTTTACTTATGCATTCACATTGCCCTCTTGTCTCACTTCCCTGTCTTTTCTCACTTATACACACATACGTATGTACACACATGCACACAGACAACCACAAGTCCTTCAGAAGTCATTTGCCCTGTTATAAACTCCAAGCTCAAGCTAATTAGAACGAGAGAGAAAAAGAGAGAGAGAGAGATAGATAGATGTGAATGACATTTGCATTCCACCAGCAATATAATCAATTCTTGCTGGTGTCCTGCTAATTTGTGTTTCAGCTGTTTGAAGCCCCAGTGGGACTCCATGATGGATCCATTCTGCATTGACTACAATTCATGCAGACCACCAGTGTAGCACCAAAATGACCATTTGCCTTTAACTCAGTGGAAGCTTTGCTTGCAAACCATCTAGCTGTATTAGCTCAGAAGATGGAATGAAAAATGAGTCTGTCTCAAACTTGACACATGACATAGGGGGACACTCAGAATAAATAAAACATTACCAACGAACCTAAACTCATTTAAAAGGGTAGGAATTGGAATCATTTATTTGGATAGCGTAAACATTTAGCTGAAAGATTAAGACTAGTTCTGTCACAAACCCTGACCTTCACCTTTTCTAGCTTTGTTGTTGTTCATTTTATTCATGTTTCCTTTATTTTCATTCTGCTTTGCCTGGTGGAGATCACAATGGAAACAGACTGAGAAGCTGAGCCCAGAGTCCTCAGTCTCCAGCCACAGAGTTCAGCTTTTCCTGTGTGATTTCCAGATGTTCCCAAACCAACTGTGAAATAGAATCTTGCAAGTAGATGCTGGGTCTTCTTCAGGGTCATTGTCCAGTAGAACATGCCTACAGTTCTAACAGTATTCATGTAGGGGTTATCCTTGTAGGGTGCCTAAGCCACCTGAACTGTCTCCTCTAAATTCAAGACAGCACAAACTGTATTCCAAGGCACTCTCAGAATGTCAAGCTCCTCACACTATTACAGAGAGTACTGTAAGCCCAGTAACCCCACAGATAAACCTCAGTTGTGCCACGTGTATTGAGGACATTTTTCTTTCCATGACTACCTGTAGTTCATGACCATAGGTGGCAAGAGGGATGGAGATTGACTGGTAAACACAAAGCTTTATGTACAAACTGAGCTTCAGCACCTGTTTGAGCACCACATACCTGATTTTCATCCCAGGTGCTTTACACTCAGCAGCTGAATACTTGAGTGAATTTTCAGTTGAGTCCATATTGTAGTAAAAGATTACAACTTAACCTATTACAGCTCATGCTGATTTTTTTTTCTCCCTCAATTCCCCCCTATATTGTAATCTGCCGATTCCCAGCCACAAGTCAGATATCTCCCCTTTCACATGACAGCTAACAACTAGGGAGGATTAAGGCTTACTCCAGGTCAAGTGAAGTCAACTGCCACATCTTTATGAATTGCTGTATATGCTAACCACATGTGGAGGAAAGCACTAACTGCCCTCTTCCATATACATGAGCTCACAGATGCCCATGATCGTTTGGTGTCACACTGAGGTGGGGTTTACATTAGACCGTATCAGCGGATCATCAGATTAACGTTTTTAAAAATGATTAGCGTGCACACAGCAACGCCAATACACGATTAGTGTGCACACAGCAATGCCAATACACGGATACGCTAATCACATGACTAATTCGGCACGTAAGTTGAATGTGTCAGTGCGGCTCATCGCTTCCTCCTCAGCGGCTGCGCTCCAAATCACTCCGCCCTGAACAGCGAGTGCCCTCTGGAGGGTGCGCACTCCGGCCCTGCGCAGCTCACAGAGCGCGCGAGTTAAGCGCACGAGCAGTGATTCGGGACTGAGCCGCTGTGCGCAAGTCACTTACCACTTGCAAGTGGAAGGATGGCAAGCCTAAAGACAATCATAACTACACAATGGGCAGTATTTGCATCAGTATTTGCAGTATTTTCATACTTTTATACTCTTTTTAATGAAAGGTGATACAAGGCGGAAGTCCGCGCCGTTTTTCAGCAGTCGCGTCATATGACCAACGCCAGCGAATCAGGAAGGTGGATGTCACAGTGACGTTGTCCAATGACGACGCCAGCTAGAGCTCAGCACAGCGTATCCGCGTATTCTCAATGTTTACACAGCACCGGACCAGACACGATCTGGATTGAATACGTGGACCCTGGCGGATTCCCGTTTCCCGGCGTTTCCAGGCGTTTTAATGTAAACGGACAGTGCATCCGCGAAGAAAACGAGACAGATACAGTCTAATGTAAACTTGGCCTGAGAGAACATAGCCAATTTTGTCGCACTGCCATTGCCATCTGAAATTTGCAATCTCCTCATGATACTGGCGAGCAGCCTAGTGGTTAGCGTGTCCACCTCTCAATCGGGAGATCGTGAGTTTTACTTACGGTTGGGTCATACCAAAGACCATCATAAAAATGGTGCCTACTGCCATCTGGCAAGGCATGCTGCAATACAGATGTGAGTGGGGAGTCAAACTCTCACAGTTACCAGAAGACTAGCCCCCCACTGTAACCCTAATATAGGCGAGAGGCCGAGGGCTATGAAATGGAGATTGGCGCCACCAAACGCACCATGAATGGTGCAGGAAGGACTTTGACTCATGATAGGACAAACAGTCGCACAAATTTTAAGAAGCTGACTATTCTTCCACAATAAAAAGAAATACTATTAACATAATATGTTTGTTGCTTGAATTTGGTTCCATGTCACTACCTCAGCAGATTCACTTTCTGTTGCTAATACCAGTGATGTTACCAACACGGAGCTGCAAACTGACCTGTATCTGCACCTGCATTTCAAAACACTGACATGACATTTCCTTTTAAGTTGATCTAGTTCTTCTGGCATTTGTTCTACAAGATTCTGCAGTAGGCCACTTGCATATGTAGACCAGAGAGGCCTCAGTGGGACCACAATCTAGATTTAGTATCTTTCTCAACTATAGAACTTCAGTAGCAGTCAGGCTAACTCTGTTTCACGGGCAGGTGTGTCCCCAGACACAACTCAAGGGCCTTGTTTGGCCACTTTAAAAGCGACCTTGAAATGTGACATGGAACAGTAAACTCTAAGTCAGCATCCTAGTGCACAACAAGTGGGAAGAAAAGGAAGGAAAAGTCAGGCAACACCTGCCACTGTGTGCTTAGTTTATAGATGTCAGCGGGCAGCTAGGTCTCTAGGTTTCTCTCACTCCCTCTCTATCTTTTCTCTCTCTTTGCAGCATTTAGTAGATTCATTAGAAGCCTTAATCACTGACCTTCAGTGAATGGGGTGGAGGAGTGGCAGACACAGAAGGGATAGGAAAGGGAGGAGAGAGAGAGAGAATCAATTCAGTGTTGCATGCATGCACTTTTACATGAACAGCAGGGCACAGGTAACAGCCTGCGTGATGTAATGTTGTCCTTTACACACTTATTTCTTTCCTTCTTGTTCACATGGTCGTATTTACAGGCTTGGTATGTAAATATGTATTTCATGTATTTACAGTGGGTGGCACGGTGGTGTAGTGGTTAGCGCTGTCGCCTCACAGCAAGAAGGTCTGGGTTCGAGCCCTGTGGCCAGCGAGGGCTTTTCTGTGTGGAGTTTGCATGTTCTCCCCGTGTCCGCGTGGGTTTCCTCCGGGTGCTCCGGTTTCCCCCACAGTCCAAAGACATGGAGGTTAGGTTAACTGGTGACTCTAAATTGACCGTAGGTGTGAATGTGAGTGTGAATGGTTGTCTGTGTCTATGTGCCAGCCCTGTGATGACCTGGCGACTTGTCCAGGGTGTACCCCGCCTTTCGCCCGTAGTCAGCTGGGATAGGCTCCAGCTTGCCTGCGACCCTGTAGAACAGGATAAAGCGGCTAGAGATAATGAGATGATGAGATGTATTTACAGTCTTGGTAATTTTAACAGATTACCTGTATAAATACAACACAGGCGATTGCTCTAAGACAACGAGGGAGGCTCAGCCTCCTCTAAAAATGACGAACATCGTGTAGGATGAATTGCGCTAGGCTTATGTTATAGCCGACCTTATAACATTGCTATTTCAGATCCAGAATCACAGAAATATATGTGCTCAACCCAACTACAGCGCGAAATCATTCCCTTATAACTTTCCCCAGTTTGCCTAATGTGCCCGTGAGTTTTTCCCCCTCGACAGCGCGATGCAGTCCAGCCTCAGTGGATTGGGAGCTATGTGCTTGTCAATCTCAAAATGCAAGACGATTATTGGACAAATACTGCGAAAATGCCCGCCCACGGACTCCGAGCCTCACATGGGAGGGACATGGCAGTTTCCGCGAGGAGACTGGTGATTGATGAAAGCGGCCGGATATTTTCTTTGATTGACAGCTCATTTCAACTATAGACAGGCAGCAGTACAGCGTTGCCAGATTGGGCGGTTTCCCACCCAATTGGGCGGTTTTAAGTGCATTTTGGCGGGTTTTGAACATATTTTGGGCTGGATAACATCAGCAGTATCTGGCAACATCAGTTCAGTCCCATGCGGATTCGCAAGTGCTGTGGTGTATTGTAAGATATCGGCTTACATTTCGATTTCATTCATTACATACGGTTTCTACCAGCTTTTTTAGTTTGTATATATTTTCATTGTAAATAAAGTGTAAATATAGTGTTGTCAAGTTTGCTATCTTAGTTCCAGAAATTTTGTTTATTTGAGTGACTGAACTTGAACTTGAGGGGGCTAGTCAGCTAGCAAGAAAGCTGCGCACGGATGCCAAGCATTGCTGATTTAATTTTGGCGAAGCCATTTGCCAGTCTTCCTTTCGAGGAAAAAATTAAAATTAAAGAGCAGGGTAGACCAACGCCTCAAATTGACTTGGTGAAAAAGGTAGGGAATAATACTCGTTCCTTTCAGCTCTCCTGGTACGAGAAAGTGAATTGGCTAACAGCAAGTGACCCACATCAACAACAGTAAATAGGCTACTTTAGTAATATGTCATGGATGGACCAAAAATATAGAATTTATTTAAAATGTTTATGCTGAGTATATTATATTGGAATATATGTTTTTCTGGATATGAATTAAACACCGCTACAATTTGGAAAACATTTTTAAACAAAAACACAGCCGAGGTCAATTTTTAAACAACATGCCACAATTTAAAAATATAAAATGTTAAAATATAACCCCCCCAACACCACCATCATGTATATTGGACAGTAGGCTAATGGGCCAAAAGAACCTGTTATTTCACAGTTTGTGACCCTGCCAACAATCAGCCAGATCAGATGCAAGAGTATGGGCAAAATTGATGTTTTTTTTTCTTTTAAAATCTGGAAATATCGTAACCAACCAGCCTCCCCTGTTTGAAAGACTACCAGCCGCCACTGAAATACAAACAGCTAAAACATTTTTCTAAGCAGGCTCAGGACTACAACTCATGTCAGAAATCTATAGGACTTCAATCTTTATGAAAAGTATAATGCAAAACACACCTTATAATACAGGATACAGAATAATATAGAATACAGGACACAGTGGGGGGGCTTGTCCATAATATGATGAGCAAAATTTGAAAAGATCCACAGAGCATCTCTATGTATCTATTTGTAAGATAACCATCCACATTGTGACAATATCCCTCACATCAACATCCATTAGGCCAGATGGAATAATGTACTGCTGGGGAAAACAGAGTAAATATTCTGTCACTATACCAGTTCTTACTGTGAGTATCTGAGTGTATCTGCCTCTCGACCAGGAGATTGCGAGTTCTACTTGCGGTTGGGTCATACCAAAGATCATCATAAAAATGGTACCTATTGCCATCTGACAAGGCACACTGCAATACAGATGCAAGTAGGAAAGTCAAACTCTTGTGGTTACCAGAGGACTAGCCCGCCCCCCCACTGTAACCCAAGCTGTATAGGTGAGAGGCCGAGCGCTATGGAAACGGAGATCAGCGCCGCACCCACGCGTCTCAAAAGAGCTGGTTAGTACTGGGATAGGAGACTGCCTGGGAAGACCAGATCCTGGTGTGGAGGTGACTTTGACTTGACTTGATACTAGTTCTTTCTATTTCCATTAATGTTTCTTCAGTTTCCCACTCACTATTTTTGTCAACTAACTGTCCAGTTATTTCCATTTCCTGTTTAACAGGCAACCATTGTTTCATGTTATCCTGCCATATACAGTACACTCTCTCATTAAATGTGTATAGAGACTGTATGAGGAATATAACTGAATAAGAATACATTATTCAGATGGACAGACAATGTAGTCTATGTGGATACAAATACAGATAATATATAGATTTAGGCACTGCCTAAAAGTGGCGCTCCCATCTGTTTCCGGGTTGTAGAATTTTCTTATATCATAGCCAGCCTCTTTTGTTTTATTTCTTTACTGTTATAGTTACTATACTGTTCCCTTATGTTGTACAAAACATACACAGAAAGAGAATAGCTCTGGCCTGATGAGTAGAGTCAGGGAAGTGATTTTATTTACAAATTCAGTTTCACTATTGCTGAGACAAGAATACAAGTTACTCACTACTATACTGTCCTGACTACTACTCTACTTCACACTTCACTACTCACTTCACTAGTTATTGGGTTTCCTGTGGTGGCAGGCACACATGCACAGGACTGAAACCATCAGAAAACAACTCGATGGGTTACTCACTACTCAGCTGTTGGGTTTCCTATGGTGGTAGACACGCATGCACAGGACTGAAACCATCAGAAAACAACTTCATGGGTTTCTTTATGTATCCACACTCTATGCCTATGGGGCTCCACTTGCGCGGGCCTTAAATAAGAGATGTACTATTTATTTTATTGTTTAGAAAGCAGGCGGCATGGTGGTGTAGTAGTTAGCACTGTCACCTCACAGCAAGAAGGTCCTGGGTTCAAGCCCAGTGGCTGGCGAGGGCCTTTCTGTGCGGAGTTTGCATGTTCTCCCTGTGTCTGTGTGGGTTTCCTCCAGGTGTTCCGGTTTCCCCCACAGTCCAAAGACATGCAGGTTAGGTTAATTGGTGGCTCTAAATTGACCATAGGTGTGAATGTGAGTGTGAATGGTTGTCTGTGTCACTGTGTCAGCCCTGTGATGACCTGGCAACTTATCCAGGGTGTACCCCGCCTTTCGCCTGTAGTCAGCTGGGATAGGCTCCAGCTTGCCTGCAACCCTGTAGAACAGGATAAGTGGCTACAGATAATGGATGGATGGATGTTTAGAAAACTTATTAGTCTGAGGAAGAGTCAAGAGACTCGAAATGTCACTTTTGGTAATACATTTCTCATTGGGAGCTTATTTTGGTGTGCAAATCATTGCATTCTTTTGCTGTTCTACATATCCGACTTTCGGTTCAGCATCCATCCGAGTGTTATTTAATGTGCATGGCTTTTCTTCCTTTTCCTTGTTTTGAAAGTTTGCCAGAAAGTTTTACAGGGTATGTGGTTGAAATTAGATGTGTACATTAGAACTAAGGTCCTGCACACAAAGAAAAATGCATGGTTGGGAGGTTTTTACTTGTATGTAGATGTGACCTGTCAGATATGAAGCTCAAAGAAAGTTCATTAACATGAATGTATGCTGGTACTTAGCAACTGCCTGGTCAGTTTTGCAATGGTTTAAATTAGGCTCTCAGCTTGTACATATTTTGAGAAATAGAGCAAAAAGAAATTTGCAAGCAGGGTTAAAAAACAGCACTGCACACATCTCTTGAGTGGTATGAGGTTGAGGAACTGCCAGAGCCAGAATTCATAAGCCATGCTCATATTTCAGGCATTTTTTTTTTTCAGTATTTCAGCATAGTGCTTTTAAAAATACTAATAAATGAATCTGTCTAGTTTAAGCTATGCCCACTTCAGGTTTAAATTCCAATCTAGATACAGATATGAATATTTTGAATACTAAATAGAAACAGATAGTAGCATTGAGTTACACCTCAAGGAGACATTATTAAGAAAAAAAAGCCTGGGAGGAAGTAGCAGTGATCACTGGCAAGTGTATGTAGCTAATGGAGTTAGCCTGCTTTTTTAATCGAAGAACAAAGTTAATATATCACCTGGCATGTAACATGTAGATCAAACAACCAACTTTCACACTGATCAGTGTGTTATTAATTTTGTGCTGAACTAGTTAGATTTAGAATATATTGTGTAACAGTGAAAGTGTGGTTGGGCACTGTTTGTGAATGGAGGGTGGACTCCAGCAGAAAGAGTGAGTAATTCCATAGATGAGTGTACACCTATGCGTGATTAACATGGTTTTTGTGTTTGTCTTGCAGTGAAGGGATGCAGGAAAAGCATGCCTATGCTGAGCTGCAGCAGAGCAGAACAGTATGTGTTTTGTGTATTTCATTTGACACTGAGTTTGTGAACAAAGTACTGAAAAGCACTGTGATAACAAAAAAACCCTGCCACCGTTCGGCATCACAGCCAATTCAATTAAGCATATCTGGGGGCATTTGGCCTTTCTCTCTCCCTCCCGACACCATCCTCCACCCATCCCTGCATTCCTGCATTCTCTGGCTCTCCCTCCCAAACCCTCTCCTTAGGTCTGATCTGGCTTCCCTTTTTCCAAATCTCTCTCTCTCTCTCTCTGTACAGGTAGAGCTCAGGGACCTGCAGGTGCATCGATAGTTATTAACTATAACTATAAACTATGGATAGGTGTGTTGGCACTGCTTGGAGCCTGGGCATTTTCAGGATCAGTGTCCAGTCATTGGAGTGGGAACTGCACCACAAGCTTCTCCCACTTCAGCAGGGACATACCAAATACCTGTAAGTATACAAGGGACTACATATCATGCATTGGTGGATTCAGACTGTAATCAAATCTCAGCATATCCAGGCATTATTCAAGGTGAAAACATTGGATATAGCATCAAGAGCGAAGGTGAGGTGTGCACAGGGACATTCTGAGTGTATGTTAGTGCCCATCACTATTTATTTCTGGGTTTAAAATGATCCTCTCTTATCCCATCCACTAATTCTAGAGACTAATTGGTCAGACTAGAGTAGCAAAGCATTGCAGTATCAAAGTATGTGCAGCATTGGCTGCAGAAGCATTGCCTGTGCCATTGACATTAGCTATGCAGCAAGGAGACATGGAAGGTGGAGACCCCCCTCTGGGATTTCCCTTTGGAACAGTCATAATATGACAAAACCTGTGCACCTTTGTGAGTAATCTGGAACTCAATATGGGTAATAATATTAGCACTTTATTTCCCAGTGAAAACTCGCATAGTCGAGTGCCTCAGGTTATAGCTGGGATTGGCATTCTTGAGCCCGTAGCAAACTCTACTGTGTTAGTTTACCAAAATGTGGAGTTTTGCTCACAGATGATGAATGTATTGAATTTCATTTTTGCTGTGTGAGGGTCCTCATCTATCTTTATATATATATATATATATATATATATATATATATATATATATATATATATATATATATATATATATTATATATATATATATTTGTGGTCAGAAGTTTATATAAAGGGACATGAATGTCATCTTGAATATGAATGTCATGGCAATTTCAGTAATTTCTTTGAACTGTTCTTTTTCTGTGGCAGAATGATTGTACAGCATATATCTTTAATTAAAAAAAAAACTACTAGAATTTGGTGCACAAGTTTTAATTTTCTTTGGGTTTTCTGAAATCAACACAGGGCCAAAATTATACATACATGGCCAAAAATTTACATAGGTACACTTAGATTATTAATTCAGAGGTGATGAAACTTCCAAAATATCTCTTATTTTTCCAAAGTCGAGGTCTCTTAACTTCCTATTAGTGATCATGCTTGACTACAGCTGGTAGCTTCTCTGTGCCTTCATAAAAAGGGTTTCTGTACAGGACTCATTGGATTGACCAACACACAGTAAAATGGGAAAGTCCAAGGAGCTCAGTGCAGATCTGAGAAAGAGGATTGCAGATATACACAACTCCAGAATGTCTCTTGGAGCCATTTCTAAACAACTGCAAATTCCAAGATCAGTTCAAACAATTGTATTCAAGTTATTGTGAGGTGGAGTTCAGACTTCAGACTTTTTATTACATATTTTGTTACTTTTTTTTTTACAATATTATAAAGGGTTCACAAACTTTCAAGCACCACTGTATATATCAGCACCCCTGCATTTAATACTTTGTACAACCTCGCTTTGCCAATAAAACAGCACTGAATCTTCTCGTATAACATTTTATAAGTTTGGAGAATACAGAACAAGGCATCTGAGACCCTTTACAGAATCTTTTCTGATCATCCAGGTTCCGAGGCCCTTGCTTGTGCACTCTCCTTTCAACTCACCCCACAATTTTTCAATGTGGTTCATGTCAGGGGACTGAGATGGCCATGGCAAAAGCTTGATTCTCTGGTCAGCTAACCATTTTGTGTTGATTTGGGCATAGGCTTCAGATCAGTATCCTGCTGGAAGATCCAATGATGACCCAGTTTTAGTTTCCTGGCAGAGGCAACCAGATTTTGATTTAAAATGTCCTGGTATTTCATGGAGTCAGTGATGCCATGTACCTGGTTTCCAGGGACTTTGGAGGAAAAACAGCAGCAAAACATCACAGAACCCCCACCATATTTTACAGTTGGGACAGGGTTCTTTTCACAAATGCCAAACTCACCTTGAGTGTTTATTGCCAAAAAGCTCCATTCACATTTCCAGTCAAAGTTGTCGTAGCATTTTGCAAACTTCAGGTGCTTACATTTGTGGTTAACTAACAAAGTGCTTTTTTTTTCTGGCATAGCTTTCAAATAATCTTTTAGCATGAAGGTGGCATTTGGTGGTGGTTTTGGAGACTTGGAAACCCCAATATTTTACTTTATTTTTAAAATTCACTAACAGTGATACTCAGGGATTATTATTATTATTATTATTATTATTTTTAGCTCTCTTGCCACCCTCTTCACTGTATGTGAGGCAAAATAAACCTGGGTCCTCTTCCAGGCAAGTTTGTAACAATTCCAGTTGGTGTCCACTTTTATTATTATTATTATTATTATTATTACAGTAGAAATGGGCATTATAACCATTCCCTGACTTATGAAGGTCAACACACATCTCCTTTATTTGGTTTGTGTGTTCTATTATCTTTTCCATGCTGATGGATGACTAAGGGAATTTGACCTCTGTGTCATCTCATATTTGTACCCCAGTTAATCAGGAAGTCATGGATTACAGCTTGAAAATTCCTACACACTCCAATCAACACAAAAAAAGGGAACAATTAAATGGGAAACATGCTTCAGTTATATTGTGTTCTCTATAATTTCCAGGGGTATCAGTAATAGTGGCACTTGTGTTTTTGTTGAAAATAATTATTTCTTGCTGAGGGATTTGTTTTTCTCTGAATAAATTTATTTCAATTAAAGTTTGAATTTTTCTAATTGTTTTCACTGTGAGATGAAGCAACTTCACCAAAAGGTGGATTTTTCCTACCTAACCCCTTTGTACTAATCTTTACAAGGGGTGCCAATAATTGTGGGGGGAAGTACAGAGAGAGCTTAGGTGCAGCTGTGATGCTGACGGTCTAATTTCATCTGCTTGCAGGTCAGTACACAGACAACAGGAAAGAGGAACTCATGGCTCTAGTACAGCAATAAGCTCACCAAGTTCTCCACACAGGTCTACTCCATGACTGAAGAGCTCCTGGACCCCCACTATGCCTTGCACAGCCCTGCACCTGCACTTTTCCCCACAATGTTTTATGAAATAAAAGAGCTCCTTTTTTCCTACCTCATTTTCTGACAACTAGCATCCTGTTACTATACACACAGAGTATATCCATCCATTTTGGCATATCACTACAGTGATGTGACCGCTCTGACAGCTTCAGCCATCAAAGTGCCAAGGGAACATTACAGTAGTGGTTTCCCGTTGCCTTCTACTGGATTATAATAGAGGTTTTCTCCTTAACCATTCTCACACATAGAATCAATTTAAAGCCACTAATTAACCTAATCTGCATATCTTTGGCCTGTAGGGGAAACTGGAGCACCCAGAGGAAACCCACACAGACACAAGGAGAACATGCAAACTCCACACAGAAAGGCCCCCGCCGACCGCTGGGCTCAAACCCAGAACCTTCTTACTGTGAGGAGACAGTGCTAACCATTACACCACTGTTACCCCTTTTCCACCAAATCAGTTCCAGGGCTGGTTCGGGGCCAGTGCTGGTGCTGGTTCACAACTCGTTCAACTTGCGAGCCAGCTGAGAACCAGTTTGCTTTTCCATAGCTCGCGGTGCTAAGGGAAGCCACGTCATTACATCGCTGTAATCTGCAAACACAATCTTGATTTTTTGCTTCTAACTGAAACTTGGCTGGATCAAGCAAATAGTGCTACCACCCTTATTGAAGCAGCTCCCCCAAATTTTAATTTTATGAATGTTACCCGACAGGGGAAAGGTGGAGGGATCACAAATATATTCAAAGCCTCTTTTCAATGTAAACAATCCTCACTTGGTGATTTTACATCCTTTGAACACTTATGTGCACTTGTTACATGCTCTCCTAACATATTGTTATTAACTATTTACAGGCCTCCGAGACATTCAGCCAAAGTTTTTCTAGAAGAGTTTGGTGAACTGTTGTCAGTCATTTGCTTAGAGTTTGACTGTCTTATTATATCTGGGGATTTTAACTTGCATGTAGATAATCCTGAAAACACTTATGCCAGAGAACTACTTGCACGTATTGACAACTTCAACCTAGTACAACATGTACAGGGGCCGACCCACTCTCGTGGTCATACCCTTGACCTCGTTATCGCAAAGGGTCTTACTGTTTCTACTACTGTTGTTGACCTGGCCTTATCTGATCATTTCTGTGTTTTCTCTGATGTTTCTATGTCTCCTCACATTCAGAACAGCTCAACAACTATGGATAGGAGAGTCATAAACAACAACATGTGTTCTCTTTGAGCAAGCTCTCTCTCAGATCTCAACCAAGATGTCAGACTCTGTAGATGATTTACTGGAAATTTTTAATTTAAATATGACCTAAATTATGGATGACATTGCTCCATTCAAAATCAAAAGAGTCAATGACAAGCAGAAAGCACCATGGAAGCAATACCCAGCTGTTAAATTGCTAAAGAGAGAATGTAGAAAGACTGAAAGAAAATGGCGTAAATCTAAACTTCACATCCATTATCAAATCCATAAAGAGATGCTTTGTAAATATAATTATGAAATTTGTAAAGCAAGACAATCTTTCTTCTCCAACATCAACAGGAATATGAACAATGCCCGTGTGCTATTTTCAACAGTAGAGAAGCTAACTAATCCCCCACCACAATTAGTACCTGAACTTCTCTCAGTTAATAAATGCAATGAGTTTGCATTCTTCTTCAAAGGTAAAATTGATAAAATATGGCAGAATATTGCTCATAATATATCTCAGTTGCAAATAATTGAAAAGCTGCAATCACCAGTGACACAGACAGACAACTTCAACACAATGTCAGAATTTTGTTTAATTGATTATGAGACTCTTGAAAAAACTGTACAAAATCTCAGTTCCTCAACATCTGAATTGGACATTCTGCCCACCAACTTTTTTAAGTCTGTTCTTCACCTTATAATTACAGATGTGCTTCAGATCATAAATACATCCCTAGAGACTGGCATTGTTCCTGTGTCCCTGAAAAAAGCCGTTGTAAAGCCCCTACTTAAAAAGAATAATCTGGATGCTTCAGTATTAAACAACTACAGGCCAATATCAAACCTACCATTCATCAGGAAAATCCTTGAAAAAATTGTCTTCAATCAATTAACTGCCTTCTTGATATCAAACAGCTGTTTTGATAACTTTCAGTCAGGATTTCGTGCCAATCATAGCACTGAAACAGCGCTGATTAAAGTTATAAATGACATACGTCTTAGTACTGATGCAGGCAAAACATTGGTCCTGGTGTTACTGGACCTCAGTGCAGCTTTTGATACTGTTGATCACACCATACTGCTATATCGACTTGAACACTGGGTTGGGTTGATTGGTAAAGTTATCGATTGGTTAAAATCATACTTAAAAGATAGAAGCTTCTTTGTTACCATGGAAAATTGTACCTCAACATCAATGTCCTTGACCTGTGGTGTTCCCTAGGGGTCGATTCTTGGACCATTACTATTCAACCTTTATATGCTCCCACTTGGACAAATTATTAAGAACAACTCAATTTTGTATCACTGCTATGCAGATGACACCCAAATTTATTTTGCTCTATCACCTAATGATTATGCCCCCCTTGAATGTCTCTACCAGTGTATCGACCAAATCAACAACTGGATGTCACAAAATTTTCTTCAGCTGAACACAGATAAAACAGAAGTAATTCTATTTGGGAAAAAAGATGAAAGACTCAGGATTACCACTATTCTTGGCACAAAGGGGATTAAAACAAAAGGTATGCTTAAAAATCTTGGTGTTTTCATTGACAGCGAGCTAAATTTTGACAGTCACATGAAAGCAATCACTAAAACGGCATTTTATCACCTAAAAAAACATTTCCAAACTAAGAGGACTTATGTCAAAAAATGATCTGGAAAAACTTATACATGCCTTCATCTCTAGTAGGGTTGATTACTGCAATGGCCTTTTCACAGGCCTGCCAAAAAAGACCATCAAACGACTTCAGCTGGTTCAAAATGCAGCAGCTAGGGTTCTCACACGAACAAAAAGAACAGAGCACATTACTCCAATTCTAAGGTCCCTTCACTGGCTTCCAGTAAGCTATAGAATTGACTTTAAAGCATTGCTGCTGGTGTACAAATCTCTAAATGGTACAGGGCCCAATTACCTCTCTGATATGTTGCAGCGGCCTAACCCAATCAGATCTACCAGATCGCAGCAGCAAAATTTACTGGTAAAACCTGTTGTTAAAACAAAGTGTGGTGAAGCAGCTTTTAGCTACTATGCAGTACAGCTATGGAACCAACTGCCAGAGGACATTAGAAATGCTCCTGCTGTTGGCAGCTTCAAATCTAGACTAAAGACCAAGCTGTTTTCAGATGCTTTCTGCTAACTGATTAATAGTGTCATCTTTACATGTTTTAAACTTTCTTAACTTTTACAGTCTCTGCATGTTTTAAACTTTACTTAACTTTTATTCTATTTTAGTCTGCTATGTTTTTAAACTGAATTTTTACTTCATTTTATTATTTTATTTCTACTATTGTTTAATTCTTATTATTTTTCTTCCCCATTTATTTTATGTAATTTTATTTTCTATTGTTTACTGTTTTGCTTTTACTTCTGTAAAGCACATTGAACTGCCACTGTGTATGAAATGTGCTATATAAATAAACTTGCCTTGCCTTGCCTTGCTGTATACGTCAGTTACGTCGCTGTACACGTCAGTTACGTCGCTACGTTTGCATAAACCTTGGCGCGAATATCGAAGCGAAAACAACACGGAAGAAGCAGCAGCAACAACAACAACAATAATAATAATGGATGACTTCGCGTTTGGGGCAGCACGGTGGTGTAGTGGTTAGCGCTATCGCCTCACAGCAAGAAAGTCCAGGTTCGAGCCCCGTGGCCGGCGAGGGCCTTTCTGTGTGGAGTTTGCATGTTCTCCCCGTGTCCGCGTGGGTTTCCTCCGGGTGCTCCGGTTTCCTCCAAAGACATGCAGGTTAGGTTAACTGGTGACTCTAAATTGACCGTAGGTGTAAGTGTGAATGGTTGTCTGTGTCTATGGTGGGGTTTACATTAGACCGTATCAGTGGATCATCAGATTAACGTTTTTAAAACGATTAGTGTGCACACAGCAATGCCAATACACGATTCGCGTGCACATAGCAACGCCAATACACGGATACGCTCGGCTCCGCAGGCATCCTGCGCTCCAAATCACTCTGCCCTGAACAGCGAGTGCCCTCTGGAGGGTGCGCACTCCGGCCCTGCGCAGCTCACAGAGCGCGCGAGTGAAGCGCACGAGCAGTGATTCGGGACTGAGCCGCTGTGTGTGCTCTCAGTGCATATCGGGCATGCGCATCACTTACCACTTGCAAGTGGAAGGATGGCAAGCCTAAAGACAATCATAACTACACAATGGACAGTATTTGCATCAGTATTTGCAGTATTTTCATACTTTTATACTCTTTAATGAAAGGTGATACAAGGCGGAAGTCCGCGCCGTTTTTCAGCAGTCGCGTCACATGACCAACGCCAGTGAATCAGGAAGGTGGATGTCACAGTGACGTTGTCCAATGACGACGCCAGCTAGAGCTCAGCACAGCGTATCCGCGTATTCTCAATGTTTACACAGCACCGGAGCTGACACGATCTGGATTGAATACGTGGACCCTGGCGGATTCCCGTTTCCCGGCGTTTCCAGGCGTTTTAATGTAAACGGACAGTGCATCCGCGAAGAAAACGAGACAGATACGGTCTAATGTAAACTTGGCCTATGTGTCAGCCCTGTGATGACCTGGCGACTTGTCCAGGGTGTACCCTGCCTCTCGCCCGTAGTCAGCTGGGATAGGCTCCAGCTTGCCTGCGACCCTGTAGAACAAGATAAAGTGGCTAGAGATAATGAGATGAGATGAGATGAGACTTCGCGTTTGTACAGCTGCTGCTTCTCGTCGCTTAAAAATGACAATCTTTCGCGGTCTTGTTATTGTTGTTGGTCTTAACAACTCCCCCCCCCCCCCCCCCCCCCCCCCCCCCCCCCCCCCCCGCTGACATAAGCGGTTCTTTCCTCTGGCCCAGCAGAGAGTTGGTGCTAGCCTGGAACCGGTTTTTCTGGCCCCAGAGCCAGTTCTTTGTCAGTGGAAACAGAAAACCCGGTTCCAAACTAAGCACTGGCCCCGAACCAGCCCTGGAACTGCTTTGGTGGAAAAGGGGCATGTGACACCCCACATAGTATATAGAGAGTTTTTAAGTCAAAACAAATAAACTTTGTACATTTTTAACATATACACAAACCTTTTTTCTTAATCTTCCATATTTCAGAACTCAATTCATTATGGTCACTTATAATTTTGTTGTTCTATGAGTCTCAGTATGTTGTTTTGGCAAATATTAAGGTATTTTCCTGTTTAGGAGCAGTGGAGGAATAACTCAACAGTCTGAGACTGAAAATATTTGGAGTGTGCATTTACCAGTGTAATAGAACACAGTTCAGTGCCAACAATGACTTTTTTTTTTTAATTTCCTGGAGCCAATAGTAAACTTATAGACACAGCATATGTCTATGGCAGGTATTGTTAAACAAGAAGTGTGAGCAGTTGTGTACAAGCAGTTTTATGAGTACTGATCAGAGGATTCCTCTTCCATCTGACAAAGAGCTACTAGCACTGTCTGTGTGTGTGCGTGCGTGTGTGTGAGCAGCACTTTCCATCTGGGCACTCTGTCTGCTTACTGCATTGCAGGAGCAGCATTTTGGAGCGTGTGGAAAGATTCTCAGAAGGAGAGGCTTTCCTTATGGAGAGAGAGAGAGAGAGAGAGAGAGATTATTGCTTACTGTCCTCAATCTTTTTCACATTTATTTGCCCCTTGGAAAAATAATGGTCAAGCACACAAAGATAAAGGAAAGTGAGAGTACTCAAATTTTCATTTGTCTTTTCTCATTCTTCTCTCTCTTATTTTCTCTTTTTGCTTTTCCTCCTCTCACTCTCAAAAATACAACATAAACTAATCTCTTTTTCTCTCTACTTTGTGTCTAAAACTCATGAGTTTTTAAATGATAATGATGAAGTTTCAGTACTGTACAGAATTGATTTGAAAATACATAGCGTCTGCTTGTCTGCATTTTGCATCTCTTTGCTGCATTTCCTGGGTGTGGTATATCTGCAACACCACATATCCAACAAACATGCTAAATCTGGAAATAGCTAAATGACAACAAATGCTGACATACTGAATAATTTCAGGGAAATGTCTAACAGTGAAATTCAGAACAGGAAATAAAGGATTGTTTGAATAGTGAAATTATTGACAACATTTCCCCCCAAAAGCATTTAATTGCAGAAAATGACGACTGGTCAAAAGAACAAAAAAGATGAAGTGTTCTCAGACCTTGAATAATGCGTAGAAATCAAGATCATATTCAATTTTAACCAGCACAACACTAATGTTTGAACTTAAGATCTCATCATCTCATCTCATTATCTCTAGCCACTTTATCCTGTTCTACAGGGTCGCAGGCAAGCTGGAGCCTATCCCAGCTGACTATGGGCGAAAGGCAGGGTACATCCTGGACAAGTCGCCAGGTCATCACAGGGCTGAACTTAAGATCTCATCTCATCTCATCTCATCTCATCTCATCTCATCTCATCTCATTATCTCTAGCCGCTTTATCCTTCTACAGGGTCACAGGCAAGCTGGAGCCTATCCCAGCTGACTACGGGCGAGAGGCGGGGTACACCCTGGACAAGTCGCCAGGTCATCACAGGGCTGAACTTAAGATCTCATCTCATCTCATCTCATCTCATTATCTCTAGCCGCTTTATCCTTCTACAGGGTCGCAGGCAAGCTGGAGCCTATCCCAGCTGACTACGGGCGAGAGGCGGGGTACACCCTGGACAAGTCGCCAGGTCATCACAGGGCTGAACTTAAGATCTCATCTCATCTCATCTCATCTCATCTCATTATCTCTAGCCGCTTTATCCTTCTACAGGGTCGCAGGCAAGCTGGAGCCTATCCCAGCTGACTACGGGCGAGAGGCGGGGTACACCCTGGACAAGTTGCCAGGTCATCACAGGGCTGACACATAGACACAGACAACCATTCACACTCACATTCACACCTACGGTCAATTTAGAGTCACCAGTTAACCTAACCTGCATGTCTTTGGACTGTGGGGGAAACCGGAGCACCCGGAGGAAACCCACGCGGACACGGGGAGAACATGCAAACTCCACACAGAAAGGCCCTCATCGGCCACAGGGCTCGAATCCGGACCTTCTTGCTGTGAGGCGACAGCGCTAACCACTACACCACCGTGCCGCCCCTTGAACTTAAGATGAGTTCAGAAATCAATATTTGGTGGAATAGCACTGACATTTAATCACAACTTTCATGCAACTTGGCATGCTTTCCACCAGTCTTTCACTTTGCTCTTGGGTGACTTTATGCTACTCCTGGCACAAAAATTCAATCAGCTCATCTTTGTTTGATGGCTTGCGACCATCCATCTTCCCCTTGATCACATTCCAGAGGTCTTCAGTGGGGTTCAGGTCTGGAGATTGGGCTGGCCATGACAGGGTCTTGACCTTGTGGTCTTCTGTCCACACCTTGATTGACCTGGCTGTGTAGCATGGAGCATTGTCCTGCTGGAAAACCTAATTCTCAGGGCTAGGGAACATTGTCAGAGCAGAAGGAAGCAAGTTTTCTTCCAGGATAACCTTGTACATGGCTTGATTCATGTGTCCTCCACAAACAAAAATCTGTCCCGTTCCAGCCTTGCTGAAGCACCCCCAGATCATCACCTGATGATCACCTCCACCAAATTTCACAATGAGTGTGAGACACTGTGGCTTGTAGATATAGATATGAAGTTTATCTTTGAGTGGTAAACATATTAATGAGTGAGTGAAGTGAACGAGTGAAAATATTTTCAACACAAGAAGATAAACTTCACATCTTTGCGCCACTGGGTAATGGTCTTTATGGACACATCCACACAAAAAAAAGCAAGTTAATCAAAAGAATTTTAATTTTGAACCGGTTCGCCATTTTGATGATGCGTGTTCAGTCAGCAGGAAAACACTGGGAGTAAGGTCACTGGAGTGAAATATCAGGAAATACATTGCTCAGATCCGCGATGTATTTCTTATGAAAAGGTATGAGTTTTTCAACATGAAAAGATAAACTTTATATCTTTAAGCAAACATGTGATTTTATTATATAGACACATTTGCAAATAAAAAGTACCCAAATTTATCAAAACAATTCATCTATATCCTCACAAGTGACTTATTGAAAAATATGTCACTCAACATCCCGGATGTGAAAAACACAAATGGCATATTTCCCAGTAAAACACTTGTGTCCATGTAATGTACTTATATATATATATATATATCTCCATTATCTGTAGTCACTTATCCTGTGCAGGGTCGCAGGCAAGCTGGAGCCTATCCCAGCTGACTATGGGCGAGAGGCAGGGTACACCCTGGACAAGTCGCCAGGTCATCACAGGGCTGACACACAGAGACAAACAACCTTTCACACTCACATTCACACCTACGGTCAATTTAGAGCCACCAATTAGCCTAACCTGCATATCTTTGGACTGTGGGGGAAACCAGAGCACCTGGAGGAAACCCACACAGACACAGAGATAATATGCAAACTCCACACAGAAAGGCCCCCACTGGCCACTGGGCTCAAACCCAGAACCTTCTTGCTGTGAGGCGACAGTGCTAACCACTTACACCACCATACCACCCCTATATATTATATATAGCTGCATGCATACATACATACGTGTGTGTGTGTGTGTGTGTATAAAGGAGATTGTGCTGCAAAGATGATATGATATTGTTTAAGCAGAGTTTGGCAGCACTATAGGGAGAGGCAGTGTACCATATTAAAGGATATGGGACATGAAACATAAATGCATGCTATATCAGTTTCTTTCCATTAAAAATATGAATTAATTGCATCAACAAATACAAAATCATATATTAAATTCAGTAAAATCATTATATTCGTGATGATTATATGGCATTTCTGCTCGAGCTCCGATATGCATATTTTACAACCGGAAGAGCCGCTGTCACGTGATCATACGTCACAAAAACTTTCGGGCACAGCACAAGCGGGTAGATGAATGGAGAAGTGGATGACAAGAAAAATGTTTTTATAGTCTTTAACGTACATTGAACATCATGGTGTATTGTACTGCTTATGGTTGCAATAATTCCAATGGGAAATGCCCTGGAGTAAGTTTTTTTGCATTCCCCAAGGACCCGAAGCTGAGGAAAGTGTGGGCTCACCTGCGCATGCGCAGTAGGCTTCGTGCATGCGCAGTAGGCTTGGTAGGACAAATCCAAGAGGTAGGATAACTTTACAGAACACCTGTTGAAAAAACTTTGCACCTACTGTTTCCCACAAACTGTGTTCGGACCATTTCACTGAGGATTCTTTCAACATTAATACTCAGGTACTGAGCGATATTAATTGCCAAGCCAAATTTAAGAGGCTACTTAAAGATGGAGCCGTTCCCAACGTCCCAATTCAGGAACAAGATGGCGGAGTGAAACCCAAAGTGCTACGGCTACCACTAGGTGCATTCGCTAAGTGACTGAAAGCTGAGGTAAGGATTAGTATTATAATTTTGGGTGTATCAATTATTGATTATCATAATTCTGACTCGTTTCGCCATTTTGAATGTTTTCATCTCGGACTCTGGAAGCATTGTATCTCAATCAATCTCGAAAAATATCAGCAAAAAAAAAACTAGCTTGCAACGGACTTTAGCTAGATCTATGATGAACTTTCAATGTCATCTCATCTCATCTCATTATCTCTAGCCGCTTTATCCTTCTACAGGGTTGCAGGCAAGCTGGAGCCTATCCCAGCTGACTACGGGCGAAAGGCGGGGTACACCCTGGACAAGTCGCCAGGTCATCACAGGGCTGACACATAGACACAGACAACCATTCACACTCACATTCACACCTACGGTCAATTTAGAGTCACCAGTTAACCTAACCTGCATGTCTTTGGACTGTGGGGGAAACCGGAGCACCCGGAGGAAACCCACGCGGACACGGGGAGAACATGCAAACTCCACACAGAAAGGCCCTCGCCGGACCCGGGGCTCGAACCCAGGACCTTCTTGCTGTGAGGCGACAGCGCTAACCACTGCACCACCGTGCCGCCAACTTTCAATGTATGATACAAAAATAATACTTCTTTCAACAGATCATTAGCCTTTGAGCAGAATTGTTTTTAACTTACCAGGAAGTGTTATCGAGCCGACCGCTTTCAGTTTCATGGGGATTGAATGAACTCTCACTCTCAGAATCATCTGACCTGTCAGAGTAAAGACAAGATCCATGTTCATGTGAATTTCCAGCTATCGGTTCGAATTGATAGGGTCTAACTTCACATCTCTGTGAAACATCGGAAATATCACTGTCGATGGTGTCCATTTCGGTAACCTGTTTACATTAGATACCCAAGCGCTGGCTCCTTGGAAAGTTTTTGTGACGTCACGGGTCACGTGACCACCTAGCTAATTAACGAATCATTGTTTTACGCTGATGTATAAAAAAAGTTGAATAATGTGATGATTTTCACATTTTTGACACCCTGCAGTGATTTAGATGGCATTTCTTATGTCCTTTGTACATAATTATACCCAGAAAAAAATCCATGTCCCATATCCTTTAACTTTGCGTGAAGGAGCCCCTGAAGGTCTGGGATCAGTCAGGCTGTCCTTTTTGTGCTTCTGTCACTACATTTACATGCACATAGAGAGAATCGAATTTCTGCCGTTGCTCGACTGAAATCGAAGTTCAAAATACCATGTATACACCTTAATTCGGCTGAAATTGAACCGAACTTGATTTCTCGGAATCGAGCTACACGACCTAGTTTATGCGATTTCTGCCGAGCTCCTTTGTGCATGTATACCCTATTGAGCTAGTTGTCGAGCTACTTACTGCCCCTTCCGGAAGTGACGAGTGACGAGACCACAAGCGGGAAACACAACAGCCTCAGTCGGCATGACAACAGTAGTAGCGAGCAGCAAAAGAGGTCAGGAGTAACAAACGAAGAAGAGAAAATGGCGATGTAGAGCTCTCTGAAGTGTGGGTGGAGCACAGAGGACGGCAGGACAAAGCTTCTGGTACTAATAGGCTTTTTATTGTCAGACTTTTCAGTTTAACAGCCTACTTTTATTCTTGACACACACACACACGCACGCGCGCGCTGTGTTCTAGTCCCGGGATGAGCTCTCCCCTCTGCTCTCCCTCTGCCTCCTTAAATAGGGCGTGGTTACTGGGAAGACACACAAACACAGGTTAATCACTGTCAGGTGTAGTGATTCTGCCACTCACCTTCCCTGGCTCCGCCCTCCTGTCACAGACCGGTGCTTGACCACGCCCCCACTGCCACAGGCAAGCAGAAACGTGCACTTCTGGAGCAATGAGGAGACAGAGTTCATGCTCATTCAGCTTAAGGAGTTGAATATATTAAAATTCATGGACGGGAGAAAAACACGCAATAGAGAACACGGAACTGATAACTTTGTTTACACTCTTGAATAGCTCTTCTTCATGACGACAACCGGAAGTGTACCAACACGATGGGGCGTGTAGCGCCACCTGTGGCTCGGGTGCACAATGCACCTCACACAATAGCCCGATTTCATTGTGTGCATGTAGGATTGGATTTCTCTGGCACCCTGCTGGGACCTTCAGCTCGATTACCGACAGCAGCTCGATTTGGATGTGCATGTAAACGTACTACTGACATCAAGGAAGGGTAGAGGAGTCCTGAGGAGAGAAAGGGTGTTGGAGGACCCACCATCAAGCATGGAGCAAGACAGCCCCATTTCTCCTGACGATGCAGCCATGGCTATGTGAAGAAGAGTCAATTTGATAGCAATCAGCCTCCTGATCACAAGCAGCCTGCAACCTGCCATCTCCACAGTAACTTTTTTATCTTCCTTCTGTCTTTCTTTTCTTGCCTCCCTAATTCACTCCTGCCTTAAACTCATTTTTTTCTCTTTCCAAGTTCATTGACCCTTGCCAAGTTTCCTCCTCCTTTTGTGTGTTTTACCTTGTTTCAGGTTTTGCCTGCATTATTGTTTCCCCCACTTTCCCATAATGGTCTCTGGTGGAAAAAGGAAATATAGAGCACTGCATTAAATGAATGACTTATCAAAATGAAAAAGAATGTACAAACAATCACTCAAAACAAAATCACTTACTAACCAAGGACCACACACACACACACACACACACACACACACACACACACACACACACACACACACACAATAAGTCTATTTTGGTCCCATGTTAAAGTTTAGTAAACTCAGTTGGCCCCTCTGGCCCATATCTTGCACGCCTGTGGCCATGCAGGCACTGAGTTAAATCATGGGCTGACAGGGCCCTTTCTTTTTATAGCTTCCCCCTGTGTAACCAACCCAGAAAAGGAAAGAGGTGAGGTGAAGGCAACCCACCCCTCCTACACACGTACATGTATGCAATCATACATGCTAATACACAGAAAACACATGCATACCAACATTCTAGTAGACAATATGTATTCATGTGAATACATATATAATTTTACATTCACAATATATCTTCAAAGTGTATTAACTTACATTCAGTATGCACATTAACTGCATTTACAGTGGTGCTTGAAAGTTTGTGAACCCTTTAGAATTTTCTATATTTTTGCATAAATATGACCTAAAACATCATCAGATTTTCACACAAGTCCTAAAAGTAGATAAAAAGAACCCAGTTAAACAAATGAGAGAAAAATATTATACTTGGTCATTTATTTATTGAGGAAAATGATCCAATATTACATATCTGTGAGTGGCAAAAGTATGTGAACCTTTGCTTTCAGTATCTAGTGTAACCCCCTTGTGCAGCGATAACTATAACTAAACGTTACCGGTAACTGTTGATCAGTCCTGCACACCGGCTTGGAGGAATTTTAGCCCATTCCTCCGTGCAGAAGAGCTTCAACTCTGGGATGTTGGTGGGTTTCCTCACATGAACTGCTCGCTTCAGGTCCTTCCACAACATTTCAATTGAATTAAGGTCAGGACTTTGACTTGGCCATTCCAAAACATTAACTTTATTCTTCTTTAACCATTCTTTGGTAGAACGACTTGCGTGCTTAGGGTTGTTGTCTTGTTGCATGACCCGCCTTCTCTTGAGATTCAGTTCATGGACAGATGTCCTGACATTTTCCTTTAGAATGCGCTAATATAATTCAGAATTCATTGTTCCATCAATGATGGCAAGCCGTCCTGGCCCAGATGCAGCAAAACAGGCCCAAACCATGATACTACCACCATCATGTTTCACAAATGGGATATGGTTCTTATGCTGGAATGCAGTGTTTTCCTTTCTCCAAACATAACGCTTCTCATTTAAAGCAAAAAGTCCTATTTTGGTCTCATCTGTCCAAAAAACATTTTTCCAATAGCCTTCTGGCTTGTCCACGCGATCTTTAGCAAACAAGCAGCAATGTTCTTTTTGGAGAGCAGTGGCTTTCTCCTTGCAACCCTGCCATGCACACCATTGTTGTTCAGTGTTCTCCTGATGGTGGACTCATGAACACTAACATTAGCCAATGTGATTGAGGCCGTCAGTTGCTTAGAAGTTACCCTGGGGTCTTTTGTGACCTCACCAACTATTACACGCCTTGCTCTTGGAGTGATCTTTTTTGGTCGACCACTCCTGGGGAGGGTAACAATGGTCTTGAATTTCCTCCTTTTGTACACAATCTGTCTGACTGTGGATTGGTGGAGTCCAAACTCTTTAGAGATGGTTTTGTAACCTTTTCCAGCCTGATGAGCATCAACAACACTTTTTCTGAGGTCCTCAGAAATCTCCTTTGTTCATGCCGTGATACACTTCCACAAACATGTGTTGTGAAGATCAGACTTTGATAGATCCCTGTTCTTTAAATAAAGCAGGTAGCCCAAGAGCATTAGCTCAAAATTGAGTCCAACCCGGAACAAATTAGTAACAAGCTGAATTTTTCAGAATATGTTCAGAATACCCTTAGGAATAACATACTAAAAGTCCCCGGGAATCCACCTTGTGCTCTCTGAGAAATTCAAGATGGCATCCAAAATGGCCACCGATTGGAGATTTTTAAATATCTCAGGGATAAAACATAATATAAATGCAATTAAAATGTTAAATTATATGTTCTCTCATACAAGCAATGCAAATTCACCATTGTCACACTGTTAAAATTAAAATTAACCAAGATTACAAGGTCATTAATGTGGAAATTACATGGAGTTTGATGGTTGACATGATTGACAGATTAGCTTAGTAGGCTACCTACATACTTGAACATAATGTAAGACAACAATTAGACATCAGTTCCCTTAATATTTAGTGTAACTTTAAGCTTTGATAAAATATTAAAGGGAAATTAAATTTGAGAACTCTATCTTCTAAAACTACAATGGCAAGCTGTTTCAGTACACTTCTTCAACATTCCGGCGACTTCCATGACAAAAAGGTCTGCCTCAATAAAAGCTCTTGCTTATAAACAATGAGTTGACTTAAACACTTCTCAGTGCCTCAGTTGTAATGCTTGGACCTTTGTTGTACCATCAATGAAGTAGGGAATTTATTCAAGCTTGTTTAAGGGTGGAAAAAAATTAATCTTTGAGTTTCTAGCGCCAGTCTTTACTACTAGCAATGCCAGTGTGTTCGGACAAAAAATGACTAAACTCAGCATGACCTTTTAAAAATGACTGAACTCAGCATGACCTTTTAACATGCCATTTTTCATTTTACACCACCAATTTACTTTAATTAATATTAATGAAAATAAGTGCTCCAACCCCTAGTAATTGTGTTTGTTGTTTTGTGAACAGAATAGGATGATACGGAGTCAACGAGTAACCAATGGATCCACACTCTATAATCGGTAGTGTACATTAATTAGCACATGTATAGATTTACAATTATAAGTCTGTAATTATTATTGATTGTTGAAGTTGAAAGTTATAGAACAATGACCAGTTGTCTTCTTGTAAATAGGTTCATTATTTGAGGAACACTCAGTCGCCATGATTTATTGTGTTGGATTAGCTTCTTGTTATAATGAACAATATATGTAAATAAATTGTTATAATGGATTGAAGGTAATGTTTTGGAGTTCATGATGTTTTTGGTTTTAGTGAAACTCCCAGTGCCAAAAATATGACAATCTAACCAGACATGGCAAGCGAACACATTATACACTAATATACTGTTATAATAATGTGTACATTGTTATTATATAATGTTAATACACAATGTAATTAATACACACATGTTGGAATTTACTCTCCTACCCTACAAAACATATATTCTGACCTTTTAATTGCATTAATATTTTGTTTTGGGCCTGAGATATGGGCAGATCTCCATTTGGCAGCCATTTTGGACGCCATCTTGAATTTCTCAGAGAGCACAAGGGGGATTTCCGGGGACTTTTAGTATCTTATTCCTAAAGGTATTCTGAACATATTCTGAAATTTTCAGCTTGTTACTAATTTGTTCCGGGTATAACCCTATTACTCCTGGGCTAAGGGTGCCCACTCACACCTGATTGTCATCCCATTGATTGAAAACACCTGACTCTAATTTCACCTTCAAATTAACTGCTAATCCTAGACATTCACATACTTTTGCCACTCACAGATATGTAATATTGGATTATTTTCCTCAATAAATAAATGACCAAGTATAATATTTTTGTCTCATTTGTTTAACTGGGTTCTCTTTATCTACTTTTAGGACTTGTGTGAAAATCTGATGATGTTTTAGGTCATATTTATGCAAAAATATAGAAAATTCTAAAGGGTTCACAAACTTTCAAGCACCACTGTATGTTTAAAATGTACACATGAGGGATAAATTAAGCAAGGAGATGCCACACTTTATAAGCAAGAAGCAGAGGTTTACTCTCTGCTGGTAGGTCTGGCAGTAATAAATCATTTGATATTGATATTTGATATTGACATACTTTTTCAGTATTTATTCCTAAAATAATTAAAATTTTCCAGAGAGTTATGGATCTTGATAAAACACTTGGTCTATGTTAGAATTTGTAAAATTTACTGAAAGACTTATTACTGATGACATTGATTATAGGGTTTTGTTGAAGCTGTAGACATGACTGTATAAATTAATCTTTATAAAATGAATTGTTTACAATTTCTCTGTATGCTGCAGCATTAAAATTTACCTTCATTGAAACTAAGAGGTTGAGCCCAAACCTGTTCAAGTGAGATCCATGGTTTGCCAAGTGTGAACAGTAGGAGCATGGTTGAGCATCAGCTTTAGACAGAGAGGAGGCAGGTTGAACAAGCAGGTAACGTGATGATTCTCACCTGCGTCTGATTGTAGGCAGTTTATTTACTGTATGTGTGTCTTGTTTGTACTTTCAGGAGAAGCTCATAACCAGAGAGTCAAAGCCATGTGTGTGCATGCGCATGTGTGCAGAGAGTGGTTGGATTACTGAAACGTGAAAGTGAGAAAAATAAATGCACCTCTGAGTTTTGCAAGCCTGCTTTCTGTCTCTTCATGTCCTGATAACTATTAAAGTGTTACACTGGTGTCAAAATCCAGGACTTTAGGAAGCAATGCTGTCATGGAGTCTTAGCCCTTTGCTGAAATCATCCAGACCCTCACCAGCATCCACTGAACCCAACATCAAGCCCTCGTCATACTGCACATGGAGCCAGAGCAGTGCTCCCTGGCTCTTCTCCAGGCCCAGGTAGAGGACTGGCAGGTGCTCTTGAGCCTGGTCCAGCCAGCAGGTACTCTGGCAGCAGCCACAGTGGCTGCCACAGGCCTAACCCATGTCACGCTACTTAAGATGGGTCCACAGGATTACCCCAAAGCCTTCATCAAGCTCTTTCAGCATGCCCTGGAAGTGTGCAGTTGGCCAACCTTATAGTGGGCAGTCTGCTTACTGCTGCTACTGTCAGGGGAAGCCCAGCTCATGGCCCAACAGCTCCCAGTCACCAAACTGCTGGAGTACCTGGACTGAAAATGGACTATTTTGCAATGGGTCAGCTGCACCCCCAAACAGCCCCATTAGCGTTTCCGCTTGCTAATGTTCAGTGAGCTTGACCACCTGTTTGTCTTTGGCTAACAGCTCTGAGACACCTGTTGGAGGTGGCTGCTGGCCAAGGAGTGCAACACTGCTGATGTCATCGACTGATTGGTGCTGGAGCAGCTCTCCTTTTTTTTTTCAGTGCTTTTAGCTCGTCTTAGCCTCTTAGCCTCCATGTGGACCACAAAAAATTGTGATTCAGATGGTGACAATGGCTGACGACCTGATTGAGGGGAGCGATGTTGTACAGCACTTATTTTGAGGAGGAAAACAACAATGAATTAGTAGATTCAGACCCACATATGATGTGATTGCTGACAAACTTGTCAAGGCTCAGTGGATGACAAATGTTTGAGGATGGGTAGGAGGAGGATTTTGGCAAGTATAATAATAATAATAATAATAATAATAATAATAAATGATGATAATGATGTCGGATGTTTATGATGGATACTACTACTACTACTACTACTACTACTACTAATAATAATAATGAATATTTATAACATTTGTATACAATTTTTTTCAACATTTTTGTTGATTGTTTTAAAACATTTTAACGAACATTAGGGCAAAGGCAATTATTTCCAGTTAAAGGCAAAGGTTTACTTGCTCAAATGTTTTTTTTTTTTTAATTTCATGTTCTTATCTGCTACAGAGGCTGAGAAATAAAGCTTTTCATGAATGTTGATAATTCTGTCAAGAAGAACAACTTTATTTATCACACGCACACTCAAGCACAGTGAAATTCCTCTCTGCATTTAACCCATCTGAAGCAGTGAACACACACATGCACACACATACCCAGAGCAGTGGACAGCCACTGGGGGTTAGGTGCCTTGTTCATGGGCACTTTAGCCCAAGGCCGCCCCATGTTAACCTAACGGCATGTCTTTGGACTGTGGGGGAAAATGGAGCACCCGGAGGAAACCCACGCAGACACGGGGAGAACATGCAAACTCCACACAGAAAGGCTCCTGTCGGCCACTGGACTCAAACCCAGAACCTTCTTGCTGTGAGGCGACAGTGCTAACCACTACACCACCGTGCCGCCCTAAAGTTCTTCAGAAATCCCTTAGGTTTTAGGAGGTTGTTTCAAACAATGCCCCAGGTCATAGAATGTTTTTAGAAGGTGCCTCAGGTCATAATGAGTTAAGAATGACAAATAAATATGTGCCATAAACCTACAAGTTACATATATATTATAATATATAAGCCTTGCAAGGCAGGCTACTGAAACAAATCAGTGACCAGTAATGATAGACCAAAAACAAACTAACTA
Source organism: Neoarius graeffei (assembly GCF_027579695.1). Taxonomy (NCBI): domain Eukaryota; kingdom Metazoa; phylum Chordata; class Actinopteri; order Siluriformes; family Ariidae; genus Neoarius; species Neoarius graeffei. The sequence continues at coordinate 53,761,946 of NC_083581.1, forward strand.
ACTCATTTACATATTTTTATCTGTATTTGTATCTGTTTAGAACACTTCATCTGTTTGTTCTGAATAATGTCTTCATATTTTGTTACATCTCTATTTCATTCTTTCTCAGATTAAGTGCATTTATATCATATATAGTGTCAGTGTTACCTGAGAAGAAATAATGAAAAAAAAAAACCATCGTCATCATATGACAGGGTTTTCTGTAAAGAAAAGAAGCTCAGGTAAACGGCCCTACCCACACTTTATGTCCAGTATATTTTAAGGCAGATGCAAACAATAAACTGTGCAATACAATTAATCACCTGTTCATATAAACATCTGTACCATGTTTACGATTCTGGCCTACCTGCTGCTGGCTCACTCTAAAATGAATGAAAGAATAAAATAATGGCAGCACGGTGGTGTAGTGGTTAGCGCCGTCGCCTCACAGCAAGAAGGTCTGGGTTTGAGCCCCGCAGCCAGCGAGGGCCTTTCTGTGCGGAGTTTGCATGTTGTCCGCGTGGGTTTCCTCCGGGTGCTCCGGTTTCCCCCACAGTCCAAAGACATGCAGGTTAGGTTAACTGGTGACTCTAAATTGACCGTAGGTGTGAATGTGAGTGTGAATGGTTGTCTGTGTCTATGTGTCAGCCCTGTGATGACCTGGCAACTTGTCCAGGGTGTACCCTGCCTTTCGCCCATAGTCAGCTGGGATAGGCTCTAGCTTTCCTGCGACCCTGTAGAACAGGATAAAGCGGCTACAGATAATGAGATGAGAATAAAATAATTTTGTTTCTTGGTTAACACAGGGTGGCATAGTAGTACTACTTGCTGGTTAACCCTCCCAGCAAGTAGGTCCTGGCTTCGAACCTTGTGGCTGATTAGGGCCTTCCTGCGCAGAGTTTGCATGCTCTTTCCATGCTTGCGTGGGTTTCTTCCCACAGTCCAAAGACATATACAATAGGTCAACTATTTAGAATAGAATAGAATGGAATCTTTATTGTCATTGCACATCAGGTATACAATTTAATTTCTGGATAACTCTAAATTGCCAATAGGTGTGAATGGTCATTTGTCTCCATGTTAGCCTGCAATAGATTGGTTACCTGCCCATGGTGTACCTTGCCCAAAGTCAGCTGGGTTTGGATCCAACTTCTCCCGTGACCCTGATGGAAAAGCAGTGTAGATGATTGATGGATGGATGGTAACATAGAAAAGTCATAATCCCCTGATCATGTTCACATGTAATTGGAACATGTCAATTTTTAATCAGCATCCATTCAAACAATCAAATTTAGACTCCATTTGTTATCCCTGAAGTATGGCACCTGGCATCTAGTCAGTGTACCCTGGAAGTGTAGAAGAGGCATTATAGCGGATGACCACAAGAATAAACAGGAGTAGGAAAGCAGACCTTTATGTCACTTACTGTATATAAAGGAGTGACAACCATACTGCTTTGTTCATTCATTGGCAAGAGAAGAAGAAGAGGAGTAAAGTGTAGAAGATGCAGGAAATCAACCCCAAACTTAATCTACTGCTGCTGTCAATATGCATTGCATAAATAATCATAGCGAAAACAACAGCATCCTTCAAACTTTCACCAGAAATAACATTCAACATTGGGAAAAAATCAATAGAAGTATTCTGGGAATCAAATACCAGGGATGTTGATATGGATATCAAACAAGCTAAAATGCTTTACCAAGAGTAGACATAATCTTTTCTTTCTCTGTCCTACATGAGAGTTTTTGTTGAGCTTGATTCCAAGTGAGAAGATTCCAAGCGAGAAAAGCTAGAGTATAAAGGTGATTTGAGTTAGACCAGTTAAAATTATGTTAACACTGGCAGGCGTACAGTTCTATCTATGAAGCGTGACCTTGGGCTGCTGCTCAGCAATGAGAAAGCAGTTGTCCTGCAAGTATTTCATTTAAAAGCACATTTTAAGGTTTTCTTAAAGCCACTCTTCCTACTTGTACACTCAAATAATAAACTACCATTATGCTTTGCTTCCTTTCTTTCCTGGAGGATTATCTGGAGGTTTATATCCATCCTGTGTGTTATAGAGATCATGATCAGCTACTGAACTGAAACTACAAACTATCATGACTACACAACAGTGGTTCATCTGTATTTCTGCTGCCATCACACATATAATATGACCACAGGCTGAATGTGAAGCATTCCATTTAATATAACCACTTATCATATCATATACATATTACATATTCTTAGTATTGCTTATTTTTAGTATTAAATAGATTTATATTTGATACAATTTTGAACATTTAAAGCTGCATATGGATAATGCAATTAAGAAATAATGCAGCAGTCATAAGGCTCCGCAACTTGACTAAGGACTATGTGAGCTTATGAGAGAAACAGGTGTGACAAGTGAAAACTGTTCACACCAGATTTTAATTCCAGTGAGTGAGACAGAAGGGGTGTTGCAGGGACCAATGTGACAGAACACCAGATAGCTGGTTCCTGAAGAAGAAGAAGAAGAAGAAGAAGAAGAAGAAGGAGAAGAAGAAGAAGAAGAGGAAGAACTTTATTCATCACACGTACACTTGTGAAATTCCTCTCTGCATTTAACCCATGTGAAGCAGTAAACACACACATGCACACACACATGAGCAATGAGCACACACACATACCCAGAGCAGTGGACAGCTGCATTATAGTGCCTGGGGAGCAGTTGGGGGTTAGATGCCTCGTTCAAGGGCACCTCAGCCTAGGGCTGCCCCATGTTAATCTAACTGCATGTCTTTGAAGGTCAACCACTTTTGTATCTGAGCCTCTCCCTGGATCTTGGAGTGGGTCTATCCAGATAGTGAATATTGGCAGGAGGTCTAGAAGTCATAGAAAATCACCCACAAGTACACAAGTGCAATGAGACAGAATATGCAGCTCCAATGCATGGAATAAGTAAAGTCTTGAACAAGTGGGACGTCTGGAATCTGTACATTTCCTTTCTTTCCTAATATTGACTATTGACTACACTACTGACTGTTAATATTCTATTACCACACACACACACACACACACACACACACACACACACACACACACACACACACACACACACACAATCAAACAATCAATTAAAAAAATGGAAACAATGCTCCAGTTAAATCGTGTCCACTATAATTTCTAGGGTTGCCAATAATAGTGGCACATGTGTTTTTGTTGAAAATAATTCATCTCATCTTCTCAAGCTGCTTTATCCTGTTCTACAGGGTCACAGGCAAGTACGGGCGAAAGGCGGGGTACACCCTGGACAAGTCGCCAGGTCATCACAGGGCTGACACATAGACACAGACAACCATTCACTCACATGCACACCTACGGTCAATTTAGAGTCACCAGTTAACCTAACCTGCATGTCTTTGGACTGTGGGGGAAACCGGAGCACCCGGAGGAAACCCACGCGGACACGGGGAGAACATGCAAACTCCGCACAGAAAGGCCCTCGCTGGCCACGGGGCTCGAACCCGGACCTTCTTGCTGTGAGGTGACAGTGCTAACCACTACACCACCATGCCGCCCACTGTATATGTAATATTTGAAATATATGGTTCTATGTGTGTTTGGCTGGTGTTCACAAAGTTGCTTTATTTCTTTTTTCTTTTTTTTAAATTGTGAATAAGGTAAATTTGAAGCAAACTTAAAGGGCAGGCTTTGGTGAAATGTAAAGTTCAGGTCTGAGTTTCCCAAAAGCATCAAAACACAAAGACCATTGTTAAATGGTAGCGGGAGCAGCACAATGAATGCTCTCTCTTCTAGTTAAGCCATCTTAATGTTAAGAGGCTTTGGGGAAATGCACCACAGCCCAGCAAACACAAAACATTTATAAAACGTTTCATTTGGGTTGCATTAAGGTTAGGTTTTATTAAACGTTTATGAAACGTTTATGAAACGTTGGTGAAAATTTAATAAAGTCATATTTGCTGACCCATGGCACATTTTTTATCATCTCTTGGTATTTTTAGATATTAAGATGTCATAATGATTGTATTACAATTATCAAAATAATCAGTAAATGAGTAATGTTTTATTGACATTTTATAAACGTTCTCTTTAAAACGTTTCATTCACAACGTTTATGAAACGTTTATAAAACGTTATACATATTCGGAGACTTCTGGCTAAAACAGATAATATTAAAATTTCTACAATTAATTGTGTGATTATAAACACTACATGATGACATGTTTTTAAAAAGTATCAAAAAACATGGGAATAATTTTATGGAAAATAAGTGGTTGTATAAACGTTTAATAAACGTTGAAAAAAACCCCTTCGATCTAGCTAAATATTTTTTAGATGTAGATCTAGATAGATAGATAAATCATTAAATGTGTGGCTCTAGTCTCGTAATTATCAAGTATGGTTTGAATAATTTAGATAGACGACCATTCGTCGTTTTATATTTGCTAAAATACACGCCCTTTTGGCCCTGGCATTTTGTTCGCTGGTTCCCTGCGTCTGCGCGACCTACGTCTTTGCGCAGGCGCAGGGACCGGAAGTAGCGCCATTTTGAGCGTGTTGCTGTTGGGACAAGATCGAGAAGGCCGGGTCCACTTAGAAGCCATATAACATATTGGAAAGCCATTTAACATATTGGCCAAACAACTTATTTGATTTAATTTGCTTTTTTATTTCAACTTTTAACTGATTTTGCGCATTTGCTATGATTAAGTTAACTTTAATGTTTTGGTTCTTAGTAGCAAGGCTTCTTTAATAAATTTAGATAAATTTTTAATACTAGTATCTTTATCATTTTTGCTGTTCATGAGGGCTTTATATGTAAATGTGAATATTGTCTATGTAAAAAAACTCTGCTCTCAAATCGGTTTTGTTGAACTTGCAAAGAGGAATGAAATAAACTTAAGTGCAATAACAAAAATGTGTTGTTATATTATAAGTTTAACAGGTATTAACATGTTTCTAATAACGTTTCTAAAACATTAAAGAAACGTTTTACTATTGTTTTTAAATGGTTTTAAGAAACGTTTATACAATGTTTTAAAAAACGTTTCTGAAACATTTCCAGAATGTTGTATGATGGTTTCCAGGATGTTTTTCAAACGTTTATATAACGTTTTTTCAAACGTTTATAAAACGAAAAAATTGTCCACAAATTTTCGTTTTATAAACGCTATTTTGTAACGTTTATGAAACGTTAGCCAAACGTTTATACAATGTTATATAAACGTTTTTGTGTTTGCTGGGAGATCATTAGTGTTTTGCTAGCTGGAATGTCAAAACCTATGATGTCCAAAACCTTAAAATAGCTTTTCACTGAAATACAACCTTATAATACTGATGTCACAATTTATCAGGTAAAACTGTTCTGGTTATGATGATGATGATATCTGCACATCATTATTTTGACATAAAATTGTCACAAATTTCTTCTTCTTCTTCTGCAGCACAGTGGTGTAGTGGTTAGCACTGTCACCTCACAGCAAGAAGGTTCTGGGTTTGAGCCCAGTGGCTGACGGGGGCCTTTCTGTGTGGAGTTTACATGTTCTCCCCGTGTCTGCGTGGGTTTCCTCTGGGTGCTCCGGTTTCCCCCACAGTTCAAAGACATGTGGTTACGTTAATATGGGGTGGCCTTGGGCTGAAGTGCCCTTGAGCAAGGTATCTAACCCCCAACTGTTCCCTGGGCACTGTAGTATGGCTGCCCACTGCTCTGTGTGTGTGTGTGTGTGTGTGTGTGTGTGTGTGTGTGTGTGTGTGTGTGTGTGTGTGTGTGTGTGTGTGTGTTCACTCACTGCTTCAGATGGGTTAAATGCAGAGGCTGAATTTCACTGTGTGCTTGAGGATGCATGTGACAAATAAAGGCTTCTTCTTCCTTGATCTCCCTTTGCCCTCTTATAATTCTATCTGCAGACTCTTTTTCTCTGCCCTTTCATTGTTTCTTTCTTTCCTCCATGCTCCTGTACTTTTTATCTCCAGATTCATGCTGGGGAAGAGTGCATACTCTTTTTTTTATAGCTCATGCTTCATATTGAGAGAAGCACCTCTTGTGTAAGAGATTGTACTGTCTTCTGTCTCCCTGTGTGCCTGTTTATATCTCCCTTTCCATTGCATTTACTCATCCCTCTAGTCTTCTGTTAGCCCTTTCATGGACATAATCTGAATAGGAATTCTCCTAGACTCTTTTATTAGTGGGGGAAAGCCTAGCTAAACATGCAACATGTTTCTAAAGGCATTAACACCATTTCCCCATCAGTACCCTGGATAAAGGACAGAGACAACAGTCAGGATGAACATACTAAAGTGAACTCTAACCTTCTCTTTCTCTCACCCCTCTTGGAGTCAGTGGTAAAAAAAAAAGCTTTCTCTAACTGGGGCAATTCTGGCACCACCCAATCAAATAAACAGGAGAACTAGCAATCAGTGATTAATGTGGCACTATCACTGCGGTATAATGAGCAAGAGAAGTTGTTATGAATATACCAATACTTCTATAAATCAAAACCTTCATTTTAACTTTAAAGTTAATCCAGGTGACTGATTTATTTTTAACATTAATCAACTGATGATGAAGCTATATTTCATTTGGATAAGAAACTGCTTGATGGTGCACAAATTCCTACTGTTATGATTCATCTTGTATTAGGAGTGTTTTGGATTGAGGTGCCACATCTACTGCGGCACACTCAATCGCTTCATTACATAGTGTCCAACTTGTGTAAAGAGGCCTACTTCTTTCCCACTGGCTGAGAGAACCACCACCTCCTCAAGTATTCTCCATGGTGAGTCTTGCTCAGTTTTTATCTCACCATTCACACTGAAAGTTCAGATAAAGCACTCAGGAACTGTTTCTGTTCTCTCAGCCCTGATTGATTCCAGAGCTGCTAGCAACTTCATTGACCACTACACTGTCATGAAGCTCTACGCTTCAAGTTAGGGCTCTCCATCAGGAGTCCATCTCCTTCCTGATCACATCACTACTAAGCAACTGATAATGCTTGGATTCCCCTGTATGCATCTCCATGAAACTCAGATTCTCTGTCAAGACAAGATCACCAAGTGGTCAGAACAATGCTTTTGTCACTGTTTGCACCTTCCACACCTCATCGTCACATCCACTACTGAGCCCCAACATTCCAGTCACACCCCTATCTATGAAGTATATCATAACCAAGGATAGCGACCTACACCCCACAGACCCTATAGAGTGCCATAGAGTTTTTGCCTATAACCATGTCCACCATGCCCAATACTCAGAGGTAAAGTCATAACTTGGGAACACACAGCTCCAGCCACAGGCCACCCAAGCACACAACAAACATACAACCTGCTAAAGACCAAATATTGGTGGCCTAATATGCTGACCAACATTCACAGACACATTCACAGACACAACTCCTGTGGGCAGCATGGTGGTGTAGTGGTTAGTGCTGTCGCCTCACAGCAAGAAGGTCCGGGTTCGAGCCCCATGGCCGGCGAGGACCTTTCTGTGTGGAGTTTGCATGTTCTCCCTGTGTCCATGTGGGTTTCCTCTGGGTGCTCCGGTTTCCCCCACAGTCCAAAGACATGCAGGTTAGGTTAACTGGTGACTCTAAAGTGAGTGTGAATGGTTGTCTGTGTCTATGTGTCAGCCCTGAGATGACCTGGCAACTTGTCCAGGGTGTACCCCACCTTTTGCCCACAATCAGCTGGGATAGGCTCCAGCTTGCCTGCGACCCTGTAGAACAGGATAAAGTGGCTAGAGATAATGAGATGAGATGAGATCTCCTCCTGTAAAACATGTTTCCAGGCCAAGGTACCCCATACTCTACCAGCTGGTAAGTTCATACCTCTACCCACTCCATAATGCCCCTGGTTCATAGATTTTATCACTGACCTCCTCCAGAGAAGAGCACTAAATATTGGTGGTCATCAACTGGTTTTCTAAGTCCCTACATATTATCCTTCTGCCTGGCCTACCCACTGCATTTGAAACCACAGAGCTTATCTTTAATCACGTGTTTTGATACTTTGGAATCCCAGAGGACATTGTAAGCAACCAGGGAGCACAATTCACCTCCAGAGTGTGATTCAACTTTAAAGAGAAGTTGGGCGTCTCTGTAAGTCATGTCTGGGTACCACCCACAAGCTAATGCTCAGGTGGAACAGGCCAACCAGGAAAAAGTATGCTTCCTAAGAACATTCTGTTCAGAGAATCAGGGGGAGTGGGCACAGTTCCCTTCACCACTCTGCCACACTCTTGACCCTGTTCGAATGCATGCTTAGATACCAGCCACCTCTTTTCCCCCGGAATACTAACCCCACAGATTCACCTGCAGTAGATGACTGGTTTAGTAGGAGTGAGCAAGTGTTGGAGAGCACCCACCAATCCCTGGTACAGGTGGCCAGGAAAACCAAGCAGTTCTCAGAATTTCACATGGGAGAACAGTAAAACCCTGGCAGTTGGCCGTCCACAATGGACATCAGGAGCATGCAGGGGTGTAAGAAACTCAATGTTCGGTGCACTGGCTCATATAAGATCCTCCAGCATATCAATGAAGTAACATACAAGCTAGAGCTACCACAACACTGCTGACTCTCCCCCTCGTTCCACATATTGCACCTAAAGCCTGTCACCTCTGGACCACTTACCACGAATTTTCCCCCATTAAACCACTTGCACTCCTGGACATTGAAGGAAAATGTCCTTTTGGTTAATTTGTTGGGGGTGTCTGTGAAGATTCTCAATCATCCAGGTCATAGTAAACTGTGGGTGGTAGAAATGGGCAACTGGACTTGCTTGAAGATTCTTGAAAACGTTTCACCTCTCGTCCAAAAGGCTTCCTCAGTTCTGTCTGACTAATAGGGAGTATCAGATATTTATCCTCTCCTGGATCAGAATCAGAATTCTGATGACCAGCTCATCTAAGGTGTCATTGAGGCATCATGTTGGTATGGGTCACTGGAGGCTGGGTGTGAATGGTGAGTCATTAGGGTGATCAAAGGATTGCCTGTTAGGTTGATCAATGGCAATCTGACTCTCTCTGTCCTCCTGTGAGTCACCGAAAACAACTGGGTCCTGGCATACACCCAGCCGTCTGGGAAGAGTGTCCAAGACCGCCTTGTCAACCATCTACAAGGCGGTCTTGGACACTCTTCCCAGACGGCTGGGTGTACGCCAGGACCCAGCTGTTTTTGGTGACTCACAGGAGGACAGAGAGAGTCAGATTGCCATTGATCACCCTAACGGGCAATCCTTTGATCACCCTAATGACTCGCTGTTCACACCCAGCCTCCAGTGACCCATACCAACATTATGCCTCAATGACACCTTAGATGAGCTGGTCATCAGAATTCTGATTCTGATCCAGGAGAGGATAAATATCTGATACTCCCTATTAGTCAGACAGAACTGAGGAAGCCTTTTGGACGAGAGGTGAAACGTTTTCAAGAATCTTCAAGCAAGTCCAGTTGCCCATTTCTACCACCCACAGTTTGTTGGGGGTGGTTCTGTCACATCTGTGCCGGAATCCACTCAGGACCTCACTTATTAGAGCATACTGTAGACTATAAACATGGCCAGCACAGACTATAGTTCCCACTCCCTATACTTCACAGACACATTCACACTCACCAGAGTTTTGATTATGCACATCTGGTTACAATTACACCCACAACACGTAAATACAGATTCCAAACACAAACGTTTTGTGAAGTAAATGCCAAATGTGTGCTACCTGACTTTACCAAGCCTTTGATCCTCATATTAATATTCTGGTTGTGATTTTGTTTTGCTACCTGGTATTTGTAATTCTGCATTTTGCCCATCTACAGTTGTTAGCACATTGCCTGACCTTCTTCCTGTCCCTATTTATGGTTCACGTTTTGGATTGGTCTGCCTTCTAATTTCTAATAAATTCTCAACTTGCATTTGTATCAGCCTCCAGACTGCATCTGACACGATGCATCAAATTAAAAAGCAACAATAAGAAATTGATCATTCTCATCTCATCTCATTATCTCTAGCCACTTTATCCTTCTACAGGGTCGCAGGCAAGCTGGAGCCTATCCCAGCTGACTATGGGCAAAAGGCGGGATACACCCTGGACAAGTCGCCAGGTCATCACAGGGCTAACACATAGACACAGACAACCATTCACACTCACATTCACACCTACGGTCAATTTAGAGTCGCCAGTTAACCTAACCTGCATGTCTTTGGACTGTGGGGGAAACCGGAGCACCCGGAGGAAACCCACGCGGACACAGGGAGAACATGCAAACTCCGCACAGAAAGGCCCTTGCTGGCCACGGGGCTCAAACCCGGACCTTCTTGCTGTGAGGCGACAGCGCTAACCACTACACCACCGTGCCGCCCCAAATTGATCATTATCTATTACAATTGATTATGAATTCATCATCTCATCTCATCTCATCTCATTATTTCTAGCCGCTTTATCCTGTTCTACAGGGTTGCAGGCATGCTGGAGCCTATCCCAGCTAACTACGGGCGAAAGGCGGGGTACACCCTGGACAAGTCGCCAGGTCATCACAGGGCTGACACATAGACACAGACAACCATTCACACTCACATTCACACCTACGGTCAATTTAGAGTCACCAGTTAACCTAACCTGCATGTCTTTGGACTGTGGGGGAAACCGGAGCACCCGGAGGAAACCCACGCGGACACAGGGAGAACATGCAAACTCCGCACAGAAAGGCCCTCGCCGGCCACAGGGCTCGAACCTGGACCTTCTTGCTGTGAGGCGACAGTGCTAACCACTACACCACCGTGCCGCCCTGAATTTTTTTTTTTTTTAAAGATATTTTTTTGGGCTTTTTGCACCTTTATTGGATAGGACAGTGTAGAGACAGGAAATGAGCGGGAGAGAGAGACGGGAAGGGATCGGGAAATGACCTCGGGCCGGAATCGAACCCGGGTCGCCCGCATTCATGGTATAGCGCCTTAACCACCTGAGCCACGACGCCCCCCGTGCCGCCCTGAATTATCATTATCAATTAAAATTGATAAATCAATTATTAATGAAAATGGATAGACAGCTGGTGTGTAGAGAATTAAATTTTTTTTATGTGTAAATAGGCTAGCAAAATTATTTGTCTATCACTCAGATACTTTAAATTGTCCTTCTTTTGTCATCATTTCCAAATTGACAGTAGGCCTCCACCAGATTCTGAACAAAGTTAGACAAAATTGAATCATATTGCAGAAGATTCATTGGTTTAGTCCAATACTGAATCATTGCCTTAAGAACCAAAATAATTTTAGCACAATTTCATGCAGAGCCATACTTAACTGAAATTGAAATTAATGCTAGAGAACCTCTGCATAACACTTGCAGAAAAATACTGGCTGTCAGCCTAAAACCAAACAAACTCCTGTGCATACCCCTATCATAAAACTGTCTGAGGTGGAGAAACAAGTCATTAGTCCCTTAATGCCTGGTATGAATTTACTGAACATCCAGAATATCAACCATTACTGAACATTTTGAAAAATCTTTAGGAACCAACCCCCTGTGGTTTGGGGCCAACATAATAATGCCCCCAACACAAAAACCTTATGCATATCAATACATTTGTGTAATGAAAGTGAAATCCAAGTTAAAAATACAGAAAACAAACAGTCAAAAACAAAAACAGAATAATCCATTTTCAAAGGTCTAACATGTAGCCCAGGATCAAAAAGCAGTGAAAACCAAGAACAAAGGTACCACAACTCACTAAAAGTATAAAACACAGACAATACTTTGAAAACACAAAGCTCAGTACAGAGGGTTTAAATAGTCGAACTAAATATAAATATTTAGTCACTGCCTAAATGAGTTCTTAATGAGTGTATGAGCAAAATATTTGCAAAGGCACAAAATCAACCTGAATATAATAATAATAATAATAATAATAATAATAATAATAATAATAATAATAATAATAATATAGCATATGAACCATTGAATTGTGTAGTATAGTGCAGTTCACATCAATAAATTGCTGCATTGTCTTGTGACAGTGATACGAAGAATGAGATGAGTTTGCAGTTACGAATATATATTTATTTGTTTCTTTGACACCGCTTGCCATGCACCAGAAACACCACCATGACATTTATTATGGTGTGACTCTGCTGGGTGCCTGGTGGACAGCAGTGAACCAGCACTTTCACATTCCATCATTACTATATAGTTACGATCAAATATCAAACTTGATTTGTCAAACAGTTGTCTGGTTCCATCTTTCAAGTCCATGCGGGTTGTGTGCAGCCACAAACTGCAAAGTGTGCACATGCCATTAGGATGAATCAGCATGCACCTCTTCCTGACTAGAGCTCAATCACAGTGAAACTATCAATTGTCCAACAAGCTAGTGGACTAATAAAACCATTTTAACTACTTTTATATGAAACTGTCATGGCCCAAAGGGTCACTGGTTCAATTCTCTTGATCAGTAGGAAAAACCCATGGCTGAAGTGCCCATGAGCAAGGCACCTAACCCCCTCTGCTCCATATGTGTGTGTGCTCCTTATATGTCGCTCTGGATAAGTGTCTGCTCAATACCTGTAAGGTAATGTAATGCGATGTCCTGAATATTTTCCATAAAAATGTGTTAGTAAATAATCCCATCTTATTTTTTAAAAAGGAAAATAAAAATAACCATTGGATAAAAAACCCATCTATCTTATATAAATAAAGATAAGAGCTCTGCTATTAATCAGGAACAAGGAAAAGGTGTGATTAAAAAGACCATAGATCACAAAACAGGAAGCACAGTGTTAGGACTAGGACTGTTTTGGCCTCTAGAGGCCGCAGTTATTTCCTTTTCATGTCGTGTTCATTTTGGCCTCTAGAGGCCGCCACTGTTCCTGTGTTTTGAGTTTGTGTTAATTGCCTAATTATCTTCACCTGTGTCCTTAATTAGTTTGTCTATTTATACCCCTGAGTTCAGTCCTCTTGTCACGGAGTCTTTGTGCTGTTATGTTTATCTCCAGTTTCCTTTGTACTGTGTTTTTTGATCTTCTTAGCTTTTGTATTTTTGCACTTTGCTTTTCTTTTGGATTATACTCTTTGTTTTTTTTTTTTGTCTTTTGTTTTGCCCTGTATATAGTGTATATAGTTTAAATAAACCTTTTGATTCTTTTTCTACTTCCGCCTCACGCCTCTGCATTTGAGTCATCCCCCTGGTGGCCTAGTGGGGGTTTGCTGGATTATCACACCAACGAACCAGGTTCGAATCCCAGCAAAACCCTAACAGAAAGACTCCGTCATGACCGACTCAGCAGAGGCTGCTTCAACTGTCTACCCGGCCAACCTTCAGGGAATTATGGCAGCTTTGACACGCTTCGGAGCGACCATGGACGCTCATGGACGTACGCTCACCAGCCAACGTGAGGCCCTCGCTCGCCACGAGGAACTGCTTCAGCAAATTGGGAAAACCCTGGCACAGCTGACATCTCTGCCTGCATCTCCTGCTCCTGATCCAGTTCCTGCTCCTGATCCAGCTCCCACTCCTGCTCCAGTGCCTCCTGCAATGCTGCCTTCTTCACCTCGCGAACCCAGCCTTCCTGCACCACAGAGGTATGACGGCAAGCACAGTGAGTGCCGAGAGTTCCTTACCCAGTGTCAACTCACCTTTGAGCTTCAGCCTACCACCTACACTACAGATCGCCGCAAGATTGCCTTTGTGATCACCTTATTAGCTGGCAAGGCGCGAGCCTGGGCTACTGCTATCTGGCAAAGACAGGGACCTGAGTGCTTTGATTTCCAGCTGTTTTCTGAAGAGATGCTTCGGGTCTTCGATCAGGCAGACATCAGTACCGACGCAGCCCGAAAGCTCATGTCCATCCGGCAAGGAGGAAGCGTCGCAGATTATGCCATCTCGTTCCGAACACTCGCAGCAGTAAGTGGATGGAACGAGACTGCCCTGGTGTCAGCCTTCCACCATGGTCTGTCTGACCCCATCAAGGACGGTCTGGCCTCTATTGGATGCCCAAGTGACCTCGAAACCCTCATCTCACATGCTATTCGTCTGGACAACAGGATGAGAGAACGCCACCAAGCCTTGAGCCCCCCCAGCCTCCCTACCTCTACCTGGAGACCGTCTACCTCCTTCAGTGACTGTCCAGAACCCATGCAAGTGGGTCGTACTCGCCTCTCCGCATCTGAGAGGGAGCGCAGAAGGAGGGACAAGTGCTGCATCTACTGTGGCAAGCCTGGTCACTTCCGAGCATCATGTCCCGAACTCTTGGGAAAAGGACCGCCCCGTCCAGCCGAGGGAGGGTTGTGACGGGGCCTACCCTCTCTCCCGGACTCCCTGGCCAAGGAATCTACATCCCGGTCTCCATCTCCTGGGGTGAGTCTGTCCACTCTTGTCAAGCTTTGATAGACTCAGGGGCGGCTGGGAACTTTATGGATATTCACTTCGCCCAAAGCATCAATATTCCGACTGCACCTCTTGAAGTCCCACTGTCTGTGTCTGCCCTCGATGGCCAAGCGTTAGGTGATGGAAGAGTCACCCAAGTTACTTCTCCAGTTTTCCTCCAGTCTCAAGGTCACAAGGAAGAAATATCCCTGCACCTGATTCCTTCACCTGAGTTCCCAGTTATTCTAGGCCTTCCTTGGCTTACTCGCCACAACCCTCGCATAGACTGGGTAACAAGCCAGGTTGTGGAATGGGGCCCTGCATGCCATGCCTCTTGTCTGCTCTCTAGCTCTCCTGTGTCTCCTGCCGAGCCCCCTGATCTCACCGAGTTATCTCAAGTTCCCACAGAGTACTGGGATCTCAAGGAGGTATTCAGCAAGAGCAGGGCCGCCGTTCTTCCTCCGCACCGGGCCTACGACTGTGCCATCGACTTGCTCCCTGGGACTACCCCTCCTCGTGGCAGACTGTTTTCACTCTCTCAGCCAGAACGCAAGGCCATGGAGGAATACCTCAAAGATGCCCTGGTCTCTGGGTTTATTCGACCCTCCACTTCACCTGCTGGAGCCGGCTTCTTCTTTGTCGGCAAGAAGGATGGGGGGCTCCGACCATGTATTGATTACAGGGGCCTGAATAAGATCACTGTGCGCAACCGATATCCCCTTCCGCTGATGTCCACAGCTTTCGACCTGCTCCAAGGCGCCACCGTCTTCACCAAGTTGGACCTACGGAACGCATACCACCTCATCCGTATCCGACAGGGAGACGAGTGGAAGACTGCCTTTAACACCCCGTCTGGGCACTACGAATACCAGGTGATGCCCTTCGGACTCACCAACGCACCAGCTGTTTTTCAGGCCCTAATCAACGACGTCTTAAGGGACATGATTAACCTATACGTTTTTGTCTACCTCGACGACATCCTTATCTTTTCCAAGACCATGCAGGAGCACCGCCACCATGTCCGCCAGGTTCTCCAGAGGCTGCTACAGAACAATCTGTTCGCCAAGGCCCAGAAATGCGAATTTCATGTTCCCGAGGTCTCCTTTCTGGGATTTATTGTACGGACAGGCCAACTCCAAATGGACCCTGCCAAGACCCTGGCCGTCCGGGATTGGCCTACTCCCAAGTCCGTTAAGGAGGTTCAGCGGTTCTTAGGATTCGCTAACTTCTACCGCAAGTTCATCAGGAACTTCAGTTCTGTGGCAGCACCCATGTCTGACCTCACCAAAGGGACAGGTGGATCTTATGGCTGGTCTCCTCAGGCAGAAAAGGCGTTCAAAGACCTCAAGGACCGCTTCTGCACGGCACCCATTCTGGTTCTCCCGGACACCTCCCAACCATTCATCGTGGAGGTGGACGCCTCGGACAGTGGTGTCGGCGCGGTGCTCTCTCAACGTTCGGAAGGAAAGCTGCACCCCTGCGCTTACTTCTCCCACCGCCTGAGTCCTGCTGAGTCCCGGTACGATGTGGGGGATCGAGAACTGCTAGCGGTCAAACTGGCCCTTGAGGAGTGGAGGCACTGGCTGGAGGGAGCACAACATCCATTCCTGGTTTGGACTGACCACAAGAACCTGGAGTACCTCCAGCAAGCCAAGAGACTGAACCCTCGACAGGCTAGGTGGGCCCTGTTTTTCAGTCGGTTTGACTTCACCCTCTCATACCGCCCCGGCTCCAAGAACACCAAACCTGACGCACTGTCCAGACTGTTCTCTGCCACTAACAGGGAGAATGAAGTCGGGCCTATTATCCCTGTGTCCCGGATTGTGGCCCCTGTCCGCTGGGGTATTGAGGAGGCTGTCCGACGAGCCCAACGCCAGGACCCCGGTCCTGGGACGGGGCCACCAGGCCTCTTGTACGTCCCACATCAAGCCCGGGCCAAGGTTCTCCAGTGGGGTCACTCTTCCCCTCTCATCGCCCACCCGGGAGCTCGGAGGACCCTGGACTTCCTGAAAAGACGCTTCTGGTGGCCTAACATGGAGAAGGAAGTAAGGTCATTTGTCCTGTCCTGTGAGGTTTGCACCAGAACCAAGAACCCACGACAGCGTCCCCAGGGTCTCCTGCATCCTCTGACCATTCCCCGGCGTCCCTGGTCCCACGTGGCAGTCGACTTTATCACGGGTCTCCCTGAGTCACAAGGTAACACGGTCATTTTGGTCTTAGTTGACAGATTCTCCAAGGCCTGCCGCTTCATACCACTGTGCAAACTCCCCTCTGCTCTTGAAACTGCGAAACTTTTGTTTAATCATGTCTTCCGAGTCTTTGGTCTTCCACAGGACATCGTCTCAGACCGAGGGCCCCAGTTCTCCTCCCGAGTGTGGCACGGGTTCTGCAAGGTCATCGGAGCCACTGCCAGCCTCTCCTCTGGGTTTCACCCACAGTCCAATGGTCAGACGGAGAGGCTCAACCAGGACCTGGAAACCACCCTGCGAGGCCTGGCTATGGATAACCCGACATCGTGGAGCACCTGGCTGCCATGGGCGGAGTACGCCCACAACACCCTGCAGTCATCGGCCACCAAGCTGTCGCCATTCCAGTGCCAATTCGGGTTCCAGCCACCTCTGTTCCCGGACCAGGAGGAGGACGCGGGGGTGCCCTCGGTCAACCAATATGTGAGACGGTGTCGCAAGACCTGGAGCAAGGTCAGGAAGACCCTCATACAGACCTCCAGAACCAACCAGACTCAGGCCAACCGCCATAGAAGACCTGCCCATGCTTTCCGCCCTGGGCAGCGTGTTTGGCTGTCCACTAAGGACCTTCCACTGCGGGTGGAGAACCGCAAGCTTGCTCCTCGCTACATTGGCCCCTTCAAGGTGGTGCGCAGGGTGAACCCTGTCTCCTACCGGCTCCAGTTGCCCCGGACTCTGAGGATCAACCCCACTTTCCATGTTTCCCTGTTACGGCCCGTACTGACGTCTACGTATGCCCCTGCCCCTAGGAACCCCCCACCCCCCCGCATCTTCCAGGGGCAGACTGTGTTCACTGTGAATCGCCTGCTTGACTCCCGCCGGGTCCGCGGCGGGTTGCAATATCTGGTGGACTGGGAGGGCTATGGTCCTGAGGAGCGCTGCTGGGTTCCTGCTCGGGATGTCCTTGATAAAGAACTATGTCGGGACTTCCATTCGGCCCATCCGGATCGCCCTGGGAACGTCAGGAGACGCTCCTAGAGGGGGGGGTCCTGTTAGGACTAGGACTGTTTTGGCCTCTAGAGGCCGCAGTTATTTCCTTTTCATGTCGTGTTCATTTTGGCCTCTAGAGGCCGCCACTGTTCCTGTGTTTTGAGTTTGTGTTAATTGCCTAATTATCTTCACCTGTGTCCTTAATTAGTTTGTCTATTTATACCCCTGAGTTCAGTCCTCTTGTCACGGAGTCTTTGTGCTGTTATGTTTATCTCCAGTTTCCTTTGTACTGTGTTTTTTGATCTTCTTAGCTTTTGTATTTTTGCACTTTGCTTTTCTTTTGGATTATACTCTTTGTTTTTTTTTTTTGTCTTTTGTTTTGCCCTGTATATAGTGTATATAGTTTAAATAAACCTTTTGATTCTTTTTCTACTTCCGCCTCACGCCTCTGCATTTGAGTCATCCCCCTGGTGGCCTAGTGGGGGTTTGCTGGATTATCACACCAACGAACCAGGTTCGAATCCCAGCAAAACCCTAACACACAGACCATATAATGAGAGTGGAAGACCAAAAGGCAAGATAAGGCAAGTTTATTTATATTGCATCTTTCACACACAAAAACAATTAAAAGTACTATACATAAGTACCATCAAAATTAAGACAAAAGGATGAAAGGGAAATCTAAAGATATATTACAACCCCGATTCCAAAAAAGTTGGGACAAAGTACAAATTGTAAATAAAAACAGAATGCAATAATTTACAAATCTCAAAAACTGATATTGTATTCACAATAGAACATAAACAACATATCAAATGTCGAAAGTGAGACATTTTGAAATTTCATGCCAAATATTGGCTCATTTGAAATTTCATGACAGCAACACATCTCAGAAAAGTTGGGACAGGGGCAATAAGAGGCTGGAAAAGTTAAAGGTACAAAAAAGGAACAGCTGGAGGACCAAGTTGCAACTCATTAGGTCAATTGGCAATAGGTCATTAACATGACTGGGTATAAAAAGAGCATCTTGGAATGGCAGCGGCTCTCAGAAGTAAAGATGGGAAGAGGATCACCAATCCCCCTAATTCTGCACCGACAAATAGTGGAGCAATATCAGAAAGGAGTTCGACAATGTAAAATTGCAAAGAGTTTGAACATATCATCATCTACAGTGCATAATATCATCAAAAGATTCAGAGAATCTGGAAGAATCTCTGTGCGTAAGGGTCAAGGCCGGAAAACCATACTGGGTGCCCGTGATCTTCGGGCCATTAGACGGCGCTGCATCACATACAGGCATGCTTCTGTATTGGAAATTACAAAATGGGCTCAGGAATATTTCCAGAGAACATTATCTGTGAACACAATTCATCGTGCCATCCGCCGTTGCCAGCTAAAACTCTATAGTTCAAAGAAGAAGCCGTATCTAAACATGATCCAGAAGCGCAGACGTCTTCTCTGGGCCAAGGCTCATTTAAAATGGACTGTGGCAAAGTGGAAAACTGTTCTGTGGTCAGACGAATCAAAATTTGTAGTTCTTTATGGAAATCAGGGACGCCGTGTCATTCGGACTAAAGAGGAGAAGGACGACCCAAGTTGTTATCAGTGCTCAGTTCAGAAGCCTGCATCTCTGATGGTATGGGATTGCATTAGTGTGTGTGGCATGGGCAGCTTACACATCTGGAAAGACACCATCAATGCTGAAAGGTATATCCAGGTTCTAGAGCAACATATGCTCCCATCCAGACGACGTCTCTTTCAGGGAAGACCTTGCATTTTTCAACATGACAATCCCAAACCACATACTGCATCAATTACAGCATCATGGCTGCGTAGAAGAAGGGTCCGGGTACTGAACTGGCCAGCCTGCAGTCCAGATCTTTCACCCATAGAAAACATTTGGTGCATCATAAAACAGAAGATACGACAAAAAAGACCTAAGACAGTTGAGCAACTAGAATCCTACATTAGACAAGAATGGGTTAACATTCCTATCCCTAAACTTGAGCAACTTGTCTCCTCAGTCCCCAGACGTTTACAGACTGTTGTAAAGAGAAAAGGGGATGTCTCACAGTGGTAAACATGGCCTTGTCCCAACTTTTTTGAGATGTGTTGTTGTCATGAAATTTAAAATCACCTAATTTTTCTCTTTAAATGATACATTTTCTCAGTTTAAACTTTTGTCATCTATGTTCTATTCTGAATAAAATATGGAATTTTGAAACTTCCACATCATTGCATTCCGTTTTTATTTACAATTTGTACTTTGTCCCAACTTTTTTGGAATCGGGGTTGTAAAAAAAAGTTAAAAATTTATGTGCAATAAATTAGAAAATATGAGCAGAAATTAAGTTTGATTAATACATGTTAAAACAATAAATTTAATGTAATTAAGTAAGTAAATAAATAAATGTGTAGTGCTTAGCACTGTCATATCACCATAAGCAGGTTCTCGGTTCAAAAATCTGGGTTGACTCGGCCTTTTTGTGTGGAGTCTGAATGTTCTTCCCGTCCCTGCAAGGGTTTTCTCTGGGTGCTCTGGTTTCCTCCCAAAGACATGCAGATTAGGTCAACTGGCTACTCTACATTGCCCATAGGTGTGAACATGAAGGGCTGTCTGTCTCTCTGTGTTAGCCCCATGACAGACTGGTGCCCAAGGGTGTACCCCACTTCTTGCCCAGTGTCAGCTGTGATTGGCTTTAGCTCACCTGTGACCCACAATGGATCCACAGTATCAAGAATGAATGAATATTGTTTTTTTTTTTTTTTTTTTTATTATTTTTTTTTTTAAAAAGTCATACAGTATATCCAAACAGAGACATGATTTTTTTGATGGACAATTTACATATACATTATCCAAACAACTGAACCAGTTCCTGCTGTGTCTAATACTATGGAAAGGTGTGTTCACACATCTCTTAATTTAATGACACTGGTCTTTAATGAGAAATATATTCTGTTGTCCTTTTTTGTGATTGTTGTCGCAAACATTAGTGATGTGTGTGCAAGATCCAAGAAGCCCATACATTCCACACAGGCCTTCAAAATCATCATGACCATGCTTCAGGTTGTTATAGTGTCTCAGATTCTCAGTTAGTCACAGTATATGATTGGACAGTTACCTTATGGTTGACATTTTCAAAATATTGATTAAAATGCATTTCTAATTTCCTTATTGGCTCTGATCACCACTTTTTTTCTCATAGCCTCTCTCTCTCTCTCTCTTTCGTCTTATAATGATGAAGTGATAAATCTTGACAATGTAAGAGATTTTATGGTAATGTAATTATTACTGGAGTATCTCTGGGATTTTCTTCCTGGCCAAATATGTCATGTCAGTACCTTTTATGGACTGCATGTGCACACGCCTGGAAAGATTATGCCATATTGTACCTTCTATAAAATGACCAGTAGAAATAACTGTACATTCCACCCAAATGGACATGTTAATAGAAACTGAGTTATATCCTGTGGGAAGAGAGATTTCACACTTTTATCAGTGTGGACACTCTTTAGGATGCAATCTTTTCTAATGTCTCCCACATAACCCATAGAAACAAAAAGTACTGGCCAAGTTTAAAATGCACAACAATAATATGTAGATGACATTTTATAATAATAATAATAATAATAATAATAATAATAATAATAATAATAACCTGGTCAGAGAAGGGATTTTTTTAAATATAAATTATTGATTTCTTAGCAGAAGTTTAGATAACATACATGTTTTGGTCATATATGGACCTACTAATTGGCCTACTAATACTAGACAGCCATGCACACTACAATAAGCACTTATCATAAAGGTCAAATATTGCATTGTAATAAGATTACCTAGTATGTATGACATCTTTAGTGTAACAACCGTGTGGACATCATGAAGACACTTGTGTCTCTATTATTTAGATAGAGATCACTGATCCTGATCATAATTAGTTATCATTGGTCATAATTACTTCAGGCTTCCTCTGGCAACATTACTTAAATGTACAAGGTAAATTTTGTGAAAAATAGATCACACTTTGGACAAGAACCCAATGAACAGCATATAAAAGAATGTTTCATACAGATATTTAAATAATATTGGCTGGCTTTTTTTGTGGTATATCAGATATATTCC
This sequence comes from Neoarius graeffei, assembly GCF_027579695.1. NCBI lineage: Eukaryota > Metazoa > Chordata > Actinopteri > Siluriformes > Ariidae > Neoarius > Neoarius graeffei. The sequence continues at coordinate 53,783,561 of NC_083581.1, forward strand.
ATTCAGCAAGCATGACGACTCGTTCAATATCATGCTAGCTGAATGGAATATATCTGATATATCACGAAAAAAGCCAGCCAATATTTATTATTATTATTATTATTATTATTATTATTATACATTTGATGGAACAATTATAGATTTTACAAAAAGTTAAGAACAGGGGAGTAACTTACCAATATTGAACACTGATTCTGATCGAATGTAATTCAATGTTCTGTCAATCCAATGTACAAAGTTCTAACAATAAAAATGGTACAAGTCCAAAAAGCCTGAACAACAACCCAACTTATATACAAGCTATATGCAGGTTGACAATTCAAGTTCAAAGTTACTTTTGGTAGTAGTTAATTGTTACATTGCAGTTGTTCAAAACAAAAGGGCTTTGCTAAGTGAAGTCCATGAGTGAAGTTCTCTTGTAAAAGTCTCCATCACTTTTCCTCACCTCCAAGTAGAACTTTGACAATATTTCCGCTATTGCAATATTTTCCAGTTTGTTAATGTCCATTGGCATGTTTTTCTCTTGCAAATATGCGTGAAGAATATCCAGTGAAGTTTTGGTAGCCTTTTGGGTGTTCAGCATGTCTTTGTCTTTCAAAATATATCTTCTGCTTTAAATCGTCCGCTTTTAATGAAGCAAACCTCACAGCCATGTTTGTGTACAAACTGTCACAGTCACTAGCTAGTGCAGAAGTTGTATGTCTCCGACGTGTCTCTTTTCCAGCTTTTCTATATATTTAACCCCTTCGGACATAATGTATACAATTGTACACATGAAGTTCCATAGCATTTTTCCTTGTGTCCAAAGAGGTTAATGTGGAAGATTAAACACGTGAAGAATATCCAGTGAAGTTTTGGTAGCCTTTCGGGTGTTCAGCACGTCTTTCTCTTCCAAAATTCTTCCGCTTTTAATGAAGCAAACCTTACGGTCATGTTTGTGTACAGTCACAGTCACTTGCTAGTGCAGAAATTTTACATCTCCAATGTGTCTGTTTTCCAGTTTTTTGATGTCTGTTGGTATGTTTTTCTCTTGTAAATATGCGTGAAGAATATATAATGAAGATTTGGTAGCCTTTCAGGTGTTCAGTGTGTCTTTAGTTTCAGTTTTCAGTTTATTTATTTAGTGCTTAAACCTAGCACTGGATCTTCTCTCTTTCCTGGCCGACAAAGAAATGATTGTGCGCATGCACAGCAGAAAAGTTTTGTCATTGGATCCTCGCATGAGCGCCGATGTGTGATGTCATGTTGTCTTGACAATGTGCAATATTATAACAATATTGCATGCTCATTCTCCATTGTGGAGAGTGGTGTAAAACATGGAGGATAAGCAATATGATAGCAATATTGCATGCCATCAATAAACCCACTAGAAGGGAACAGAGTACATGTTTTTATTCCATGGAAAAAATGGCCTGTATGTATAATAATTTGATATCACCATCTGTATTTTCTTTTTTATTTTAACTAACTATCAAATATAGATATGGGCATATCTGGTTGTATTCCAGAAAAAAAAAATCTAATATACAACAAAAACATCTCCCTGTACAACTTTACTACTAAATTTACTTGAACAATATGCAGAAAGTTTGTGTAGCGTGAAAACACACACACCTCCCTGCTCCAAACATCTCATCTCATTATCTCTAGCCGCTTTATCCTGTTCTACAGGGTCGCAGGCAAGCTGGAGCCTATCCCAGCTGACTACGGGCGAAAGGCGGGGTACACCCTGGACAAGTCGCCAGGCCATCACAGGGCTGACACAGACACAGACAGCCATTCACACTCACATTCACACCTACGGTCAATTTAGAGTCACTAGTTAACCTAACCTGCATGTCTTTGGACTGTGGGGGAAACCGGAGCACCCAGAGGAAACCCACACGGACACGGGGAGAACATACAAACTCCGCACAGAAAGGCCCTCACCGGCCATGGGGCTCAAACCCAGACCTTCTTGCTGTGAGGCGACAGCGCTAACCACTACACCACCGTGCCGCCTGCTCCAAACATATCTGCTGTATAAAATAATTCTCTCCTCTGTAATGTAAATGATGTAACAGAGAGCCTGCCTACTTCCTCTTATTTAAATGATCAGGATAAAGAGCTTCAGATTTTATTTATCACAAGCATCATGAAAGTAGTTGTCTACTGCCCTTGAATACACTCCAACACCAGTGCTTTTTTCAGTTTGAAAATGTGCAAGATATTTTGCCTTTTCCTCTGATCTGATCTCTCTCTCTCTCTCTGGTTAATAGGGAATGATGGTGATACAGAGCTCTCTATCTCTTCATACTCTTGTCTCCTTGAGCATGTGCAGTCCCTTCCCAGTCATGCCTGAAAGCCTCCTTTTCTTTGTCTTGCCATGCATTAAAGTGCTCTGACACTGCAAGTCCATAATGCAAAGCTCCCTTTGTGAAAATTATTTCAAGATCAGGACTTTACATTGTGCTGAAGGGATGAGAACAGTGCTATCTAAGTTTCATTATATAAAATCAGACATTTGATAATTTTTTTTATTTTTTATTTTGCAGGCTTCTTTTTTCATTTTGTTTTTTTATTTCATGGCTTGGCCACAGCTTGTGCTATCCATCTACAGTATGTATGTATGTACATATGTATGTATGTATGTATGTATGTATGTATGTATGTATGTATGTATGTATCAATCAATCAGTCTATCAATCAGTCTATCAATCTATCTATCTATGCCTGCATTACTGTTGGACCTATTCCAAATTGACATCATCATGTTACCCAGCCAAAACAATGATCAGAATATTCATAAGCTATTGATCCAGGGTGCCATCAAGGTCTCTCTCTCTCTCAGACCTCTTTGCCACTCACCCATGTCCTTCCCTTTTGTATTCTTCTCTATTTTTGGATAGAAGGAAGTGAATGGACAGCATGCGTTCATTACAGCTGGGAATAAAAGAGTACACATTTGAATACCAAGAATGACGTATGAACAAATCTGCATATGATTTGTAAAAGCAATTCACATGACATCAAAACCAGTGGTTATCGGAGTGCATTTGATGAATCAGCTTCAGCTGCAGGGAAACAAGCCCATTAGCACATAAGACATGTAAATATGTAGAGACCATTTCAGTGAGCAAAACAATAATGAATTTACTGTGCATGTAAATTCCTAAAATATTTCTGGTTACACCAGCTTAAATGTAAAGCTGTTAAAACAAAATGATTGGTTCAAAATGTATGAATCTCTTGAGAAATAAAAATTAGATATATACAGAAATTAACCCTATGAAACCTGGGCTATTTTAAAGGTAATTTCACAAACTTTATTTTTAAGCTCTTTTCTTGGTCATTATAAGGGCTAGCCATACATGCTATATCTTGTTTTTTGTTTTTATCCCGTGCCCAAATGAAGTTTGGTGGGGGTTATAGAAACGGGTTCCATCCATCCGACTGTCCATCCGTCTGTCTGGCTGTCTGTCCGGTCATGTTTTCGTTTCCGGGCCATATCTTTAAAACTACTGAAAATATCTTCATGAAACTTTGTATACATATCAGGCAACATGTGAACTGGTGCCTTTTGCTATTTTGGATTTTTTTGGGAAAAAAAAGTATTTTTCAAATGTTTACATAAAAAATAGATTTTGACTTAATTTCTCAGAGCAATGCTAATTTCCAAAGCATATATCCAAAACTATTCATGATACAGATTTGAAACTTGGTATACATGTTAACAAGGTGATGTAGATGTGCTTTTTCATACTAAGAAATTTGAGAAATTTAAATTTTTCATGTTTCCATGGAAACAATTTCAGACTTAGTCTCTCAGGTTAGTCTTAGGGGTAGGTTTTGTTTCCGGAGCAGAACTTGAAAACTATGAGTGGTCTGGTCTTGAAGTTGGTATATGTGTTGATATAGTTGGTATATGTGTTGATATACTTATATACCAACATATAAGTTGGTATATGTGTTGATTAAGTAATGTATATGTACCTTTTGAGCCTAAGAAATGTGAGAAATTTTTATTTTTAGCTCATCTGGACCAAAGGTCCAGTGGGCTTATGCCATGGGCTGCTGAGGTCAGTGTAAAGAGGTAGGGTTGGTTTCCTGCAGCAGAACTTGAAAAATGTGACAAATAATATCTTGAAACTTGGTATATAGTTGGTACTATATAGGGTGGGGAATATAGATGACTCTGTCTTCTTGTTGCTTTTGTCAGAACAGTCTTGGCTATCCAGATCTTCCATCATTTGATAAAATAATACCTGCATATTTTTCATAGTAACCTTTATTTCAAGGAAGAAAACAATTGTGTGTGACAACCCAAAATCATACAAAGTTGGGACGGTATGTTGAAAGTGAAATTAAAATTGAAAAGAATGATTTTTAAATAATATTTGAATTGTGTTTCATTCAAAACAATACAAAAGCAATACAGTGTCTTTCCTGGATACTGATTTTGTACCAAATCATGATTCCAATCACAACAGTTTATTTTTTAAAATAAACACTTATTTCAACTTTGAGTCTTGCTATACATTTAAAACAAAGTTTGGATGTTAAAGCATTTACCATTTTGTTATATTTCCATTCCTTCTCACATTGCTTAAAAGATGTTTAGGGACTGAAGATGCGGAGTGATGAAATGGTTCAGGTGTTATTTTGTGCCATTATTCCTGCAAACAGGTCTTAAGGTGTGCAACAATACGGGGTTGTAATTGTTATATTTTTTGCTTCAAAATTCCCCACACATTATGTGTGTGATGAATGCTATAAATGAAAGATGATTCTTGATGCAGTGCCGTTTGAGGGATTGGAGATCATGGGTGTTCAGCTTAGGCTTGTGCCCTTGAGTTTTATGCACCAAAATTATTCCAGATTCCTTGACTTGTTTAATGATATTATGCACCATTGACAGTGCGTCCAAATCCCTTCATATCTTTCTTTGAGGAACACTGGGTTTGTTTTTTTTCAATATTTTTCTCATACATTTCTTGACAAACTGGAGATCCTGACTTATCTTTGCTGAGACTAGGTCTTTCCTGGATACTGATTTTGTACCAAATCATGATTAAAATCACCAGTTGACATCACCTGTTTCAAATCACATCATTATTTAATTGCTTTACTTCATAACAAGTCCTAAATTGCCCCGTCCCAAGTTTTTTCTTTTCTTTTCTTTTTTGGAATGTGTTACAGGAGTGGATGAATAGTAACAAATGAAATGACCAGTGGTGGTTCTAGCTTGTAATGTGCTTTGGACGCCCCCCAAAAATGCATGCATCATTCTGCACTGGCTTATGTGGCCACAGTGGCTGGGTATTTCACCTAATCTGCATGTCTTTTAAACTGTCAGGGAAACTGGAGGAAACACATACAGAACACACAAACTCCACTCAGAAAGGCTCCTGTCAGCCATGAGGTTCAAACCCAGAATCTTGTTGCTGTGATGTGACAATACTAACCACTGCACCACCATGCCACTTGTTTAGCCCAGTGAAGTAATTATTTTTATCTTTGTATTACAAACAAATGGGTCTGAATTGAGTTAATCCGCTGTAGTGTCTCAACCATCAGCCTTCTGCATCTCAGTACTTAGGAAGCTCAAGTTCAAAATCACAAGTTTGACCTCAGACAGTTCGAGTTCTACAGCTGGCAGCATGGTGGTGCAGTGGTTAGCATTGTCACCTCATAGCAAGAAGATTCTGGGTTTGGGCTTCATGGCTTTGCATGGTCTTTTCTGTATAGACTTTGCATGTTTTCCCCATGCCTGTATGGGTATTCTACCACAGTCCAAAGACATGTACATTAGGTCAACTGGCTATTCTAAATTACCTATAGATGTGAGTGTGAATGGTTGTTTGTGTTAGCTCTGCAATAGTTTGCTGACCTACCCAGGGAGTACCCCACTTCTTGCCTCATGTCAGCTGGGATTGGCTCCAGCTTCACCTATAACCCTGATGAATAAGTGGCATAGAAAATGGATGGCTGGATGGAAAATAATGAACATAAAATGGAATGCAATTTATAAATATGAATTTAGTATGAACTAAATGTAGAAATACAAATAAGCTCAATGATATTTTAAATACATATTTATAACTTGAATAAATATGTGGAGTATGTAAATTTGTATAAATTTAAAAATAAAGGGAACATTAGCCAAGAGGGGCGGCACGGTGGAGTAGTGGTTAGCACTGTTGCCTCACAGCAAGAAGGTCCGGGTTCGAGCCCCGTGGCCGGCAAGGGCCTTTCTGTGTGGAGTTTGCATGTTCTCCCCATGTACACGTGGGTTTTCTCCGGGTGCTCCAGTTTCCCCCACAGTCCAAAGACATGCAGGTTAGGTTAACTGGTGACTCTAAATTGACTGTGAGTGTGAATGGTTGTGTGTCTATGTGTCAGCCCTGTGATGACCTGGTGACTTGTCCAGGGTGTACCACGCCTTTCGCCTGTAGTCAGCTGGGATAGGCTCCAGTTTGCCTGCGACCCTGTAGGACAGGATAAAGTGGCTAGAGATAATGAGATGAGATGAGACATTAGCCAAGAAGAAATAAAGGGCTTTGTTGAAAGTATGCAAAGTTTGAGTATTTATTTTATTAACATTAGATTTGTCGGCAGATATTTCCATTCAATGTAAAGCCTCAGTGAGTGCTGTATAGTGAAGAAACAAGCAAGGAAACATACTGGAAGTGTGAAAGAATCAAAACTCAAAACCTTGTAAAAAACAGTTTGAGAGAATGTTTCAAAAGAATCAGTTCACAAAAATGACTCAAACTGCCCAACAGTTGTTTACTTTTTTGTTTACTTAATTGTTTACTTTTGTCTTTTTTCATCCTCCTCTCTCCCCCACATCTGTCCTTGGGTTCTCGGGCTCTGGGGAGTTTTTTTTTGTGGCGTGGCATGTTTTTGTGGTACAGTGTCAGTGGAGTGTGTAACAGTCCCTTGTGTGTGCTCGTCCCATTGTGTGCAACAGTTTTTTTGGACCTGTATGTGCCTCGCTCTGGAAGTAAGTGAGCTGCAAAGAGTTTTTATTTCCGTCGCTCAGCAGGTATGTGTTTAAACAAGCCTTTACAAGTGGGCTTTACAAGTGGGCTTGAGTACTATGGTGTTCTTTTGTACACTTGTGTTGGCTTTTTCACACTTTTTCATTCTCACTGAAATTAGGCACTCTTGCACCTCTTTTTGCACCTCTCTTGCTTTTCAGCAAACTTAATTTATTAAGTACACATACACACACTGCATTGCTCAATTCTCTTTCTGTTTACCAGCTTCTTTCTGTAAACACAGACACCACACGTATAAGTAACCAACCTGTGATTAGACACAGATGAGAATCATCAGACATTAAATGCCAGTTTTATGCATCTCCTCTCAGTCTATGCCTGATGCTTGACCACACCCCTGCTGCCAAAGGAGCACAGTCAGTTCAGGCACTGTCATTTCCCTGACATGTTTTTGAACAAAATAGCAAACTTTTTAAAAATTTCCAATCTTACAGAATGTGCTGCAGGTAGGCTTGGCAGTAGGGCAGGACGGTTTGTTAGCCAGATGATTTGATGAACATTATGATATTGCTAATGCCTCAATAATACTAAGATTTTAAAAAAATTTAAAAAATGCTGTGACTAACAGTATGTGAAAGTGTGAAAGTAAGGTCAAAAGTTCACTACATGCTGCTCCCACTGGCTGAATCAGATCACCTGTGTTGGCTTTTTTTTTTTAGTCTAAAAATAATTCATTAATTTTAGTAATGCATTTATTTATTTTTCACATTATAAATTATAGTATTCACACATTACAATTTTAAATTATAATAAACCACATTTCTTGGGGGGGTGGCACTGTGGTGTAGTGGTTAGCGCTGTCACCTCACAGCAAGAAGGTCCTGGGTTCGAGCCCCGGGGCCGGCGAGGGCCTTTCTGTGCGGAGTTTGCATGTTCTCCCCGTGTCCGCGTGGGTTTCCTCCGGGTGCTCCGGTTTCCCCCACAGTCCAAAGACATGCAGGCTAGGTTAACTGGTGACTCTAAATTGACCGTAGGTGTGAATGTGAGTGTGAATGATTGTCTGTGTCTATGTGTCAGCCCTGTGATGACCTGGCGACTTGTCCAGGGTGTACCCCGCCTTTCGCCCGTAGTCAGCTGGGATAGGCTCCAGCTTGCCTGCGACCCTGTAGAAGGATAAAGCGGCTAGAGATAATGAGATGAGATGCATTTATTTATTTTTCACATTATAAATTATAGTATTCACACATTACAATTTTAAATTATAATAAACCACATTTCTTGGGGGGGTGGCACTGTGGTGTAGTGGTTAGCGCTGTCGCCTCACAGCAAGAAGGTCCTGGGTTCGAGCCCCGGGGCCGGCGAGGGTCTTTCTGTGTGGAGTTTGCATGTTCTCCCCGTGTCCGTGTGGGTTTCCTCCGGGTGCTCCGGTTTCCCCCACAGTCCAAAGACATGCAGGTTAGGTTAACTGGTGAGTCTAAATTGACCGTAGGTGTGAATGTGAGTGTGAATGGTTGTCTGTGTCTATGTGTCAGCCCTGTGATGACCTGGCGACTTGTCCAGGGTGTACCCCGCCTTTCGCCCATAGTCAGCTGGGATAGGCTCCAGCTTGCCTGCGACCCTGTAGAAGGATAAAGCGGCTAGAGATAATGAATGAATGAATGATTTATTTATTGAGGAAAATGATCCAATATTACATATCTGTGAGTGGCAAAAGTATGTGAACCTTTGCTTTCAGTATCTGGTGTGATCCCCTTGTGCAGCAATAACTGCAACTAAACATTTCTGGTAACTGTTGATCAGTCCAAGCCAGTGTGCAGGACGAATTTTAACCCATTCCTCCGTACAGAACAGCTTCAACTCTGGGATGTTGGTGGGTTTCCTCACATGAACTGCTCGCTTCAGGTCCTTCCACAACATTTTGATTGGATTAAGGTCAGGACTTTGACTTGGCCATTCCAAAACATTATAATTCTTTAACCATTCTTTGGTAGAACGACTTGTGTGCTTAGGGTCATTGTCTTGCTGCATGACCCACCTTCTCTTGAGATTCAGTTCATGGACAGATGTCCTAATATTTTCCTTTAGAATTCACTGTTATAATTCAGAATTCATTGTTCCATCAATGATGGCAAGCCGTCCTGGCCCAGATGCAGCAAAACAGGCCCAAACCATGATACCACCACCACCACCACCACCACCATGTTTCACAGATGGGATAAGGTCCTTATGCTGGAATGCAGTGTTTTCCTTTCTCCAAACATAGCGCTTCTCATTTAAACCAGAAAGTTCTATTTTGGTCTCATCCATCCACAAAACATTTTTCCAATAGCCTTCTGGCTTGTCCATGTGATCTTTAGCAAACTGCAGACAAGCAGCAATGTTCTTTTTGGAGAGCAGTGGCTTTCTCCTTGCAACCCTGCCATGCACACCATTGTTGTTCAGTGTTCTCCTGATGGTGGACTCATGAACATTAACATTAGCCAATGTGAGAGAGGCCTTCAGTTGCTTAGAAGTTACCCTGGGGTCCTTTGTGACCTTGCCAACTATTACATGCCTTGCTCTTGGAGTGATCTTTGTCGGTCGACCACTCCTGGGGAGGGTAACAATGGTCTTGAATTTCCTCCTTTTGTACACAATCTGTCTGACTGGATTGGTGGAGTCCAAACTCTTTAGATATGGTTTTGTAACCTTTTCCAGCTTGATGAGCATCAACAATGCTTTTTCTGAGGTCCTCAGAAATCTCCTTTGTTCATGCCATGATACACTTCCAGATATATCAAGTTTATTTGTACAGCGCTTTTAACAATAAACATTGTCGCAAAGCAGCTTTACAGAATTTGAACGACTTAAAACATGAGCTAATTTTATTCCTAATCTATCCCCAATGAGCAAGCCTGTGGCGACGGTGGCAAGGAAAAACTCCCTCAGACAACATGAGGAAGAAACCTCGAGAGGAACCAGGCTCAAAAGGGAACCCATCCTCATTTGGGCAACAACAGACAGCCTGACTATAATATTAACAGTTATAACAGGTATAACCCTCAACTGTCCTCATGGGGCCGTCCTTCACAGGAGTGGGGCGATAAAACTCCGACCAGACACAGGGCACCAGGATGGATCAAGCAGGTCCGAGGGGCAGAAGAGGCCAGCATCTCAATCCCAGGATCAACATGTAACTCAGAGGGACAGATGGGGGGGGGGAAGAGAGAGAGAGAAAGAAAACACGTTGTTAGGTATGCCCTAAAAATGACAAGTATTAAATCTGTGTGGTAGGCTCGCAGAGACGAGAGTCTTTACATCAGGCATAACACACAATGGCATGTTAATATGGTAAAAAATATATCATGACCTGCTCTGGCTGGATGCTTGATTGGGTGATGGGAGCACACTCCTCAGCAATGATGAGATGCAGATGGGACCCTTAGGCCTGGCCAAGACAATTCAGTTACATTTCCCCGGGTCTGGGACATGCGACAGAATGTCTGACGGCCGATTCCCTGCAGGCTACGATAGCCAGTCGAGGTCCCCACCGTCTCCACCAAAAGATTTCCTGTTGACTCCATGTAACTCAGAGGGACAGATTTGGGGTGGGGGGGAGAGAAAGAAAACACAGGTGGTTAGGTATGCCCAATGTCACCTGAATAAGTAGGAACAGTATACATATTGCACCGAGTACAAGCAGGGACTCCGGCAACTAACTATGACAGCATAACTAAAAGGAGAGAGCCAGAAGGTAACACAGGCATGAGGGAGCCCCGGGACATAAAGCAGCCAGCCACTACACCGTCAACAAACTCGAGTGAGCAAGCGAGTGGGGACTGACAGCATCCATACATCCCAGTTTACCAAAACACTCTATGTCTGAGGACCCTCCAGATCTACTCCTTTACCTCATAAACACCATTAACAAAAGGCTTGACTAAACAGATATGTTTTCAGCCTAGACTTAAATGCTGAGACTGTGTCTGATTCCCGAACATTACTTGGAAGGCTGTTCCATAACAGTGGGGCTTTGTAAGAAAAGGCTCTGCCCCCTGATGTAGCCTTCACTATACGAGGTACCAGCAGATAGCCTGCACCTTTTGATCTAAGTAGGTGTGGCGGGTCATAGAGGAGCAGAAGTTCACTCAGGTACTGTGGTGTGAGACCATTTAGTGCTTTAAAGGTCAATAGTAGTATTTTATAATCAATACGAAATTTTATTGGGAGCCAATGCAGTGTGGATAAGACAGGCGCGATGTGGTCATATTTTCTAGTTCTAGTAAGGACTCTTGCTGCGGCATTTTGAACTAACTGGAGCTTGTTTATGCACTTATTGGAACATCCAGACAGTAAGGCATTACAATAATCCAACCTGGAGGTAACGAAAGCATGGACTAGTTTTTCTGCATCATGCAATGACATTAAATTTCTTATCTTTGCAATATTTCTGAGATGAAAGAAAGCTATCCGGGTGATGTTATCAATGTGAGTTTCGAATGAAAGACTGGGGTCAATAATCACTCCGAGGTCTTTTACTGCTGCACGTGAAGAAACAGAAAGGCCATCCAGAGTTACTGTGTAATCAGAAAACTTACTTCTAGCTGTATGTGGTCCTAGCACAAGTACTTCAGTCTTGTCAGAGTTAAGCAGAAGGAAATTTATAAGCATCCAGTGTCTAATGTCCTTAACACATTCCTCAATTTTATTAAGCTGGTGTCTCTCATCAGGTTTTGCAGAGACATACAACTGTGTGTCATCAGCATAACAGTGGAAACTAATACAATGCTTACGAATAATATCGCCCAGAGGTAACATATATAGAGAAAAAAGCAGTGGACCCAAGACAGAACCTTGTGGAACACCAAACTTTACCTCGGTACGTCTAGAAATATCACCATTTATATCAACATACTGATAACGATCAGTTAGATAAGACCTGAGCCAGGAGAGGGCCATTCCCTTAACTCCCACAACATTTTCTAGTCTATCCTTGAAGAATGGAATGATCAATGGTATCAAATGCTGCACTAAGGTCAAGCAACACAAGTAGCGAGACACAGCCCTGATCAGACGCCAACAGTAGGTCGTTTACTACTTTAACCAGTGCTGTCTCTGTGCTATGATGAGGTCTAAATCCTGACTGATACATTTCGTGGATGTTATTCCTATGTAAATATGAGCATAACTGCTGTGCCACAGCTTTTTCAAGGATCTTGGAGATAAAGGGGAGGTTTGATATTGGCCGATAATTGGACAGCTGACAGGGATCAAGGTCAGGTTTTTTAATCAGGGGTTTGATAACTGCTAGTTTAAAGGATTTGGGTACATAGCCAATCATAAGAGAAGAATTTATTATTTTTAGAAGCGGTTCAATTACTCCAGGCATTATCTGTTTGAATAGATGTGTCGGTAAGGGATCTAGTACGCAAGTTGAGGCTTTTGATGTAGAGATTAATGAAAGTAATTCAGTTTCTTTTAGGGGAGTAAAACATTCTAACTGATGATCTGATACAGTTATATTGTTAACTACAAGGTCACTTGTAGTTATATGTGCTGTGAAGTTCAGACATTGATAGATCCCTGCTCTTTAAATAAAACAGGGTGCCCACTCACACCTGATTGTCATCCCATTGATTAAAAACACCTGACTCTAATTTCACCTTCAAATTAACTGCTAATCCTAGAGGTTCACATACTTTTGCCACTCACAGATATGTAATATTGGATCATTTTCTTCAATAAATAACTGACAAAGTATAATATTTTTGTCCCATTCGTTTAACTGGCTTCTCTTTATTTACTTTTAGTACTTGTGTGAAAATCTGATGATGTTTTAGGTCATATTTATGCAGAAGTATAGAAAATTCTAAAGGGTTCACAAACTTTCAAGCACCACTGTAGACACTGTTTATATTGTATACAAAAAGTCTTATATTTTCCATGACATATTCACTTATTTTCTCATTTATCATTCTCACTTAAAGTGAGACAGCATTTCCATTTCATAAAATCAGTGAAATATAGTTCCCTCTGAAATTTGGTCATTGTGATATATGTTTATTTCTGTAATATCTCACAAAATATCAGGCCATTCTGTGGCTGGGAAGTTATTTAATTTTAAGGGATTCCTGAGCAAATAATGTGCATGAAATCACTCGCTTCATGCAGTCAAGTAGACAGAGGAAGTCCGTGTGCACATGCACAGGTTTACCTTTGACAGTGCACTGACAGTTATATCATTCTGTTGCTAAATGTACAGCTGATCACACCGAGGTGCTCGCTGACCGCCGATATTTATTAGTTTGGTCCTGCGTTTCCTTTCCTTCGCAACATAACGTCTTTTCTTCTCACTTTCTGTTACTGTAGTCGGTCTTTCACATTTCATTTGCACACTCATGTCCTCCATTTTTCTCTCCCGTTTCAAATTTGTATCCTACAATGCCTTGCGCAAATGGGGAAAGCCCACCACATGATGCATGACATAGTATCTTGAATTGGGTCATGGTGAAGCAGGAAAAAATAGTGGAGAATTTAGGGCCATGTGGCCCTAAATTTATTAATTGTTCTATTTAAAATAATAATAATAATAATAATAATAATAATAATAATAATAATAAAATTGGAAGTCTGTGATTCAAATTCAGTAGCTTTTGGTCCTCTAAATAAAAATAATTGGCTGTCCAATTATTATGACTTAAACTTGAAAAATCCAAAAGGCAGTCTACCTTTAATACTTGAGCATAAACATTTGGCCAAGCACTTTTAAGTATATGCTGTACATAATAAAAAAAAAATGAGAATATGTTTATAAACCCCTTGGAATTGTCCATATTTCTGCATTAACAGCTTCTAGCAGCTTTGTCCAAGCCATGAAATAATTTCAACCACACAAGACTATTAGAATTATCATGGCAATGTATATGAGGTAAGCACCTTAAATACCAAGGCCTACATGAGATGAAAGTTCAAGGAGTTAAGCTTAGAGTCTTGGGTGGATTGAGTGGTGTAGCTTTTCTTACAGATTCATTCATAAGACATGATATTGTCCTCAGTTGTTGAATTCCTCAGAATTCAACTTGAGGTCGGGGCATAATTTCATATTTATTTTCATTATTATGACTGAGATTAGAATGAATTTTGAAGCACTTCATGCAAAAGCCTTAATGATTTCAAAAGTCAGTGATTGGGCGAAGAGGGCAATTAATCAGATGAACAACTAAGAAGCCAAGGCTGACTCTGAAGGAACTTGAGAGCCCAGATGGGCAAAGCTGTTAGAGATACAGTGGGGGAAATATACTGTAAGTATTCAACACATTGACTCTTATTCTATTTAACATATTTCCACTGCAGCTATTCACCTGAAATGTTGAACAGACATTGGTATAAATGCAATAAAACTACACAGAAAAAAGAAACCACAATATTCCAATCCATAAAAAAAGTTATGTGCAATAGAGTTGAATGACACAGGAAAAAAAAAGAAGTTTTGAACACACTAACAAATTTATTTTGCCAAGCAATGACACTTCAAGATGCTTCCTGTATGAAGAAACTAATCTCTCACAGTGTTCAAGTGGGATTTGGCTCATTCTTCGACACAAACAGTATTTAAATGAAATGACGAATCATGATTTTCAGTTCATTCTATGAATTTTCTATTGGGTTTAAGTGTAGTGATTGGGTGATTCCAACACCTTTATTTTCTTCCCATGGAACCAGCTGAGAGTCTCTTTTACAATATGCTTTTGGATCATTGGCCTTTTGGAATGTCCATCTACATCTCATCCTTATCTTTTATCAGTATATTGCATGATTGGTAACAGACTCTTCAAGAATTTTCATGATGATTCCACCTCTAAACTTTATTGGAGGTATGTTTTTTTTCAGGGTTATATGCACAGTCACATTAATACATTAGATTTATTTTGCTCATTTGAGCACACTACATTCTCCCAATCATCTACAGGCTTCTTCAAATGTTCTGTAGCAAACCTCATACAAGCTTCAACATGCCTTTTCTTCAGTAAGGGCTCCTGGGCTGATCAAGAATGGAGACAGTGGCTATGGAGTGCATTGCCTATAATTTTCTCTATGACAACTGTACCCACTGCCTCCAACTCTTTCTAGAGCCATTAGCTGTTGGGATACTCTTAAGACTAACGTTTTGAGTGCCCAGTTGGAAATCTTGTATGGAGGTCCTGTGTGTAGCTGGTTGATGGTTGAGTGATGTTCCTATCACTTGCAGATAATGGTCTTTATGGTATTTATAGAAACTTTTAGGAGTTTTGAAATACCAGAGTAACTAATGTAATTGCTATACTGCTCAGTAATCTTGTTCTGATGGTCTTGGGAGAGCTTTATGCTTCTACACATCATGAGATGTTTCTTGCTTGACAGCTTGGTGCCAAATGTAGGCATATCAGATGAAAATTCAAACCAAATTGCTTGAAACTGAATTTAGAATTGAATGCAGAACATACTTTTTACATAATTAAAATAAGTTTATCCATCCTTGAGATATTACAAATCAAAGATTAAAAAAAAGGCTTAATTTTTGGTAAATTAACATATGTATTAGAATAACATGTTCCAAAATGGGCATTATTAACGAATGAAATCAAATGCTTTTTCTTAATAACTTTATTTTTCAAGATATTTACATGGAAATTGGCAGGCACATAGATGGTTGTTTAGTGAATACAAAGTTGAAAAAATTAGCAAAAACAAATTATGCAAATTAGTATTTAATTAGCATTATGCTAATTAGGTAAAAATGTTAAACCTGTACACTCTCTTCAAAGTTTCACCAAATGGCCTTTTTTGTGCAATATAAAGCTGATCTTAACTCTCATTTATACATCAAAGGAGAAATCAATGTTAATTACAGTTATAAAATATACATAAATACCTACCATTCTCTATCAAAATAAAGTAAGAAAAGAATATTTCTAATACCGTCTTTGTACTCTGTAGGCCTTTGTACGGTATTTCTAAGTAGGGCCTTCTAGTGTTTATATGAAAGAATATAGATGATTATTTTTATTAACATTCACAACTTTCAAAGCTAACCTTGAAAAAACTGTGAGCCACATCCAATAAACACTTCCAATTAATTGAATTGAAATGGATGCTTGTGTTTCTGCCTTCTGCTTTTTTTAAAATATCATTCCAACCACTAAGCTCTCAATATTTTTCATAAAAACAACTAGTCATATTCTAAAATAGTTATTTACATGAATCAGTTGGATTTGAAAAAAAAAAAAAAACAAGTCAGTAAAGCTATGAAAACTCACTTCAAAGTCTCCAGTGAAGTATAACATCAAAACTAGCTGACGGAAAGTTTTTGCTGAATACTTCATCAGAAACAGTGAGAGCGAGAGAACATCCCTATAAAAGTTACCTGATATTCACAAGTAGCCCAGTCAGAAACCGATAAGAAGAGAGAGAGACTGACCACTTTCCCGTGACTCAAAAAGCACCGGCAGCTTCCCGATGTCACACGAGTAGAGTTTTTACTCTGTTGTACCAAATTCAACCTGCCGTTACTCCCAAAGTACTGAACATATCTTAACAAGATAAATCTCTTTGGAAAGCAGAGCTTTTTAATGCTTTTTAATGATAGTATTTACAATAGAAAATATTCAAGAGTTAAGCGATAACAGATTTGGAAACTTAGATGAGCGTCTGCATGCACAATTTTCACAGCATGGCCAGCGAGTGTCTGATATACCTACCAAATGATTTGTTTGTGTTGTGTTCCTCTTTTTCAAAGTGTGGAAGTACTACCCTACCAACATGCACTAACCCAGCTGATTTTAATTAGCACAGATAGGAGAATTAATTAGTGCAATCAGCTGGGTTTCTTACTCTGTTCCATGCTTTTTTCCTGTGTCATTCCACTTAATTGCACATATTTTTTATGGATTGGAATATATTGGTTTCTTTTCCAGTGTAGTTTTGTTAATACCAGTGTCTGCTCAACATTTCATGTCAACAGCTGCACTGGAAATGTTTAACAGAAAAAATACTTGATGTGTTGAATACTTATTTCCCTCACTGTATCTCAAAAAAACATGCAGCTATAATTTCAGCCCAAAGTGTTGATCCATGCAACCAATGCAACACAAAATTAACCTTTGTATCACAATCAACATTGTATATTGTGCAGCTTCACATGGTAAACGTATAAATTAAATGGTAACATTCCAAGTTTTAACACTACAGTGGTGCTTGAAAGTTTGTGAACCCTTTAGAATTGTCTATATTTCTGCATAAATATGACCTAAAACATCATCAGATTTTCACACAAGTCCGAAAAGTAGATAAAGAGAACCCAGTTAACCAAAAAGACAAAAATATTATACTTGGTCATTTATTTATTGAGGAAAATGATCCAATATTACATATCTGTGAGTGGCAAAAGTATGTGAACCTCTAGGATTAGCAATTCATTTGAAGGTGAAATTAGGGTCAGGTGTTTTCAATCAATGGGAAGACAATCAGGTGTGAGTGGGCGCCCTGTTTTATTTAAAGAACAGGGATCTATCAAAGTCTGATCTTCACAACACATGTTTGTGGAAGTGTATCATGGCATGAACAAAGGAGATTTCTGAGGACCTTAGAAAAAGCATTGCTGATGCTCATCAGGCTGGAAAAGGTTACAAAACCATATCTCAAGAGTTTGGACTCCACCAATCCACAGTCAGACAGATTGTGTACAAAAGGAGGAAATTCAAGACCATTGTTACCCTCCCCAGAAGTGGTTGACCAACAAAGATCACTCCAAGAGCAAGGCGTGTAATAGACGGCAAGGTCACAAAGGACCCCAGGGTAACTTCTAAGCAACTGAAGGCCTCTCTCACATTGGCTAATGTTAATGTTCATGAGTCCACCATCAGGAGAACACTGCACAACAATGGTGTGCATGGCAGGGTTGCAAGGAGAAAGCCACTGCTCTCCAAAAAGAACATTGCTGCTTGTCTGCAGTTTGCTAAAGATCACATGGACAAGCCAGAAGGCTATTGGAAAAATGTTTTGTGGATGGATGAGACCAAAATAGAATGTTTTTTGGTTTAAATGAGAAGCATTATGTTTGGAGAAAGGAAAACACTACGTTCCAGCAGAAGAAGCTTATCCCATTTGTGAAACATAATGGTGGTAGTATCATGGTTTGGGCCTGTTTTGCTGCATCTGGGCCAGGACAGCTTGCCATCATTGATGGAACAATGAATTCTGAATTATACCAGTGAATTCTAAAGGAAAATATCAGGACATCTGTCTATGAACTGAATCTCAAGAGAAGGTGGGTCATGCAGCAAGACAATGACTGTAAGCACACAAGTCATTCTACCAAAGAATGGTTAAAGAATTATAATGTTTTGGAACGGCCAAGTCAAAGTCCTGACCTTAATCCAATCGAAATGTTGTAGAAGGACCTGAAGCGAGCAGTTCATGTGAGGAAACCCACCAACATCCCAGAGTTGAAGCTGTTCTGTACAGACGAATGGGCTAAAATTCCTCCAAGCCGGTGTGCAGGACTGATCAACAGTTACTGGAAATGTTTAGTTGCAGTTATTGCTGCACAAGGGGGTCACACCAGATACTGAAAGCAAAGGTTCACATACTTTTGCCACTCACAGATATGTAATATTGGATCATTTTCCTCAATAAATAAATAAATAAATAAATGACCAACTATAATATTTTTGTCTCATTTGTTTAAATGGGTTCTCTTTATCTGCTAGTAGGACTTGTGTGAAAATCTGATGATGTTTTAGGTCATTTATGCAGAAATACTCATCTCATCTCATTATCTCTAGCCGCTTTATCCTTCTACAGGGTCGCAGGCAAGCTGGAGCCTATCCCAGCTGACTATGGGCGAAAGGCGGGGTACACCCTGGACAAGTCGCCAGGTCATCACAGGGCTGACACATAGACACAGACAACCATTCACACTCACATTCACACCTACGGTCAATTTAGAGTCACCAGTTAACCTAACCTGCATGTCTTTGGACTGTGGGGGAAACCAGAGCAAACCCACGCGGACACGGGGAGAACATGCAAACTCCACACAGAAAGGCCCTCGCCGGCCCTGGGGCTCGAACCCAGGACCTTCTTGCTGTGAGGCGACAGCGCTAACCACTACACCACTGTGCCGCCCTGCAGAAATACTGTATAGAAAATTCTAAAGGGTTCACAAACTTTCAAGCACCACTGTACAAAGGTCAGAAAAGTTCATGTGGGGGTAGGGTTGATACTTATGCAAGGTACTGTATCTGTTGTTGAACACTTGTGTTTCTATTTTCAGAAGCCGAAATAACACTTAAGCCACATATTTTCTTCTATTATGACACATTGTGTCCAACTTGTCAACTTGAGTGTCAATAAACTGTTTCTATCTTGGACAGATCAACATGTATGAAATCTAAAAGTGAGACTTTTTTTAATCTATACCCTGATGAGTCTAATTACACTTTTAAATGCTCCAGTAGTTTAACTGTAACTGAATCTGTAATCTTACCAAAGATAACATTTCTGATGATAAGAAAGGAAAAGAAGTGATTTACATGTTCCCTCAGATGTTAGATTATATAATTGTTCGCAATGAAAATATTTATTGACTCATTTAGCCATCAGCATCTTTACATGCCAAAACGACCTTTGCATTCTAGTTGTAAAATCTGACACTAACACTCCATAGCAGGAGAACAGTAGCACTGTCACTTGTTTAACTAGAAAGCACATTTGCTAAATACTGTATGAATAATGCAAATGCTTTGGTCTTCTAAAACAATTTACCCAGGGAAAATTACTTCACCATTTTAAAGTTGTGTGGTTTGTGTGGTAGAGGTGATTGTAAATTAGCAGGCTGGCTAATTGCGCTGCTACACTAAGTGTGAAAGCAATATATATTAAATGGCTTGATTATTTTTTTACTGATTTCATATTTAAGGGGATTCTTTAAATTTATGATTCAATTTAATAAATGTGGTCAGAGTTCATTTATTTTATAGCAGTAAAATGGTGAGAGCATGTTAGGAATTGGAGGCAGATACAGATGCAAGTAATTTATTATGGAAAGCACAAACAAAACAGTAAGAACCATCTACATGAACTATAGACACTACTAGAAAGCCCATCACAAACAAAGATGACATTGCCTCCATGGGGGGGTGACTATAAATTCTGATCCTAGAACTGCATGTCTTGCACAGGTAGAACATGTGAGGGCTGAATCAGAGGAATAGGTGGTGTTAGAATAACATGAAGGTGTCATTGCTGGTGTTACTTTGTCTGTTTTTGAGTATGCTGTTCCTCTATGTGTGCAACCTCAAAGTGGCAAATGGAATGCCACCTTTGGCAATCAGCTACTCTAACTTTGAGGTAATCAAGCTTGATGCCACATATCTTATGTAGTTTTTGCCCAGCTTCCTGTCTGCTTGCAGATGTTCATAGAGCACCAGAAGGGGTTGTCATGGCTTCGGATGGCATTGCCCACCCACCTGTCTCCAAGCAATGGTTGCTTCAATACTGGAGGACTGGGTCCACAGGAAGATGTCTGTATGGAAAATGTGGTCCTCCCAGCTGATGCCAAGGATGCATTGGAGGCATTCTATGTGAAAGGCCTCAAAATTTCTAACATGGCTTCGCAAGACTGTTTCAGGTTTCTGAACCATATAGTAGTGTTGAGATGCATACTGCTTGATAGACTGAAACTTTTGTTGATCTTCTCAGGTCATGGTTCTCAAAGACTTGTTAGCATAATCTACCAAAAGCAGAGGAGGCCTAGTTGATGCAAACCTGGATGCCATCATCAATTGAGCAGTTAGATGTTAAAATGCTGCCAAGGTAGGGGAAGTGCTGGGCAATCTTATGGGGTACCTTCACTGGTGAATTTGGGTGGGGTGGGGAATGAAGAACTTTCTTGGATGGCAACTTTGGATTTTGGATGTTGATCCAAAGGCTGAGTAAGTCGTACACAGAAGACACAACATCCAGAGCCTGTTGCATGGAAGTAGTACTGTGGGCCAGGAGAGCAGTCATCTGCATACTGCACTTCCTGGACTTTGCAGATAGTAGTTTTTTACATTGAAGATGTCTGATGTTGAATAAGTTTCCATCCAGATAAAACTGGATTTG
Organism: Neoarius graeffei; assembly: GCF_027579695.1. Lineage (NCBI taxonomy): Eukaryota > Metazoa > Chordata > Actinopteri > Siluriformes > Ariidae > Neoarius > Neoarius graeffei. The sequence goes on from NC_083581.1 coordinate 53,804,668, forward strand.
CATACCATCCTGTGCCTTGAGGGACTTGTTGGAAAGGATTATAGCTGCCGCCAAGAATAGGTCCAATATCAAGGGGGTAAGTACATATCCCTGTTTCAATCCTACATTTACAGGGAATTGCTGAGTACACACATTACACATGTCTGCATTCCAACAAGTCCACAGGCCTACATACCATGTGGAATTGTTGAATGATATGCAGTAATTTGGATGGAACACCACATTTCCTGAGAATGGTCCAGAAAATTTTCCAGTTGACACTGTAAAAGGCTTTGGTGACATCAATAAAAGTGACGTAGAGGTCTTGTTTCTTCTTGATTTGCCATGCAACAAAGCTCATGTCTATTGTGCTCCATTCTGAAGCCACACTGTATCTCTGGAAGAATATCCTCAGTGATGTCGGTAGTGAGGTGAGACAGCATGATTCTTGACATGACTTTTCCAGCAACAGAGAGAAGTGATATGCCATGGCTGTTTCCACATGTTGATTTGTTCCCTTTCTTCTTGTAGATGGTGACAATGTTGCACTATTTCCTGTCTTGTGGGATGGTTTCATTTTGGCAGATGTTGTGGATCAGTTTGTGCAGTTGCCTTGTAAGGAGGTGTCCTCCTCATTCTAGGAAGTCCATCTGGGCCAAGGGTCTTGTTGTTTTTGAGACTTCTGACTGCTGAGAGGACCTCTGTAAAGTTTAGAGGTTCATTAAACTGGGTAGCTGGCAGTACATGTGGCAGTGCTTACAGGACAGATGGATTATCTGAATTTATGCTTTTGAGGAAACAGGTAAAATAATTTATTGCTTGTCTTTAAAAAGCACCAGACAGTTTTCTGACCTTAGAAGGGTAATGTTATGTTACGTTTTTGTGGGCCATACACAGATTTCACAGCATTGTAAAAGGTATCCATGTTATTGGTATCTGCATAGCATTGAATCTTGGTTGCTCTTCTGGCCCACCAAGCATCTTGCATGATCCAAACTTGTCTTTGAGTCTCAGCTTGAATGGCTTTCCCTTGGGAGAGAATGGACAGAGAGGGATGATTGGAAAGAAGGGCAGTGTGGGCTTTTTGCTTTTAGCAAGGGGGAGGAGTGATGTCCTCAGTGGCGCAAAGAGGCAGAGAGACATCTTAAGCAATCCAGGGAAGCAGAGCAACGTCCAAAGTGGAGCAGGAAAGCAGAACGATGTCAGAAGAGGAGATGGGTGGTGTAACAGGGAGACACAGTAATGTGCATAGCAAAGCTGTGAGCCCTCTTAACATCCTCTGCAGGGCAGAGGGACTTCCTCAGTGGGACAGGAAGGCATAGCAACATCCCGAGCCAGGTAGGGAGGGTGGAAGCACAGGTAATTTATTGAGGAAAGTACTAAAAAAACATGCAAAATCGTGAAAACCATCAGCATTAACTATGGATATGAGGCAAGAAACATATAGATGAAATGAGATGAGATAAAATGAGATGACACAACACAAGAGCTTCACAATCAAACACTAAAAAAACCTGGAACTTAAATAGTGGTGCTAATTAAAGTGTAAAGGAAATATGTATGAGTGATCAGTGAATGTGTGGTAAGATCATGTGACATGCAGGGGCTGATGGGTAGTGTAGTTCTGTGCCATATGGCACGATCATGACAAAGAAAAGGGAGGAGTCATGGGATCAAGCAAAGAAAGAAAGAAAAAAAAGAGAGAAAAAGGTAAGCAATAGTGTTTTACTCCAATATATGATTCAAAATGAAGCCTGACTAGCAAATTTAACAAAACGAATTTTAAAAAATGGTTAAAAAAAAAACTGCTTTCCAAATGAGCCAGTAAGCATTCTCTATGTAGGACATTATGCAGTGGTTCAATATTCCTAGCATATGAATGATGCACAATCCAGGCAAATATGGAATAAAAATGATTTTCGGATAATGTTTCCTTTTAGCATTCTCAGTGACCAGAGAATAGTAACCTTGAGGGATGGCAAATACAATTTATAGGAAGTACAACCAGCAAGTCATAGATACAGAGTGTGTGTGTGTGTGTGTGTGTGTGTGTGTGTGTGTGTGTGTGTGTGGTAAAGGGTGTACATCTGCTCCAGGGTATCAGTTCAGTGGTGGAAATGAAATGTGACAGGCACAAATGTTAAAGGCTGTGCAAAAAATAGTCACCACACGGCCATGACAAGCAGGGGCTGACAGAGCTAGAGTAACGCTTCTGATAGGCTCTGCTGTGTGTGTGTGTGTGTGTGTGTGTGTGTGTGTGTGTGTGTGTGTGTGTGTGTGTGTGTGTGTGTTCTGTCTGAAGTCTCATTTACAGCACCCAAGTTGGCCCGAGAAATATTTCTGTAGCAAAACAGGACACAAAATCACTTATCAACAAACAGCCTGCACCACTGAAGCTAAACAATGTGCAACATTAATAATTGATAACCGAGAATATCCATCATATAGTGTGTTGACTGTAAACTATGTTAACTAGGTAGGACTGTTATTAATCAGTGCTGTCCAAACTTATCTGTCAATGCAGTCATGCAACATTGTCTCACATTTGCATCCATTCATGCATAATTAACTAAATATATGCATAAGTCAGCTCATAAGAATAATTACGAATGGGTAAATTTCGGGTGAGAGATGGGGTTGGCTGATGGGATAGCTTTATATCTTAGTACAGGGTTACTTGTTTATCATTTCATGCATAAGAAGTTTCTTATTAAAGTTCCTATGAATTTTAGGCAGATATCATTAAGGTAGATGTCATTCAAACTAGCAACACTTTATTAAAACAGACATTAATTTAATAAGTGAGTATAAGGCCCACTTTACACGGGGATGGTCTGAAACAAAAACACAAAAGTCCGTTTTCGTTCTCACTTTTTTCCACGTCTACACGACCGTTTTCAAGGAGGAACTCTGCATCTACACGGTGACGCATAAATGTGTGGAATTCAATTGGATGTGCATGCCAGGCGGCTAGGTGGTGCTGTGAAAGACCTCCGCTATGTCTGCACGCATGCACAACGTCTTCCGTCTTGTCTGATCTGCACATCTGCGCCGCGAAAACTTTGACTACTCTGGCTATGGTAAGTAAGAAAGTAAGTAAAAAAGTAAGAGCATACTATACCCGCCTCTGTTCATTAACGGTATATGTGCAGATTCGGTATAGATGTTCGAAGGAATCCTGGACGTTTATTAAAGCTGCCAGAGAAGCTTGAAGGTCTGTTGGATCGATGTAATCAGACATGCTCTTACTTTTTTACTTACTTTCTTACTTCCTGGGCTGACATGTACAGTATATGACATATGTATGACGTAAATGCGTACCTGACGTGAGCAGATCCGAGCAGAGTTTCGCGTATTGGGTAGTTTAGACGGATATGCAACGGGGGCTGTTTTTAACTTATCCACTCTGGAAGGCGTTTTCAATTTTTTCCGTTTTTCAGCCTCGGAAATGCCGTCCCCGTGTAGACGAAAGGCACTTCAGATAAAATATTTAGTCGTTTTTACCCGACAGCGTCCTCGTGTAAACGGGCCCTAAGTGAGCATCCAAGTACAGCTGTTACTTGGCAGCACTTATGCTATTCTTGAATTTCTGCTGTTTTCTGATTTTCCTTAATAACTGCTGTTCCTGGAAATATACACTGCCTGGCTATTTGGATTTAAATAAGCAAATACTTAAAAGCCTTTGCTTGGATAATTACTGCAGTAATTAATATGTTTCAGCCGGCAACAATTCTTTTAATCCTAACTGATGCAGTAAGTAGATTCTCATTTCTATAACAGCCATGTCAGAAGACATATCCTGTAGTCATTGAAAAGATGTTACCATATTTCAGAAGGGTCAAATTATTGGCCTGAATCAAGCAAAGAATACAACTAAAGAGATTGCTGAAATGACTGGAATTGGGTTAAGAACTGTCCAACGCATTATTAAAACCCTGAAGGATAGTGGTGAACTGTCAACTTCACAGAAGAAATGTGGTCAGAAAACAATCTTGACTAACTGTGATCACAGATCATTTAAATTTTTGGTGAAGTCAAGTAATAAAAAATTGACAGTAGAACTCATGTCTAAGTTTCATAGTGAAAGTAAGAGCATTTCCACATGCACAATCAGATGAGAACTCACAGGATTGGCACCAAACAGCTGTGTGGCCATAAGAAAACTTCTTTTTAGTGAGGCTAATCAGATTAACAGGCTTCAATTAGTTAGGGTGCATAAAGATTGGACTCTGGAGCAATGGAAAAAGGTCATGTGGTCCGATGAGTTCAGATGTACCCTATTCCAGAGTAATGGGTGCAGCAGGGTAAGAAGGGCAGTGTATGAAGCAATACACCCATCATGCATAGTGGCCACTGTAAAAGCCTCTGGCGGTACTGTTATGATCTGGGGTTGCTTTAATTGGATATGTCTAGGCTCAGCAACATTATGTGGCAATAAAATGAAGTCAGCTGACTACCTGAAAGTACTGAATGGCCAGGTTATCCCAGCAATGTTTTTTTTTTCTTCCTCGATGTCATAGGCATAAAATTCGGGCTGAAATTATGAAAGAGTGGTTCAGGGAGCATGAGGAATCATTTTCACACATAAAAGGACCACCACAGAGTCCTGATCTTAACCCCACTGAAAATCGTTGGGATGTGCTGAAGAAGACCTGATGGAATGGTTCAACTCTGTCATCAAGACAACATCTTCCACAAAAAACAAACAAACAAACAAACAAACAAACAATATATATACACACACACAACTCTGGAATGTTGTGATATTGCATAAGGATGCTGAAACAATGCCACGGCGAATGCACTATCAAAAATATTTTTAACAAAACCATTAATAGTACGATTATTGGCATGCCGACATTTACTACTTTGGGCAACCTCCTTTTGCCAACATAATATCAGTGAGTCTTCTCCATTAATGCATTATAAATTTGGAGAATACAGAGCAAGTAATCTAAGACTACTCTTCAATGCAGAATCTTTCTAGATCTGCCAAGTCCTTGGTCCTCTCTTGTGGACTCTGCTCTTCAGGTCACACCACAGGTTTTCAAAGGGCTTTAGTTCAGGGGACTTGGATAGTCAAGCTTGATTCTGTGGTTGAACAATTTTGTGTGGATTTATCCATGTGTTTTGAATCACTGTTCTGATGGAAGAACAAACCAAGACTCAATTACTGTATAACTTCTTTGGCAGAAGTAGTAGGATGTTCAGTAAAATTGCATTTTATATAAATAACCCATAACATTAAAAACACTGACAGGCACATTGATTATGTTGTTACAATGGCACCTGTCAAGGGTTGGGATATACAACCCCGATTCCAAAAAAAGTTGGGACAAAGTCTCATCTCATCTCATTATCTCTAGCCACTTTATCCTTCTACAGGGTCGCAGGCAAGCTGGAGCCTATCCCAGCTGACTACGGGCGAAAGGCGGGGTACACCCTGGATGAGTCGCCAGGTCATCACAGGGCTGACACATAGACACAGACAACCATTCACACTCACATTCACACCTACGGTCAATTTAGAGTCACCAGTTAACCTAACCTGCATGTCTTTGGACTGTGGGGGAAACCGGAGCACCCGGAGGAAACCCACGCGGACACGGGGAGAACATACAAACTCCGCACAGAAAGGCCCTCGCCGGCCACGGGGCTCGAACCCAGGACCTTCTTGCTGTGAGGCGACAGCGCTAACCACTACACCACCGTGCCACAGTTGGGACAAAGTACAAATTGTAAATAAAAACGGAATGCAATAATTTACAAATCTCAAAAACTGATTTTGTATTCACAATAGAACATAGACAACATATCAAATGTCGAAAGTGAGACATTTTGAAATGCCATGCCAAATATTGGCTCATTTGAAATTTCATGACAGCAACACATCTCAAAAAAGTTGGGACAGGGGCAATAAGAGGCTGGAAAAGTTAAAGGTACAAAAAAGGAACAGCTGGAGGACCAAATTGCAAGTCATTAAGTCAACTGGCAATAGGTCATTAACATGACTGGGTATAAAAAGAGCATCTTGGAGTGGCAGCGGCTCTCAGAAGTAAAGATGGGAAGAGGATCACCAATCCCCCTAATTCTGTGTGACAAATAGTGGAGCAATATCAGAAAGGAGTTCGACAGTGTAAAATTACAAAGAGTTTGAACATATCATCATCTACAGTGCATAATATCATCAAAAGATTCAGAGAATCTGGAAGAATCTCTGTGTGTAAGGGTCAAGGCCGGAAAACCATACTGGGTGCCCATGATCTTCGGGCCCTTAGACGGCACTGCATCACATACAGGCATGCTTCTGTATTGGAAATCACAAAATGGGCTCAGGAATATTTCCAGAGAACATTATCTGTGAACACAATTCACCGTGCCATCCGCCGTTGCCAGCTAAAACTCTATAGTTCAAAGAAGAAGCCGTATCTAAACGTGATCCAGAAGTGCAGACATCTTCTCTGGGCCAAGGCTCATTTAAAATGGACTGTGGCAAAGTAGAAAACTGTTCTGTGGTCAGATGAATCAAAATTTGTAGTTCTTTATGGAAATCAGGGACGCTGTGTCATTCGGACTAAAGAGAAGAAGGACAACCCAAGTTGTTATCAGCGCTCAGTTCAGAAGCCTGCATCTCTGATGGTATGGGGTTGCATTAGTACGTGTGGCATGGGCAGCTTACATGTCTGGAAAGACACCATCAATGCTGAAAGGTATATTCAGGTTCGAGAGCAACATATGCTCCCATCCAGACGACATCTCTTTCAGGGAAGACCTTGCATTTTCCAACATAACAATGCCAAACCACATACTGCATCAATTACAGCATCATGGCTGCGTAGAAGAAGGGTCCGGGTACTGAACTGGCCAGCCTGCAGTCCAGATCTTTCACCCATAGAAAACATTTGGCGCATCATAAAACGGAAGATACAACAAAAAAGACCTAAGACAGTTGAGCAACTAGAATCCTACATTAGACAAGAATGGGTTAACATTCCTATCCCTAAACTTGAGCAACTTGTCTCCTCAGTCCCCAGACGTTTACACACTGTTGTAAAGAGAAAAGGGGATGTCTCACAGTGGTAAACATGGCCTTGTCCCAACTTTTTTGAGATGTGTTGTTGTCATGAAATTTAAAATCACCTAATTTTTCTCTTTAAATGATACATTTTCTCAGTTTAAACATTTGATATGTCATCTATGTTCTATTCTGAATAAAATATGGAATTTTGAAACTTCCACATCATTGCATTCCGTTTTTATTTACAATTTGTACTTTGCCCCAACTTTTTTGGAATCGGGGTTGTATTAGGCATCAAGAGAACAGTCAGTTCTCAAAGTTGTTGTGTTCGAAGCAGGAAAAATGGGCAAGCGTAAGGATCTGAGTGACTCTGACAAGGGCCAAATTGTGATGGCTGGGTCTGAGCATCTCTAAAATGGCTCATCTTGTGGGGTTTTCCCAGTATGCAGTGGTTAGTACCTACCAGAAGTGGTCCAAGGAAGGACAATCAGTGAATTAGCGACTGGATTATGGGCGGCCAAGGCTCATTGATTTGCATGGGGCACAAAGACTAGCCCATTTGGTCCAATCCCACAGAAGAACTACTGTCACACAACCTGCTGAAAAAGTTAATGCTGACAACTTTCAGTTTTAGCCAGCATTAACTTTTTCAGCAGTTTGTGCATAGCTCTTCTGTGGGATTGGACCATATGGACCAGCCTGTTGCCGGTTCATTGGTTGTCTTTCCTTAGTCCAAGTTTGGAATCAAAAAAGGATTTACAATATAGAATTGTGCAACTTCTGAGAAGCATGTTCATTTATAACCTCAGTACTTGGCTGGGGCTCCTTTACCATGAAGTACTGTGGCAGTGAAGCGATCAGCCTGTGGCACTGCTGAGGTATTGTTGAAGCCAAGGCTACTTTGATAGTGGCTTTCAGCTCATTTGTATTTTGGGGTTGGGTGTTTCTCATCTTCCTCTTGACAATACCCAATAGATTCTCTATGAGATTCAGGTCAGGCAACTTGGCTGGCTAATCAAACACAGTAATATGGTCAGCAGACCATTTGGTAGTTTTGGCACTGTGGGCAGGTGCAAAGTACTGCTGGAAAAGAAAATTGGCATCTCCATAAAGCTTGTCAGCAGATGTAAGCAGGGCCGGAGTGGGCCCTGTTTTCAGTCCGGGAGTTTAATTCACATTCAGGCCACTTTGAAATGGAGGAGGAATTTGAGTACATTAAAAAAGATAAAACAAATAACTGTTCTTTCACAATGCTTTTTATTTGATTTAAATTCAGGTAAACTTCACTTCACTTCACTTTAACAATATAGGTTATAATTCAAATTAACATAAAACGAAAGATAAAAATTAAGAATAAAAGTTGTTTGTACAGTTATTTAACCAATCAAACTGCTGGATTATCTGCATATACATTTATCTGTGTCACCAACATGTCCCAAAGTTCCTTAGTGAAAATATTTGTAAACACATCCAAAGGACATGCATCTTCAGAAATCGGCATCTTCAGCCCGGGTGTGGGAATGAACTTTTACGTCGGGGGCGAAATCCAGCTGACTGCCACTCCAAATAGCAAAGCAGCGAGTATGGCTGATTGTTTCGCGTTATTTAAGACGAATTACACAACACATTTTTAGTCACATAGTCTTAAAATAACGAAAGCACCCATCTCGCGTGCATTTGAACCAATGCTTGTGCATTACATGCCGCATACGCCTCGAAAATAATGGCAAATCAACAATGCTGGGTACTCAGCAACCGGCAGATAAAGCGTGAGGGCGCATTAGGCAACTCAAAAATGGTTAAATGAAATGTAGGCTAAAGCAAGTGTTCGATTCTGCTTAGAATATTGGCATTATTTAACAACAATTATTTAACATCAAATATGACTTCTAGGCCTATGTGTTCATAACCACAATGTGCGCACGCCTGTGGAAATGCACGGTGTGACAGCGAGATGAAATAGGCTGGATGAGGAAATAACGCGCAACAGCACATTTGGGACCTGTTCATCTAAAATTGTTAATAATGTAAAGCAATATCCGGTTCTTCTTAGAATTAAGACATACACCACATCTATACCGTGTAAATTACGAGATTTCACATGACATCAAAAAGCTGAATTGACATCGCAAACTATCGACACATTATAGGCCTAGCATAGACTGATAAAATCGACAAACAGGGTTATCATACTCCATATCTTTCATAACCTACCGGCTGGTTTTGAGAACATATCTGTCAATTTGGCACATTTTGCTGCCACCTCCTTCCTTTTTTTAAGCTTCACCCTTTCGGTTCCACCTGGCCTCTTTCTGCCCTCCATCACTGACGCGCGCTGTTTCGCGCCAATGTTGTTTAAGTTCCCCGCAATACAGAGGAGGAGTCTTGGACCAAACCAACTGCAATAGAGGGGAGGGGAGAATTTCCTTATTTGGTAGCGCCTATTTAATCTGCTGCGATGCTGTCGGCGTCTGGGCTGCCATGTGAAAATGCAGAGTGCAGTTGAATTGATGATTAATGCAAGAATAAGATCAGTGACCAAAATTAGTGAAAATTATTTTCCCCATGCTCCAAGCAGGCCACCATTGATGGTTTGGGCCGGGGATGGACCCAGCTAAATATAGGGCCACCCCGGCATTGGATGTAAGCATGAAATGCTCTAAAATCTATCTCCTGGTAGATGGCTGCATTGATTTTGGACTTAATAAAACACAGTGGACTAACACTAGCACATGACATGGCACCCCAAATCATCACAGACTGCGGAAACTTCACACTGGACTTCAAACACCTTGGATTCTGTGCCTCTCCACTCTTCCTCCAGACTCCAGGACCTCAATTTCTAAATGAAATGCAAAATTTACTTTCATCTGAAAAGATGACTTTGGATCACTGAGCAACAGTCCAGTTCTTTCTCTCCTTAGTCCAGGTAAGATGCTTCTGACATTGTATCTGGTTTGGGAGTGGCTTGATATTAGGAATGTGACAGTTGTAGCCCCTTTCGTGAAGATGTCTGTGCGTGGTGGCTCTTGATGCACTGACATCAGCCTCAGTCGACTCCTTGTGAAGCTCTCCCAACTTCTTGAATTGACTTTTCTTGACAGTCCTCTCAAGGCTGCAGTCATCCCTGTTGCTTGTGCACCTTTTCCAGCCAGCCTTTCAGCAATGACCTTCTGTGGTTTACCCTCCTTGAAGAGGGTGTCAGTGATCATCTTCTGGACAACTGTCAAGTCAGCAGTCTTCCCCACGATTGTTGTTGCGTGTACTGAACTAGACTGAGAGATACATGGTATTTATACTGTTTTAGTCAAACTTAAAATGAAATAATCTTATATTTTGAGATTTTTTTTAGTTTTTGCACTGCAGGCCATAATTATAAAAATTAAAAGAGAAAAATGGTTGAAACATTTTAGTTTACATGTAATGAGTCTAGAATATATTAAATTTTCACTTATTTAAATAACTGATGGAAAATATTAAACTTTTTCACAATCTAATTGTTTGAGATGCACTAGTATATCCATAAATCACACATACTATAAATATGCATCCTGATGAAGCAGAGGTACATGTACCTGTTCCCTGATGGAGTTTTCTGCTTACCTGTGTGTATATATATATATATATATATATATATATATATATATATAATCTCCTTCTCACCCCCGGCAGGGGGGTGGTATCCATGTCATCCTCAAGCTCAGGTCCTCTACCAGAGGCCTGGGAGTTTGAGGGTCCTGCGCAGTATCTTCGATGTTCCTAGGACTGCGCTCTTCTGGACTGAGGCTTCAGATGTTGTTCCTGGGATTTGCTGTAGCCACTCTCCCAGTTTGGGGGCTACTGCCCCAAGTGCCCCCACTACCACAGGGACCACGCAACCCTTGACCTTCCACATCCGTTCCAGCTGCTCTTTCAACCCTTGATACTTCTCAAGTTTCTCATGTTCCTTCTTCCTGATGTTGGCGTCAGCTGGGATCACCACATCTATCACCACCGCCCTCTTCTGCTCTTTGTCCACCACCACTATGTCCGGTTGGTTAGCCAGGATCTGTTTGTCAGTCTGGAAGCTGAAGTCCCACAGAACCTTGGCCCTGTTGTTCTCAGCCACCTTCTGTGGTATGGCCCATTGGGACTTGGGTACTTCTATTCCATACTGGTTGCAGATGTTCCTGTATACTATCCCAGCCACTTGGTTGTGCCTCTCCATGTACGCTGATCCAGCTAGCATCTTACACCCTGCTACTATGTGCTGGACTGTTTCAGGGGCTTCTTTGCACAGTCTGCATCTTGGGTCTGATCTACTCTGGTAGATCCTGGCCTTTATGGCTCTTGTGCTTATGGCCTGTTCTTGTGCTGCCATGATTAGTGCCTCTGTGCTGTCTGTCAGTCCTGCATTATCCAGCCACTGGTAGGATTTCTTGATATCAGCCACTTCCTCTATCTGATGGTGGTGCATGCCATGTAGGGGTTTGTCCCTCCAGGTTGTCTGTTCCTCCTCCTCCTCTGCACTCTCATCAGGGTTCTGCTGCCTGATACATTCACTTAGCAGTTCATCCTTTGGGGCCATCTTTCTGATGTATTCTTGGATTTTCGATGTTTCATCCTGGACCGTGGTCTTGATGCTCACTAGCCCTCAGCCTCCCTCTTTCCACTTAGTGTATAATCTCAGGGTGCTGGACTTGGGGTGGAACCCTCCATGCATGGTGAGGAGCTTTCTAGTCTTGATATCTGTGGCTTCTATCTCCTCCTTTGGCCAGTTTATGATACCAGCGGGGTATCTGATGACTGGTAGTGCGTACCGTACATGTTGATGGCTCGGACCTTGTTCTTACCATTCAGCTGACTTTTCAGGACCTGCCTTACTCTCTGGAGGTATTTGGCTGTGGTTGACTTCCTTGTGGCCTCTTCATGGTTTCCATTAGCCTGTGGGATGCCAAGGTACTTGTAGCTGTCTTGGATATCACCTATGTTGCCCTCTGGTAGGTCAATCCCCTCAGTCCGGATCATCTTGCCTCTCTTTGAGACCATCCGGCCACACTAGTCCAATCCAAATGACATCCCTATGTCATCGCTGTAGATCCGGGTGGTGTGGATCAGCGAGTCTATTTCTCGCTCGTTCCTGGCATACAGCTTGATGTCATCCATGTAGAGCAGGTGGCTGATTGTTGCCCCACTATGGAATCGGTACCCGTAGCCGCTCTTCGTGATGATCTGACTGAGGGGGTTCAGGCCTATGCAGAACAGCAGTGGTGATAGCGCATCTCCTTGGTATATGCCGCACTTGATGTTGACTTGGGCAATGGGTTTTGAGTTGGCCTCTAGGGTTGTCTTCCACATTTCCACTGAGTTCTGGATGAAGGTCCTTAGGTTCCTGTTGATCTTATACAGTTCCAGACATTCCAGTATCCATGTGTGTGGCATTGAGTCGTAGGCTTTCTTGTAGTCAATCCAGGCAGTGCACAGGTTGGTCTGTCTCTTCTTACAGTCTCGGGCAACTGTTCTATCAACCAGTAGCTGGTGCTTGGCTCCTCTGGTGTTACTGCCAATTCCTTTCTGTGCCTCGCTCATGTATTGAGCCACATGCTTACTCATTTTTGCCGCAATGATGCCTGACAGGGCCTTCCATGTTGTGCAGAGACAGGTAATTGGCCGGTAGTTGGATGGGATGGGTCCCTTCTGGGGGTCCTTCATGATTAGGACTGTCCTGCCTTGGGTTAGCCATTCTGGGTGGGTCCCATCCCTCAGCAGCTGGTTCATCTGTGCTGCTAGGCGTTCATGGAGTGCAGTTAGCTTCTTTAGCCAGTATGTATGGATCATATCAGGGCCTGGTGCTGTTCAGCTCTTCATCTTTGACACTCTTTCTTGGACGTCTGCCATTGAGATGATTACTGGTTCTTGTTCTGGGAGGTTGCTGTGGTCAGCTCTTAGGTCCACTAACCATTGAGCATCGGTGTTGTGTGATGCCTTTCTTTCCCATATGTCTTTCCAGTATTTTTCCACCTCAGCTCTTGGTGGGTCTGACCGGTTGTTGTTTCCCTGCCACTGAGAGTACACCTTGGCTGGTTCAGTGGAGAACAGCTTGTTTATTCTCCTGGCCTCTCCCTCCTTGGTGTATCTCTTCAACCGGGTGGCCAGAGCTGTTAGTCGCTGTTTGGCAGTTTCGAGTGCCTCTGGTATGGAGAGTGAGTTGTACTTCCTGGGTGCCCCTTTATTCACCATGTTCCCTTTCTGTAGTTCAGCTAGCTGGCTAACTTCTCTCCGTGCTGCCTTTATCTTGGCCTCTAATCGTCTTTTCCATGGTGGATACTGTTTGTTATGTCCTGAGCCCACCTTGTGTCCAAGCATCTCCATGGTTACTGTTGCTGTACTGTGTATCAGCTTGTTGGTCTCAGTGATGGTTCTTGTGGAGATTGTCTTCAGAGCAGCATTCACATCTACTAGTAGATCTTCTGAAGGTACTTGGCAACTCAGCTTCGGTATTCGTCGGGGGCTCCAGGTTTCCAGTTGGGTCACGATCTTCCTTCTCAGGTCAGCAGCTCTTGTGTTGAGGCTGTTAGCTGTTGGGGCTTGGTACCCAATCTCTGGTTGTGGGGATGATGATGACATCTCCCCGCTGACCTGTCTTCCTGGCTCCCACTTGCCGTAGCATCATTGTTGTATTTCATTAATCTCTAGTTGTGATAGTAGATTTCGATTACGGATGTTGGAACACTGGGCTAATAGCTGTTTCTTTGTTAGCCTTGATTGTGGGTTTGAAAGTATCCAATGGTCCCACATTCGCTGCATGTATCCCCTCTCTCTGGGATTGCTTGTATAGTAGCATTCCAGCAATTCAGTATTTTCTGTCCTCGTCCATCGATGTCTTGTTCCAGTAGCCCATATATATATATATATATGACTGTGTTTTAAGAAGATTAAATTTTATGGGAAGAAAGCAAGACAGAGCATCTGTAAGAGATACTGCATTTTGTCATACTATTCTTTGTCCATAATTTTCTCTCTTGGTACTCTCTGCAGCCCAAAGCACCTAAACATTTTCAATTCAACAAAAGGACAAAATCTTACATATGCTCTCATGGTATACAAGAATCATTAAACTTTACTTTGCTAGATTTACTGGCAACCCAATAATACATTCCTCTATTGTCTATATTATGAAAGTTGTTGTGGTCCAGCCAGTTTCATGCTCCTCTTATTCATCACGTATAAAAGATACAAGAGTCTTGATACTGAAATACATAAAGCATAATCAAACTGCAACATTACATTTCTTGGGCACAAAAATAATATTTAATATTCCCTTGTTTCATCTCCTCTCTCTCTTTCCCTTTATATATCTCTCCTGTTTCTATCCTGCACTGAGTCTCACTAATTCCAGGACCTTGAAAATGTTGGTGATAAATCAATGCTGCCATGGCAAAAATATACACAAATTCATCATGCCATTAGTGCTCCATTTTTTTTCATTTTCCTTTCCCTATTCCTCACTCTTCCTTGCTCTCCATCTGTATCACTCTTCCTCATGATACAGGCTGAGCACATTGGTGCATGTGCGTCAACACACACACGAACACACCCCTCTCTTAAGCAGCTCATTTTCAATTTGAGGTAGTTTGCTCTTATCTGTAATCTGGGGTGATGGGGAATGAAAAGTGAACAATTCCAAGAGTCAAGTGCGGCTTTGAACTATATCCCGGGGTAAAATAGAGGACAATGTTTGATGCATAGGATTTTTACACTCTGTGTGTGGATATGAGGTGAATTTTGACACAGCTAATGGACTGCCATGTGTATGGGAGGGTGTTATCAAAGAGAGAATGATGGGGCTGCTAAGCACAGTGAACTGGATAAACCTGAATGGGATGTAGGTGTATTTAAATCCAATATGCTCTTTAACCAAACCTCATGCACAAACATCTTCAAAAAATGCCTGATGCATCTTACAACAGCACCTTGATTTTTTCCCTGATAAAGGGTTTTCTGCTTACTGCAGTGCTACAAGGGAGACATAGAAAGCCCACAAAAAGATATAAGAGAAAAGAAAGTGAGAGGGAGGAAAACAGAGAAGATCCACCTTGTCACATATAGGCCATGGTGTAAAATGAGAGGGTAACTAACAAGGTTAGCACATTATGTTACCTAAGGGAATGTCAGTCTATTAAAACCTCTGGCACAGCATCAACTCCACCTGTCATACTGACTGATTGTGTGGTCAACACAAATGTACACCCTACACTTACACATGCAATTACACATATTCTTACACACACATACACACATACTCATACAAACAGAGCATTTGTGAGCTGCATGCACTGCATACACAGGGGGGAAAACAAGATGAAAGGCAGGACAGAGGCTATTGGTACTTATACAAAAAGCATACAAAAAAAAAGAGTGATTACCTTTGTTCTGGACCTAAAGAAAGCAAGCAGGTATCTCATGCAAAATATTATTCTAAATATAATAATGTAGAATATTCTAAAATAGTCTAACAGAAGAACAACTTTATTTATCACATGTACACTTCAGCACAGTGAAATTCCTCTCTGCATTTAACCCATCTGAAGCAGTGAACACACACATGCACACACACACACATGAACAATGAGCACACACACATACCCAGAGCAGTGGGCAGCCATACTACAGCGCCCAGGGAGCAGTTGTGGGTTAGGTGCCTTGCTCAAGAGCACCACATCCCAAGGCTGCCCCATGTTAACTTAACCTGCATGTCTTTGAACTGTGGGGGAAACCTGAACACCTCGAGGAAATCCACACAGACACGGGGAGAACATGCAAACTCCACACAGAAAGGCCCCTGTCAATCACTGCACTCAAACCCTATGAGTATTCTCTCTAAATTGTATACATCTCAGCAGCACTCATCTGCTCCAGCCCTGCCCCCACCACCACACAGTTCCTACACCACTCCATTCACTGTACAGGAGCACAGTGTCAGACGGGTGCTCCTGGCAGTGAACCCCAAGAAAGCTGCTGGCCCAGATGGAGTACCTGGTAAGGTGCTCAGAGCGTGCGCCCACCAGCTCGCCCCTACCTTCACCAGGATCTTTAACCTCTCCCTGGCTCAGGCAGTCATCCCTCCCTGCCTAAAATCAGCTACAATAATCCCGGTGCTGAAGAAGTCTCCCGTCACCAGCCTGAATGATTACCGTCCTGTGGCCCTCACTCCGGTAATCATGAAGTGCTTCGAGAGACTAGTTCTTCAGCACATCAAGGACCACCTCCCCCCAGACTTCGACCCCTACCAGTTCGCATATCGTGCGAACAGATCCACAGAGGACGCCATCGCCGTAGCTCTACACTCTGTGCTGAACCACCTGGAGCAGCAGCAGAGCTACGTCCGCATACTCTTTATGGATTACAGTTCAGCTTTCAACACAATAATCCCAGACATCCTCATCAGTAAACTGGACACTCTTGGCCTCCCCCCTCTCACATGTGCCTGGATAAAGGACTTTCTTACCAACCGGCCTCAGACTGTGAGACTTGGACCCCACTTCTCCTCCATCCGCACGTTGAGCACTGGCTCTCCACAGGGCTGTGTGCTGAGCCCCCTCCTGTACTGCCTCTACACCCATGACTGTAGCTCGACCCACAACAACAACAACCTCATCGTCAAGTTTGCTGATGACACCACAGTGGTTGGACTCATCTCAAAGGGAGACGAGGCAGCCTACAGAGAGGAGGTCCTGAAGTTGGCAGCCTGGTGTTCAGAAAATAACCTCGCTCTGAACACCAAGAAAACCAAAAAGCTCATTGTTGACTTCAGGAAGCACAACATCGACCTGGCCCCCCTTTACATCAACAACGAGTATGTGGAGAGGGTCCACACCTTCCAGTTTCTTTGCGTCCTCATCTCTGCTGACATCTCCTGGTCAGAAAACATTACAGCAGTCATTAAGAAGGCTCAACAGCGGCTACACTTCCTGAGAGTCCTCAGGAAGCACAACCTAAACTCCAACCTGCTGCTGACTTTCTACCGCTCATCCATTGAGAGCCTGCTGACGTACTGTATCACAGTATGGTATGGCAGCTGCACTGCTGTAGACAGGGAGAGGCTCCAGAGAGTAGTAAAGGCAGCACAGAAGCTCATTGGCTGCCCTCTCCCCTCCCTGATGGACATTTACACCTCCCGCTGCCTTAGCAGAGCTAAGAACATTATCAAGGACAGCTCCCACCCTGGCTTTGATCTGTTTGACCTGTTGCCCTCAGGGAGGCACTACAGGTGCATCAGGACAAAAACAAATAGATTCAAGAACAGCTTCTTTCCAAAAGCCATAACCGCCCTGAACTCGGATATGCTCTGACTTTATAGTCTAACCCCCCTGTGCAATACTTCATAATGTGCAATATTTTATTTTACAATGTGACTCTCTTCGTGTAATAATTTATAATGTGCAATACTTTATAAAGTGACTGTCTCTGTGCAATACTTTATAATGTGCAATACCTCACTCCATAATGTGAAACACAACACATACACCTCAGGACTGTGCACCCTACACACAACACATACACCTCAGGACTATGCACCTTACACACAACACATACACCTCAGGACTGTGCACCTTACCTTACCGGTACCTTGCAATACTTCATAATGTGTAATATTTTATTTCATAATGTGACTCTCTTCGTGCAATAATTTATAATGTGCCTCTCTCTGTGCAATAATTTATAATGTGCAATACCTCACTCCATAATGTGAAACACAACACATACACCTCAGGACTGTGCACCTTACCTTACCCCCCTTACAACTTTTTTTTTCTTCTCTACACACTGTTTGCACTGTTATTGGAGTTGCTTTTAATCTCATTGTACATGTGTATAGTGACAATAAAGGCATTCTATTCTATACAAATAAAGCTGTAACAATCAAACTGCAATGAAATTGCCAGGTCTGTGTGACAAAAGACCCAATGGCCAATCAAAACCATTCCAGTCTAACTCAATGTCAAAACTCAAAATATGGCACAGTGGTGTAATGGTGGTGTAGTGGTTAGCACTGTCATCTCACAGCAAGAAGGTTCTGGGTTCGAGCCCAGTGGCCAATGGGGGCCTTTCTGTGTAGAGTTTGCATGTTCTCCCAGTGTCTGTGTGGGTTTCCTCCGGGTGCTCCGGTTTCCCCCACAGTTCAAAGGCATGCAGTTAGGTTAACATGGGGTGGCCTTGGGCTGAAGTGCCCTTGAGCAAGGTACCTAAGAGCACGTTTTTTCTCTGTGCTCTCACGGAAGGCGGTCGCATCTCTCTGCCTCTCCTCTCCCTTATCTTCCCTGCTTTGTGCCTTGTGTCTCGTCTGTCTACTGTCCGTACTTTTGAGAGACTCTCTCTGCACTGCTCTCCAAACTAAAAAATCATGGAATTGATAAACTGGTCTCTTAATGCAATTGACGCAATTTTCTTGACAAGAAGCCTGGGTTCAGGGGAACCGGCCTGTCCTGCCGGAACATTCGCAGCTGGCTACACGATGGACGTGTGGGAGAAGTGGCGGGTCATGTGCCTGGCGGTTCTTTCTGTGGAGGACATTGAAGACATCTACCTATTCAGAACCATGATTACAGATCTTTTGCTGATTGGATTAGGCATTGCCCTGGTTTATCGAGGAAATCAGAAAATGGTGACAGCTGTCCAAAGCCCCATAAAGCTGCCCGACATGATTGAAGCGGTGGGCAGACCTGTCGGCACTCAGAGTGTGGCTATTCAGAACTTGAACCGCAACATGGATAACATCATGGAGAAACTTTTGGCTTTGCAAAGGAAATGGATTGATTCAGAGACCAGAATGGACAAACAGAGTAGTTGTGTAAAAGAATGCGTCTACTCGCCCCAAGACCAAACAATCCCAATCTTATCTGCTTTCGGCTCCCTCAGACAGCACTGGCCTCAGCCAAGGCCGTTGCTGGAACAACAACTCCCCCTGAAGATCACTGCAGTGAGATGCTCTTGCATTCCTTCCCCCACTTCCCACTGTTGCCGCTTTTACCCACAGTGTGACAAGCGGGTGCGCGACCAGTGCCGTCATAGCTGCAGGAACCAGCTGCTTGCTTGCGCTGGGTTACCTCTACCTCCACCCCTCCCCCCTCTACCCCTTCAAATTTCTATATTTGAAATGTACAAATATAGAATTTAACAAAGCCTAACCATATTTCCCCCATTTTCTCATTCATATTGGTAGGAATTACATCCCTTCAGCAGCTGTTACGCTCTCTCTCACACACAGGCACACTGGGTCTTGGTTTGTTAAAGCTTGAAAATGAGCCGCATATCATTAGGTGAATGGGTAAAACTTGGGCATAAACTGCTTTTAGGAAGTATAACCTTAACTCGAACCCTAATCCTTTAACCTTTAGAGTATACATGTTATACCAGTCACAACAGCAGAAAGTGCAACCATCTAGAAGTTATTTATAGCCACACAATTCAATGGTTTATGGTTTAAATGTAAAGGTGATGAGATGTGTATTTTATTTCCATCTTCAGAAACATGCGTAAATATCACACACTGATTTGAATGCACACTATACCTTTTCTAGACACATAAGCTCCAGTACCAGCACACCACATACACTCACTCACTCACTCACTATCTGTTTTGAGTCAGTTGACACGTCAGACGTATGTATGACTAGCAGCCTTCAGCAGAGATCTCCATTCAGCACGGTCTTGAGTTGCCTCCTCTGCGATATTCCATAGCTTCAAGTCAGCACAGACAGATTCTTTCCAGCCTTTCAAGGTCGGCCATGGTTGTTCGCTCCTTCAACTTCCAAGGTAGTACATCTGTTGATCCAAGTATTACTGCGTTGGACGTGTCCAAACCAACGGAGACGATTGCATCTGAGACAGTGTCAAGGCAATGGACGTTCAGCATCTGCAGAAGAGAAGACGTGCTAATTCGTGTTCCTCATTTGACATTGCACATCCATAAAAGGATGGCTCTTTCATTATGCTCAAGCCATTTTTGGTCATCTCTTCGAAGTGCCCAACATTCAGAACCATATAACATGGTGCTAAGCACACAACTGCTGTATAGTTGACCACGGGTATGAAGTGAGACAGCTTTTCAGGTTAACAATGGCAGCAGCTCTCTAAACTTTCCCCAAGCAGAACGAGTTCTGATAATCATTGCCAGTTCATGCATGCTTTTACAGTCTACCCATTCCTTTCATCTCCTCACTGTATTCTCATTGAAGCTACATTGCAAATGTTGCAGAAGACAGGTTTATATTTAGCTGTCTCTATCAATTGAGCTCTGTTACAGTACACTGTACCATCTTCTCTTAATATCTCCCATTTACTCATGGAGAGCTGAAACTGCTATGTGATTCAATCACTCAAATAGGCAACTCTCTAACACTGTACACAGAGAAATATGATGAGAAAGTTATTCTCTCTGTCTCTTTCTTGCACAATGTTCACACCACACACAGTGGAAAAGTATGAGCTGTAATGCAGCTGAGATTTATGGCAATATTTGGTGTGGCATTTGTGAAATGACTGGCTATTTACACTGATAAACCATAACATTAAAACTACTGACAGGCAAAGTAAATTACACTGATTTTGTTGTTACAATCGCACCTGTCAAAGGGTGGGATATATTGGGTAGCAGGAGATCAGTTAATTCTTGAAGTTGATATGTTGGAAGCAGGAAAAATGAGTAAGCATAAGGATCTGAGCGACTTTCACAAGGGCCAGATAGTGATGGCTAGATGACTGGGTCTGATCATCTCCAAAATGGCACATCTTGTGGGGTGTTCCTGGTGGTTCGTACCTACCAAAAGTGGTCCAAGGAAGGACAATCGGTGAACTAGCAACAGGTTCATGGGTGGCCAAGGCTCACTGATTCGCATGGGGCACAAAGGCCCAATCCTGCAGAAGAGCTACTGTTGCACAAACTGTTGAAAAAGTTAATGCTGGATAAAATAGAAAGGTGTCGGCATTAACTTTTTCAGCAGTTTGTGTTACAGTAGCGCTTCCATTGGGATTGGACCACATGGGCAAGCCTTCGTGCCCCATGTGAATCAATGAGCCTTTGACATCCATGACCCTGTCGCCGGTTCACTGGTTGTCCTTCCTTGGGCCACTTTTGGTAGGTACTAACCACTGCATACCGGGAACACCCTAGAAGATGTGCCATTTTAGAGCTGCTCAGACCCAGTTATCTAGCCATCACAACTGTCTGTTCTCTTGCTGCCTAATATATCCCACCCTTTGAGAGGTGCCATTGTAATGAGATAATCAATATAATTCTCTTTATCTGTCAGTGTTTTTAATTTTATGGCTGATCAGTGCATGTTTCATATTTTAGATTCTTCAAAGTAGCCACTGTTTACCTTGATGACGCTTTGTACACTATTGGCATTATCTTAACCAGCTTCATGATGTAGTCACCTGGAATGCTTTTCAGTTAACAGGTGTGCCTTGTCAAAAGTTAGTTAGTGCAATTTCTTGCCTTCTTAAGGAGTTTGAGGTCAAACAGTAAATAGTAAATAATCAAAATACAGTAAATAGCCCTATTCCACAACTGTAGTAATCCATATTATGTCAAGAACCGCTCAACTCAGTAAAGAGAAATGACAGACTTTCATTACTTTAAGACATGATGTGACTTTTAATTAATAAAAATAAAGAAAAACCATTGAATTAGAAGGTGTGTCCAAAGGTTTGACTGGTACTGTATGATGTCACATCCATTTTGGATACGATCCAGTGACAGAGCTGCACCCCATAGGGGCCTGTCTGAAAACTATATTTTTTCTTTATTGGGTGATTTTAGCCACTGCTGAAGTCTAGCATGAACAATATACACCAAGACCTACTGTCCACTGAAATGGACTCTAAGATTTAGAAAAAATCTTGTGTAGACAGTTATTATTGCTGTTAAAATTCTTATTTCACAATCTATCACTTAACAATATAAAAAACATATAACATGGTGAAGAAAAACTGTTCTGAATAAGATTTTAAAAAGTGTTAAGAGCCCATACTCTGCCTCAATAGCTAACATGCCTCACTTCAGTGTGCTGATTTTTTTTTTTTTAGATGCAGCTGTTTGAGTGGCTGTTAAATATAAATTCTGATGGACAATAGGTCTCAATTGGTGTTATATGCAGCAAAGCATAAAATAAAGAAGAAAGCACATTATGTCCATTGCAATAGAAATACTGCTATACAAATAAAATTTAACTGAATTGAACAGCCATAAAAATTGATGAAATCTTGTGGAATCCAATGAAATTGACTTCACTTCTGCACATTCCTTATACATTGGGGAGAACAGAGACTGCACTGACTTCTCATCGGCAATGCAACTTCTGATTCAGAATCACTGGAGAGAGTGTGTATGCTGGGTGTACAGCAAGGAAGGATATCTGGCAGCACTGAGCTGTCTCAGGTGGGAATCCTCCATCCATTATCCGTAACCGCTTATCCTGTGCAGGGCTGCAGGCAAGCTGGAGTCTATCCCAGCTGACTATGGACGAGAGGCGGGGTACACCCTGGACAAGTTGCCAGGTCATCGCAGGGCTGACACATAGAGACAAACAACCATTCACACTCACGGTCAATTTAGAGCCACCAATTAACCTAACCTGCATGTCTTTGGACTGTGGGGAAAACTGAAGCACCTGGAGGAAACCCACACAGACACAGGAAGAACATGCATACTCCACACAGAAAGGCCCCCATCGGCCACTGGGCTCGAACTCAGAACCTTCTTGCTGTGAGCAACAGGTCCAACCACTATACCACCATGTCATCCCAGGTGGGAATCCTGACTTGACCATTTCCTCTAGCCCAATTTTGGAGCATGCTCAATTTGAAAATAAAAAAACAGATATGGCTCTGAATTTCTGTCCCCTGGGCTACTTAACATCCACTGTGCTTGCGCCTGCCCAACATACCAGCTGTTCATATCTCCTTGTGCCCACTGATCAGCAGTCAACATCTTGCATAATTAAATTTCAGGCACTAAAAAAACCGCAGCACTTCAGCCCCCAGCTTTTATGTGGTCCCAAAAACATCTGCAGTTCTTTCACCATACCAGGTTTGTTTCGGAGTTTTGCCATCAGTAAAACTCACAGGGTGTTTTTTGGGAAGCTGTGACCTATAGTAAAATTACTATACATTTTTGTCTAATTTTCCAACATGGTTAAAATGTTTACATCACAATACATATACAGGTATATTTGGGGGTATTTGGATGTTTTAGTGAGTGTTGCAGTAGCTGTATTTTTTGTTTGTTTGTTTTGTATTTACTTTCTGAACACACTTGAAGGAGGAAAAAAGGTTCATTGTCCACACTATTGGCCCTTTTCCACTGCATGGTACCAGCGCAACTTCACTCGACTATCCTCACCTTTTTTGGTTTTCCATCAGCCCAAAGTTGTGGACAGTACTTGGTAGTCAGTACTTTTGATGGAGGTGGCAGTACTCACCTCCATCAAGGTTCCAAATGAGTTGAGGCGATACTAAAAGGTGATGTGAAAACACTGCGGACTATTGGTTGATCAAGAGAGAATCGAGTCACTGCGTCATCTGTGCGAGATAGGGCCTTGTGAACAAGCCCTTTATTTTTAAATAGTGTTATCTCATCTCATCTCATTATCTCTAGCCGCTTTATCCTTCTACAGGGTCGCAGGCAAGCTGGAGCCTATCCCAGCTGACTACGGGCGAAAGGCGGGGTACACCCTGGACAAGTCGCCAGGTCATCACAGGGCTGACACATAGACACAGACAACCATTCACACTCACATTCACACCTACGGTCAATTTAGAGTCACCAGTTAACCTAACCTGCATGTCTTTGGACTGTGGGGGAAATCGGAGCACCCGGAGTAAACCCACGTAGACATGAGGAGAACATGCAAACTCCGCACAGAAAGGCCCTCGCCGGCCACGGGGCTCGAACCTGGACCTTCTTGCTGTGAGGCGACAGCGCTAACCACTACACCACCGTGCCACCCCATTTCTAACATGTTTTGTTTAAAAAACAAACAAAAAAGCATTTAAAAAAAGCTGTGTCCAAGCTATTAGAACATAATGGTAACAGTATAAAAAGTGGCATTGGTTTACAAGCGACAAAAAAAGCTATGCTGTGTATGCTGAAGTTGTGTAATGGTTAAAGCACAGGCTCTCACTTATAGAACATGGGTTTGCATCCCTGCTCGACATGTTTTATTTGGGGGAAATTTTGCTCCTGGTAACTCATTTCAAATTAGCCACCCTGTACTGATATTTTGCCTAACCGTCTGTTGGTAAAACCAATGAGTGTGCATGCACTCTAAAGCAATTAAAGCAAGCCACAGACCAAAGGTTCCTGCCTTCATAAGAAACCATTGAAGACACTAATGCCGCTTTTCCACTACAAATGCGGCTGAGTCAGGCTGAGCCGTGCCGTGCTGAGTCGGGCTGAGTGGGGCTGATGGAGTTGCATTTCGACTACAACCGCGCTGAACTGTGCTGGCTGGAAGTGGGTGGACACATTGGGTGGAGTTAGCGAAAGTGGGTGGACGTCAAGTGATGTCGTTAAGCAGCGCAAACAGTGACATCAGTGAGCTTTTAAGCGGTAGTCCCACAACCCAGATAGTAAACAATAAACATGGAGGACATGGAGTCGTTAGTGTTGCTGGTCTTGGTGCTGTGGCTTGTTGTCACCGACAACGCCAACAGATACTGGCAAGAGCGTATAGATGAGGCGAGGCGCATAAGGCTTCAGAAATTCTCGTAATTCGTAATTCTTCTCCTTCCGGGTTTGCGGTGTTTACAGATCCCAGCGCGCTCGCGGGGCGTGTGTGGGCATGTAAGGACACTCCTCCTCACCAATCAGTGCATAGGGGAGTGTCTGCTCACGCCCCCAACCTCACTCGGCACGGTTTGGCTCGCTTCAGCCCCACTCCAAAACCGTGCGAGTTTTAGGGGCTAAGCAGGGCTGAAGCGAGCTGAATCGTGCTGGTTTTTGGTAGTCGAAACGCGAGCCGTGTCGGGCTGAAGTGAGCTGAAGCGAGCTGAAGTGAGCTGAAAAAGGGTAGTGGAAAAGGGCCATATCTTTTCAGTCCCAATAATACCATGCCATGATGTTTAATTTATAACAAAACCTCAGTCAACCCATTACATTACCCACCACCTTTTTTAAACCAACAGAGATTTAGGCACAATATCAGTAGAGGGTGGCTAATTTTCAATGAGCTACCTGCAGCAAAACTTTCCTCAGATCAAACATGCTGGTGGGGGTGGGGGGGATGCAAACCAGGGTTTCCTGATTGAAAGCTGTGTGCCTTTAGTATTACACCATTTTAGCATAGACAGCACACCTTTTTTGCCACTTGTAAACTTATGGCACCTTTCATGCCATTACCATTACATCCTGAAAGTTTAGATGCATTTTTTTTAACAAAACTTGTTCAAAGCATGACTAATTATAGGAACTTTGGCTTGACATAACACTGTTTTGTGTGCGCACACACAAACATGCACGTGAGTAGCAGTATATAATAAAGGTGTTCCTGTGTGCCACGCTGAAGATGACATCACAGCATTTCCATGCGGTGTCGCTATGACGACCATCTGTAGTGGAAAATGAATCACTGATGCCAAAAGCGAGTAGAGTTGAGTCAAGTTGAGTTGAGCTGGTACCATGCAGTGGAAAAGGGACATTTGAAGTATGTGTGTGTGTGTGTGCGTGTGTGTCCCTGTCCATCCAGTGGTGAAATGTATCCATTGGTGTTTCTTGTTGCACAGTAATGCAGAAAAAGCATTAATCTCGTAGCCCATTGCACTGTTCCACTAAAGTGTATGTTCCCCAGGGGCATTTAACTGCACCCTGTGCAGAAACCCTGCGAAATGCCATATACACACAAAATCATGGAGGTAAACACTTTGTGTTGGGGCTAACCTTTCCACACTCTCTCTCTCTCTCTCTCTCTCTCTCTCTCTCTCTCTCTCTCTCTCTCACACACACACACACACACACACACACTATATATATATATATATATATATATATATATATATATATATATATATATAGTACTACATGTACAGTATGTTCATGCATATGTCAAACAAGTATAGTCCCCTTGAAGAAGTTAAATAAGTTAATCTCAAACAAGTTACAGCACTGGAATGGCAAGCCAATTTTTAATTTTTTTTTTTTTTGCTTTGCACTGAAGACATTTGGATTTGAGATTAAAAAAATATAACTATGACATGGTAGATCAGAATTTCAGCTTTCATTTCCTGCTATTTATATCCAGATGTAATGATTGGGTGGGAACTGCTATACATCCTCAATGTCCACCTTGGGTAGCTCTCCTGAGCTAGCTCACAATTCTGCAGTAAACAGTCAACTCCAGCTGACATATGAGAAGAAGAAGAAGAAGAAGAAGAAAGAAGAAGAAAAAGAAGGACACTCTAGATGTGTTAAACAACTTTTGTTTGAACTCTTCCATTTTTCAAGTGATCAAAAATATTGGAAAAGAAGTTTCTTGTTGCCCAAGTGTGCTCTGTTAAATTGATTGTTTAAACAATTAATAGCTCTGACTGTCTGCTCTTGGTTTGAGCCCCAGGTTTCATGTGTGAAGACTCCATTTGTTGTGAAAAAGGATAAACCAACATGAAAACCAGAGAGCTGTCAATGGGAGAAAAGCAAGCCATTTTGCAGCTGCGAAAGGAGGGAAACTCTATCAACCATTTATCTAAATGTCCAACAGTGCTTGTGTATTGGGCAGGTGAAGGTATCACAATCCACTGTTCAAAGAAGACTGTGAGATCAAAAATATAGAGGCCATACCATAAGATGCAAATCACTCATCAGCAGTAAGAATCAGAATGGTAGATTCAAATTTGCAAAGAAATACAGACACAGAAGTTCTAGAAGCAAGATTAACCTCCACCAAAATGATGAAAAAGGCTAATGTGTGGAAAAAGAAATGATCTGCTCATGATCCAAAACATGATTGCTCATCGGTCAAGCATGGTGGAGGTAGTGCTATGGCATAGGCTTGCATGGCTGCTTCTGGAATGGACTTACTCATCTTTACTGATGATGTAAGTCATGATGGTAGCATCAGAATGGATTCAGAAGTCTACAGAAACATTGTGTATGACAATTTACAGAGAAATGCATCCAAGCTAATGAGGAGGAACTTCATTATGCAGCAAGACAATGATCCAGTACACACTGCCAACACAACAAAGGAATTCATCAGGAGAAAAAAGTGGAAGGTATTCAAAAGTATTAGACTGGCCAAGGCAGTCACCAGACCTTAACCCAGTTGAGCATGCATTTCAATTTCTGTAGCTGAAGATATAGCATCAAGAACATGGCTGCTTCCAGGAGACTGAAGGGAGAAATGCCCTAAAACAAACAGCAACTGAAAGAAGCTGCAGTATAAACCTGGACAAGCATAACAAAAGAAAAATGCAACAGTTTCATGATGTCAGTTGGTTGCCAGCTTGAGGCAGTTATTGCAAACAAGGAATGTGCAACCAAATATTTAACAGTTATTCCACGAAACTGAGTTATACATGAGCTATAAGCCATGTACGATGAGATTGAGTGGAATAACTGTTTTATTATATCCACATTCACTGGATTTTGAGAAACAGAGCATTTTTATTTTTTGCAAATTAGATAAATAAAAACTTTATAAAAAAAGTCTGACAAAATCATTTCCGTTTAAAATGTAAACAATCTGGTGAAATGACAATAACAAATTCGTGAAAAATGCAATAATAATAATTCTTGAAAAATTTTAAAAAGATACGTTCTTACCATCAAATACTTTTATTCCAAATTTTGTTGCTTTTTCTTTTTGTATTTTTTGGGGTTTTGTTTTAGAGTTTTTATTTCATCCTCGGTTGGTTCAGCAACACACTCTGCCATTTTGTTTTTCTCTACTCACAGTATATGAGCTGATAACCTAGTAGTAGAGTAGCCAATCAGAGCATGTGATTGCTCCTATCCAGTGAATGTGGATAGAATAATAAGCGCTATTTAATTCACTTTAAGACTATCTATCCTATACTTTTGCTCACCTGAAATTGGGTAATCTGCCACCAAAGGTGGCATGTTCTAAGTGTTTAACACATCTAGATGTACATCTCTGGAAATGAAAGCTGAAATCTTTATCTATCATATATTTGTCTTTTGATCTCAAGCCCAAACGTCTTCAGTGTATAGCAAAAACAAAAGAATTGGCCTTGTTGTCCCAATACTTTTGGAGGACATTGTGTATACCCATCCATCCATTATCTGTAGCCGCTTATCCTGTACAGGGTCGCAGGCAAGCTGGAGCCTATCCCAGCTGACTATGGGCGAGAGGCGGCATACACCCTGGACAAGTTGCCAGGTCATCACAGGGCAGTATTGTGTATACTGATACACATTGACACATGAATAGATTTAGAAATTACAAATAGAATGTGGCAAACACATCATAAACATCTGCCTTACTGATAAAATCTCAGATTTACAGCAATTTGAATGACAACACTATATAATAAAGAGTCTCATTCGTCATCTAAATGTTTACATTTGCAGATAAATTCTGCAATATAAAAAAAATCTGTTGAAATACAAGTGAATATAAAAAAGTAATGAACTGAATTTTAGAATGGAATTTGATGCAGAAATATAACAGATGTTGAATTGTTGCACTGATTGTATGGTGTAATAAAAAAGATAGATGACTTTATATTAATTTTATCAGTGTATCTCTCTCTCTCTCTCTCTGCTTTGTTGGATATATTATTAGCTGTTATTCTGAGACTCAGTCACACTACAGTCAAGGCTGAGCTGTCTCTCTCTTTCTACTCTTCATTCTCTCTGTAGTACACACAGAAGAAATTAGATGTACACCCTCCATGCTAACCCATCCCCCAACCCAGAAATTTTGCTTCAGTTACAAAGAACTAAATGTGTTAATAAATTAAGTTCTTATTAAATAAATTCTCTTGTGCCAGAATAATTAGAGTGAAGGAACTTGATATGGCTGATATCGTTCGGTGTGAAGGAACTTGATATGGCTGATATGACATTAGAATACAAATTGATTTTAACTTAATGAAATGACTACTGTGTACAGAATAAGCTACTCTGGATAAAATGTGTGTAATTCATTTTTCTTGTGGTCGACTGTGGCTCTGATAGCATCTAGATTATTTTTAGACTGTGTCACAATACTCCTGTATCGGGTGTTGAATTTAGATGTTAGAGGTAGCCAGAGCCTTACCCCATTAAACAAGCAGCATTATAACATGCAGCTAGCCTGAATAGTTCACTCAATTATTTATTTATTCATTTTCAGTAAATGCTTTATCATTATCAGGGTTGATCCACAGCTTATCCCAGGGACATTCACTGTGAGGTGGGAAGACACCATGGATGCGTTGCCAATCCATGACAGGGCATGCCTGAATAGTTCTTTCACCAAAAATCTAAAATGGTAGTGTATTAGTACATTTTGTTTATAAATAAAGAAAATCTATAGAAATTAATGGAAAAATAAACAAGCAAAATAAAAACAAGCCATGTCAACAGTTACAAAAATGTCCAAATTCTGCAGGAAAAAAAATGCTTTCTTTGAAGCGCTAGTGAAACTGCACTGAATGATATGCTTTATGTCTGCTTTTTGGGAGGTAGACAAAATCACATGAAAACTGGCCACTACTAATTGCTCAAAGCTTAGTACACTGCAGGAAATATGTAATCAGTCACACTTCCCATTTCTGCACGATTTATATGCATGAAATGGAAAACCATACTGCATTTGTGCCTGTAGACTAGTGAAGTCAAAGTCCCTCAGAATCTGGTCTTCCCAGGCAGTCTCCTGTCCCAGTACTAACCAACTCTTTAAGGCATATTGTCATGGTCCTACCTGTGGTTTTCTTCTCATCAGTTTACATTCCACTCCTCTCCACTCAGTATTACCTGCCACGCCCGCATGCTCCTTCCCCATCAGGCTCACCTGCTGTCAATTACCATCATTAACTCTCATTTGACTTTCAGTGGCTGTCATTGGCTGTTGCCTATCACCTGCTCCCTTCCCTGTGTGTATTTAAACTGCAGTCCTCCCAAGCTTCAGTGTCAGATCGTCTTTCAAGGCATCGACTCCGTCAACTCTTCAGCCCTGGTAACCTGACCCTGCATTTCTGTCTCCATTCTCGCTACCTGACCTGTGACTCTGTGTTTCAGCCTGTTCCCAAACTCCTGTCTGTTGTGCTGTCCTGTCTGCCTGCTGAGAGCCTGTTCGCTGGGAGGCCGCCTGAACACCAAGGGCTGTCAGCTTGCAGCCAAACTACTCTGACAATGCCTGATCCTATCTGATCTCAGCTGCTAAGCAGGGTCAGGCCTGGTTAGTACTTGGATTAGAGACCTCAGATGTCACCACCAACCATCTCTGCCTCTCAGTCTTCCTGCCACTGAACTTCACACACACATCCTCCCAGCTCCCTTTCCCCTGCTATCAATAAATTCAACATTTAACTTGCGCTCTTGGGTCCTCGTCTGTTTGTCCTGACATAATGATCTGACCATCATGGACCCAGCGCCCTTCCTGACCAGCATGGGGATTGAGCCCGAAATGACAGCCCTGCAGCAACTGGAACACACAGAGGGAGACATAAACCGGATGTCCGGCGACATTGCATCTCTGCTCCAGCTTGGCCACCAACAACGACAGCAGTTCAACCAGCAGCAACAACTGTTGCAACAGCTCCATCAGCTAACCCAAGTACTCACCAACCTCACTGCTCCTCCTGCTCCAGCTCCATCTGCACCACCAAGCCCCTCTGCTGTGGCTTTTCCTCGAAATCCAGTTGCTCCAGTCCTGGTGGCACAGCCTCTAGCTCCCGGTGACCCGGAACCGAAGATTGGTAATCCGGAACGTTTCAATGGTGACCCAAACCAGGTCCGGCCATTCCTGACCAGCTGCCGTATCCAGTTTTCTCTGCAGCCCAGGACCTTCTCAACAGAGGGAGCCAAGGTGGGGTATGTCATCACTCACCTGACCAGCCGGGCTCAGCTGTGGGGGACAGCAAAATTCGACCGGCAGACCCCGGCCTGTGCCGCCTTCGCCGAGGAGATGTTAAAGGTGTTCGACCTGGGCTTGTCAAGAACAGAGGCGTCATGAGCACTGATGAGTATCCGTCAAGGCAACCGGACGGTGGCTGACTACTCCATCGACTTTCGTACCCTGGTGAGGCGCAGTTCGTGGAACATGGCGGCACTAGTGGACGCTTTCCTCCGCAGTTTGGCGGACTACGTCAAAGACGAGCTCGTCTCCCATGAGCAACCCCCGACACTTGATGAGGCCATTGCCCTTGCCGTACGCATCGATCACTGTATCCAGATCCGCAGATGAGAGAAGGGGTGTCCGAGTCAACCTGCTGCCCAGTTCCCGCCTGTCACGCCCCAAAGCCAACATAATCAGCCTGAGCCCATGGAGATTGACCGCGCCTCCCTCACCCCAGAAGCGCGACAGTGCCGCCTAACCTCAAACCTGTGCCTCTACTGTGGTGGGGAAGGTCACCGTGTCACCACCTGCCCGGCAAAACCCAGAGCTCACCAGGCGTAGGGGAGATCCAGGTGAGCTCGACATATATCCAGTCTCCCTCCATCTGAAAACCCCTGCTTCAGCTCCGCCTTCAGTTTCCCGACACCACTTGTGCCCTGGCCGCCCTGGTGGACTCTGGAGCCGAAGCAAACATCATGGATACAGAGTTCGCACGGCAGCTGGGTGTGGGCCGTCACCATCTCACTCCACCCGTTCCTGTACGAGCGCTGGGTGGACATCGTCTCGGCACAGTGACACACATCACAGCCCCCGTGACTATGCTGCTGTCAGGAAACCACCAGGAGTCCATCCAGTTCCACCTCCTACACTCACCTGGCCAACCACTCATCCTAGGCTACCCGTGGCTCCGTCAATACAACCCCCAACTTGACTGGGAGACTGGCACAATATGAGAGTGGGGAAGGGGCTGCCATCAGACCTGCTTAAAGGGAGCCGTCCTGCCAACCAACCAGGAGACCACCAGCTCCGCCCCCGACATATCCAAGGTTCCTGTCTGCTATCACAACCTGAGAGAGGTGTTCAACAAGTCCAAGGCCACGTCTTTGCCCCCACACCGACCATACGACTGCGCCATCGACCTCCTGCCAGGCACCGCACCCCCGAAAGGCCGTCTCTACTCCCTATCAGCCCTGGAAAGAAAGGCCATGGAGGACTACATAAACGACTCTTTGGCTGCTGGCATAATCCGTCCGTCGTCCTCTCCTGCCGGAGCTGGATTCTTCTTCATGGGAAAGAAGGATGGTTCTCTTCGCCCATGCATAGATTACCGGGGCTTGAGTGACATTACGGTTAAGAACCGCTACCCTCTGCCACTACTCTCCTCTGCCTTTGAACTGCTGCAAGGGGCCACAGTGTTCACCAAGCTAGATCTTCGGAACGCTTACCATCTGGTGCGAGTGAGAGAAGGCGACGAATGGAAGACTGCGTTCAACACCCCGATGGGACATTATGAATATCTTGTCATGCCATTCGGTCTCACCAATGCCCCAGCAGTGTTCCAGGCGCTGGTAAACGACATCCTCAGAGACATGCTCAATAAGTTTGTTTTCGTTTACTTGGACGATATTTTGATCTTCTCAAAAACCCTGTCTGAACACACCCACCATGCCCAGTTGGTCCTGCGCCGCCTGCTTGAAAACTTGCTGTTTGTGAAAGCAGAGAACTGCGAGTTCCACGCTCAGTCTGTCTCGTTCCTGGGATATGTGGTGACTGAGAGCAGCATTCAAATGGACCCTGTGAAGGTGTCGGCAGTGACGTCGTGGCCGGTTCCAGAGAGCCGTAAGAAACTGCAGCAGTTCCTGGGGTTTGCCAACTTTTATAGAAGATTCATCCGGGGCTACAGCACCGTGGCAGCCCCACTCACCACACTGACCAGCATCGAACAGCCTTTCCAATGGACTGCAGCAGCTGACAAAGCCTTTGAAACCCTCAAGGCCCGTTTCACTTCAGCTCCCATCCTCCGGATGCCTGACGCTGAGCGGCAGTTTGTGGTGGAGGTAGATACTTTGGATGTGGGAGTCGGGGCTGTGCTTTCCCAGCGAGCAGCAGAGGACGGCAAGATGCACCCCTGTACCTTCTACTCCCGAAGACTGACCCCAGCAGAAAGCAACTACGACATCGGCAACAGCGAGCTACTGGCTGTCAAGCTCGCCCTCGAGGAGTGGTGCCACTGGTTGGAGGGGTCTAAGGTTCCGTTTGTGGTCTGGACTCACCACAAAAACCTGGAGTATATCCGGACAGCCAGGAGGCTAAACTCCCGCCAGTGCCGGTGGTCATTATTCTTCACCCGATTCAACTTTGTCCTTTCCTACCGTCCTAGCTCCCGCAACATCAAGCCCGATGCACTCTCCCGGATGTTTCAGAAGGATGAGGCATCCAAGGAGGAATCAACACCCATCCTCCCAAGCCCCTGTGTTGTTGCTGCCCTGACCTGGGACATCGAGGAGCAGGTTCGAGAAGCCATCAGGGACCAGCCAAGCCCCAGCGCTTGCCCCTCCAACCGTCTCTATGTCCCAGCCGGTCTGAGGTCTCAGGTCATTCAATGGGGACATGACTCCCGCCTGGCCTGTCACCCCGGGGTCACAAGCACCCTCCATCTGTTGTCTCAGCGGTTCTGGTGGCCGTCGATGAGGAAGGACATCCAGGATTTTGTGAGAGCCTGCCCCACTTGCAACCAGCACAAATCCCCCAGTCAGCCCCCAGCCGGGTTACTCCAGCCCCTGTGTCCCTGGTCCCATGTCTCCCTGGATTTTGTTACTGGTCTTCCTCCGTCGGAAGGTAATACGGTCATCCTCACCATTGTGGACTGCTTCAGTAAGATGACCCACTTTGTGCCTCTCCCAAAACTGCCAACTGCGAAGGAGACTGCCCGGGTCGTCTTAGAACACGTCTTTCGAGTCCACGGCCTGCCCAGGGATATCGTGTCTGACCGGGGACTGCAGTTCTCCACCAGTTTCTGGAAAGAATTCTGCCACCTCCTCGGGGCCACTGCCAGTCTGTCATCTGGGTTTCACCCACAGTCAAATGGCCAAACAGAGCGCATGAACCAAGAACTGGAGAAGGCACTTAGGTGTGTGGCTTCACGCAACCCCCACACCTGGGCTCAACATCTGCTCTGGGTGGAATATGCCCACAACTCCCTCACCAGTTCTGCCACCAGACTCTCCCCCTTCCAGTGTGTGTATGGTTATCAACCACCTCTGTTTGCCAGCCAGGAGGGAAATGCTACCTGCCTGTCTGCTCTCGCCTACGTCCGCCGCTGCCGCCGCACGTGGGCCCAGGCCCGCACCGCACTCCTGAAGTCCAGTACCAGCTATGCTATTGGGGCTAACCGGCGGAGGACCCCTGCACCTGTTTACCATGTCGGCCAGAAGGTATGGTTGTCTGCTCGAGACCTACCACTGCGGGTGGAGTCACGCAAATTGGCGCCTCGCTACATCGGACCCTTTCCCATACAGAAGGTCATCAGTCCAACGGCAGTTCAGCTGCTGCTGCCCAAGACCATGAAGATACATCCCACCTTCCATGTCTCCAAACTCAAACCGGTGCACGAGAGCCCCCTGGTCCCGGTAACACTGCCGCCCCCTCCCCCACGCTTCATTGATGGTGGACCTGTCTACACGGTCTGGTGACTGCTCCACTCTCAACGGAGGGGTAGGGGCATCCAATACTTGGTAGACTGGGAGGGTTATGGTCCTGAGGAGAGGGCATGGGTCCCCGCTGGAAGGATTTTAGATCCGGCCCTCATCGCCGACTTCCATCGCCTACACCCTGACCAGCCCTCCATCCGACGGGGTCGACGTAGGGGTTCTCATTGGGCGAATCCACTTCCGGACCCTGCCCCTGCTCCAGTGTCCGAGTCTGACACTGAACCGAATCCTGGGCGGGGGCCCTTGGATGACGAGTCTTCTGACAGTGAAGATGGTGCGGAGGCTATGGACACTGACCGGTCAGAGGAATTCTGACCCTCCACCGGTATTCCCCCTCCTCCCGCCCATCTTGGTGGATGTGCGTCTAGGGACTTCTGGAGCCGTCCCTTGGGGGGGGTTCTGTCATGGTCCTACCTGTGGCTTTCCTCTCATCAGTTTACATTCCACTCCTCTCCACTCAGTATTACCTGCCACACCCGCATGCTCCTTCCCCATCAGGCTCACCTGCTGTCAATTACCATCATTAACTCTCATTTGACTTTCAGTGGCTGTCATTGGCTGTTGCCTATCACCTGCTCCCTTCCCTGTGTGTATTTAAACTGCAGTCCTCCCAAGCTTCAGTGTCAGATCGTCTTTCAAGGCATCGACTCCGTCAACTCTTCAGCCCTGGTAACCTGACCCTGTATTTCTGTCTCCATTCTCGCTACCTGACCTGTGACTGTGTTTCAGCCTGTTCCCAAACTCCTGTCTGTCTGCTGAGAGCCTGCTCGCTCGGAGGCCACCTGAACACCAAGGGCTGTTAGCTTGCAGCCAAACTACTCTGACAATGCCTGATCCCGTCTGATCTCAGCAGGGTTGGGCTTGGTTAGTACTTGGATGGGAGACCTCCGATGTCACCACCACGCTCCCACCAGCCATCCCTGCCTCTTAGTCTTCCTGCCACTGAACTTCACACACACATTCTCCCTTTCCCCTGATATCAATAAATTCAACATTTAATTTGCACTCTTGGGTCCTCGTCTGTTTGTCCTGACACACATGGGTGCAGATAGCCCTTGGCCTCTCACCTATACAGCTACAGTGGGTTGCTAGTCCTCTGGTAACCGTGAGAGTTTGACTTCCCCACTCGGATCTGTATTGCAGCGTGTCTTGCCAGACGGTAGTTTGGTCTGATCCAACTCATGGTTGGATCAGACCAAAGACCATCATTTTTATGATGGTCTTTGGTATGATCCAACCATGAGTAGAACCTGCAATCTCCCAGTCGAGAGGCAGACACGCTAACCATTAGGCCAACTCATGGTCGCCTGTAGACTAGAGTTGTATAAAAAGCTCAAGCTGTTCTGCAGGGAAGGTGTTCTAATTGCACATGAATACTACCTCAAACAGCTTAATACAATATGTCCGTTATCTTTTGTAGACATATTGCTGCTTTGATCAGTGGTACCACTGCTTATTAACCATTCTGACTCTTGAATATAAATCCATATAAATGGATTAAAAATCATGTAATTGTTCACAGGGTGAAACTTTCTATCAAGAGTTTACTGAAAGGAGCATAAGTGCTTTGTAACAGTCCATTGCCAACGGGGACCTTTCTGTGTGGAGTTTGCATGTTCTCCCCGTGTCTGCGTGGGTTTCCTCCATCATCCAAAGACATGCAGATAGGTTAACTAGCTACTCTAATTTGCTCATAGCTGTGAATGTGTGTGAATGGTTGGGGTGGGAACTGTTTTACATCCTCGATGTCCACCCTGGGTAGCTCTCCTGAGCTAGCTAACAAATCTGCAGTAAACAGTCAACTACAGCTGTCATATGAGAAGAAGAATAACAGTCCATTAAGTTTTCTGCAATGGGAAAGTTTTCAGGACAGAAGGAATGGTTGTTGATTATTAATTGAGATTGACATGATTGAGATTATTGCTTTCTCAGTACCATGATAAGCTGTAATTTTTGTAACTAACTTTAAAATTGAGAAAAAGAGAGGTTGATGAGAGAATGACAGGAATAAAATACATTGGGATGAGCTGTTGTTGGAAAATGATCAACTGATTATTGATGATTGGTTTGTTATTTTCCTATAATAGCATGCCCTGTCGTATTTTATTTATTACCTATGAAATAGGCAGTTATCACTTTTTTTAATAATAATAAATAATTTTATAGAAAAAGGGCAAACATCACTATCTGATGAAAAACCAAATTGATTGGGCTTATGTCTGTTTTTCTATGGAACATAGCACTCCAAAAATCGAAATGTATCCCCTATTTGAAGAAAATCACATTTAATGATGCCTTCCCAGATGTACAAGCTACCCATGTCATGTGCACTAATGCACCTTCATACCATCACAGATGCTGGCTTTTGAATTGTGCACTGATAACAAGCCGGATGGTCCTTCTCCTCTTTAGCCTGGAGGACGTGGTGTTCATGATTTCTAAAAATAATTTCTATTTTTGATTTGTCAGACCTCGGGACAATTTTCCACTTCATCTCAGTCCATTGTAAAAGACCTCGGGCCCAGAGAAGGTGGAGGTGTTTCTGGATATTGTTTATATCTGGTATTAACTCGCATTTGTGGATGCAGTAATGAACTGTTTTTTCACAGACGATGGTTTTCTGAAGTGTTCCTGAGCCCATACAGTGATTTCCCCTCCAGACACGTGTGCATTTAATGCAGTGTTGCCTGAGGGTCTGAAGATCACAGGCATCCGATGTCAGTTTTCAGCCTTATATCTTGCATACAGAGATTTCTCCAGACTCTCTGAATCTTTTAATGATATTATGCACCATAGATGGTGTGATCCCCAAGTTCTTTGCAATTTTACATTGAGGAATGTTATTCTTAAAATGTTGCACTGTTTGCCCATGCAGTCTTTCACAGAGCGATGAACCCCTCCTCATCTTTACTTCTGAGAGTCTCAGACTCTCTGGGATGCTCATTTTATACCAAATCATGTCACTGACCTGTTGTCAATTAACCCATTTATTTATTTATTTATTTATTAGCATTACACAACTATTTCAGTCTTTTGTTGCCCCTGTGTCAACTTTTCTGAAACGTGTTGCTGGCATCAAATTCAAAATGACCATATATTTTTCAAAAAGCAATAAAATTTCTCAGTTTCAACATTTGGTATGTGAACTTTGTACTTTTTCAAAGAAATATAGCATTTCCATGAATTGCAAATGATCACATTATGTTTTTATTTACAGTTTGCACAGCTTCCCAACTTTTTTGGAATTGGGTTGTATAATAACAATTCTTGAAAAATATAAAAGACACGTTCTTACCATGAAATACTTTCATTCTGTATTTTGTTGCTTTTTTAGTATTTTGGGGGTTTTTGTTTTCGAATAGAGTTTTTTATTTCGTCTTCAATTGATTCAGCAAAACACTCCGCCATTTTGTTTTTCTCTACTCATGGTATATTAGCTGATAGCCTAGTAGTAGAGTAGCCAATCAGAGCATGCGATTGCTCATATCCAGTGAATGTGGATAGAATAATGTATATTATTCAGTATAATCTCATGAGAACACTTTTAGTACAACCCCGATTCCAAAAAAGTTGGGACAAAGTACAAATTGTAAATAAAAACGGAATGCAATAATTTACAAATCTCAAAAACTGATATTGTATTCACAATAGAACATAGACAGCATATCAAATGTCGAAAGTGAGACATTTTGAAATTTCATGCCAAATATTGGCTCATTTGAAATTTCATGACAGCAACACATCTCAAAAAAGTTGGGACAGGGGCAATAAGAGGCTGGAAAAGTTAAAGGTACAAAAAAGGAACAGCTGGAGGACCAAATTGCAACTCATTAGGTCAATTGGCAATAGGTCATTAACATGACTGAGTATAAAAAGAGCATCTTGGAGTGACAGCGGCTCTCAGAAGTAAAGATGGGAAGAGGATCACCAATCCCCCTAATTCTGTGCGACAAATAGTGGAGCAATATCAGAAAGGAGTTCGACAGTGTAAAATTACAAAGAGTTTGAACATATCATCATCTACAGTGCATAATATCATCAAAAGATTCAGAGAACCTGGAAGAATCTTTGTGCGTAAAGGTCAAGGCTGGAAAACCATACTGGGTGCCTGTGATCTTCGGGCCCTTAGACGGCACTGCATCACATACAGGCATGCTTCTGTATTGGAAATCACAAAATGGGCTCAGGAATATTTCCAGAGAACATTATCTGTGAACACAATTCACCGTGCCATCCACCGTTGCCAGCTAAAACTCTATAGTTCAAAGAAGAAACCATATCTAAACATGATCCAGAAGCGCAGACGTCTTCTCTGGGCCAAGGCTCATTTAAAATGGACTGTGGCAAAGTGGAAAACTGTTCTGTGGTCAGACGAATCAAAATTTGAAGTTCTTTATGGAAATCAGGGACACCATGTCATTCGGACTAAAGAGGAGAAGGACGACCAAAGTTGTTATCAGCACTCAGTTCAGAAGCCTGCATCTCTGATGGTATGGGGTTGCATTGGTGCATGTGGCATGGGCAGCTTACACGTCTGGAAAGACACCATCAATGCTGAAAGGTATATCCAGGTTCTAGAGCAACATATGCTCCCATCCAGACAACGTCTCTTTCAGGGAAGACCTTGCATTTTCCAACATGACAATGCCAAACCACATACTGCATCAATTACAGCATCATGGCTGCGTAGAAGAAGGGTCTGGGTACTGAACTGGCCAGCCTGCAGTCCAGATCTTTCACACATAGAAAACATTTGGCGCATCATAAAACGGAAGATACAACAAAAAAGACCTAAGACAGTTGAGCAACTAGAATCCTACATTAGACAAGAATGGGTTAACATTCCTATCCCTAAACTTGAGCAACTTGTCTCCTCAGTTCCCAGACGTTTGCAGACTGTTGTAAAGAGAAAAGGGGATGTCTCACAGTGGTAAACATGGCCTTGTCCCAACTTTTTTGAGATGTGTTTTTGTCATGAAATTTAAAATCATCTAATTTTTCTCTTTAAATGATACATTTTCTCAGTTTAAACATTTGATATGTCATCTATGTTCTATTCTGAATAAAATATGGAATTTTGAAACTTCCACATCATTGCATTCCGTTTTTTTTTACAATTTGTACTTTGTCCCAACTTTTTTGGAATCAGGGTTGTATTATTAGTGCGATCAATATATTTTTTTAAGGTATGAATGTTTAAAATACCTGTGGCAAGAAATCCACAGGGGTTTGAATTCATGTGGCGCAATGTGTACAGCCCCCCCACACACACACCACTCAGTCGAGGATTGGTCCAAATATCAGGTATTACATGATCACTTGCATTACATAGTGAGGCAGTTTCTTAGTGTGTTTGCTTGCAGCTGTTCATGCAGCACAATGAACACATTTGAGAAAAAAAAATTACTGATACTGCCTTCTTTTCATTCTTTTTTTTTCAAAACAATCCTATAGCCAACCTCTCTGTTACATTTTTACCTCTTTTCTCTTTGCTGCTACTAAGTAAGAATGTCCTAGAAAAACGCATAATAGTTTCTTTTATTGTACAGGTATGCATGGTCTACACATTCTTTCATGCATTTATCCAGTAAAAATATTTGTCTTGCTAGAAATTTTATACATTTTGTGGTAGATTGGATTGTCCTGTTAGTGCTCTATGTATATTAAAGAGGGGATCAGCCCTGATTCTTACTAAAATCATACCTCAGATGATCTGAATGACTTGTATGAACATATACAGTTGAACTTTGTTTTCAATTTAATAAATGATTTCATATTTCATCCAAAAACTCTGCCCCAACCCCTCTCCTTACAGTATCCATAACTAATCCTTAACCATTCAATAATCTCACTATCAGCAATCTCATTTTGGTTAAAACTAGTTTGTATAGACATTGAGAGTATATATATTTATAACATTTACACATTGCAATATTATTGCTTCATAATTAAATGTTAAGTATGATATATTCATTTCTTATCCAGTAACCTTTATTTAATGCTTATTGTCTTGTTTGTGTTGATCTTGGAGCAAATGTCAAGTCAAATTCCTTGGAAGTGTAACCAAAGATCTTAGAATATACCAAGATGGTGCAACATAATTCGTCTCTATGGGAGCAAAAGCTGAACAGTTTCTGACTCATACACTCACCAGATATTTTAATAGGAACTTGTTTTTGATTCTAAGATTCCTGTTCTTGGGTGGCAGGAGTGGAACCCAATGTGGTCTTCTGCTGTTGCATGCTGAGATGCTTTTCTGCTCACCACAGTTATAAAGAGTTGCTATGAGTTACTATATCCTTCCTGGCAGTTAAAACAATCTGGCCATTTTCCTCTGACCTCTCTGATCAACAAGGCATTTGTTTCCACCCACAGAACTGTCGTTCACTCAATGTTTTTTGTTTATCGCACCATTCTGTATAAAGTCTAGAGACTGTTGTTTGTGAAAACCCCAGGAGATCAGCAGTTTCTGAAATACTCAAACCAGTCCATCTGTCACCAACACCCATGCCACAGTGAAAGTCACAGAGATCACAATTTTTTTTCCATTCTGATGTTTGAAGTGAACATTAACAAAAGCTCTGGATTTGTATCTGCATGATTTTATGCATTGTGCTGCTGTCAAGGGATTAGCTGATTAGATAACTGTGTAAAACAGCAAGTGTATGGGTGTACCTAATGAAGTGGCCAGTGAGTGGAAGTAGGCATAACACCTTATGTCACAAACAAAAGTTTGCTGAGGACGTTGAGAAGCCATATAGCTGCATATCCTGAAACAAAGTCAGTTTTTCATGAAATAGTTCGCTGCAGAAATACCATTGTTGTCTCCCAGTGGTCAAGGGTATCTGGGAATGTGAAGCTAATTCCTCCAAATGGCTATATTTTGGTGAAATCCATGGGTCTTCTCATTGACTTGAATGCCCCCCCCTTCTAAAAGTCAAATGTGGAGGTACAACTCCCGCTCTGCCTCGGTCCTCTCTGGTGTGACTTTACTGAGCCAATAAAACTGATTCTGTTTCTGAGTCTCATCATAATCTTCATGTAAGCAGGCTTTTATGAATTCTCTGAGGTATGATCACTATTATGGCTCATAAGACAATATTACTTATAATAGAGCAAAAATAAAAGAGTGCTGTGTTAACCAAGAACCCCTCATTGTGATACAGTGGGTTACATATTGACCATCCTGTGACGCACCATCTCTCTCTCTCTCTCTCTCTCTCTCTCTCTCTCTCTCTCTCTCTCTCACACACACACACACACACACACATACACTGCTTTTTTGTGTGTCATTTTTCCCCCAAGATCACTTTAGCTGAGGAGATTGCGTTTTTAAGGTGGAAATCAATATCTTTTCTTTTCCCATCTCCCCTCTTTCTGCTGTCCTCTCAATTCTGAAGCCCCTGCCTCATCCCACACTTTCACATTACATATCAAAGAAGCACTACACTGTTCAGTTCAGGATAATGGGGAAAATGTAAATCATGTAGTCACCCTTTGTGGTTATAAATGTATAAAAAGCAAATGTCTTTCTTCAGACACATCTCTGCCATTTCATTATTTTTTTTAAATTATTGCTTGTTTATGTGATGTAAAATCAAAATTAACATTTTTCTTCTCTATTTCATTTTCTCCTCCTCATCTCTTTCTCTTCAGACACATACCAGAAGTAATATGCAAATATTTGGGTAGCCAAGTTTAGACCACTCAGGTGATATTGAGGAAAAAACTAAACGACAACAACAACAACCACTATTATTATTATTATTATTATTATTATTATTAAGAAGAAGGGCGGCACGGTGGTGTAATGGTTAGCGCTGTCGCCTCACAGCAAGAAGATCCGGGTTCAAGCCCCGTGGCCGGCGAGGGCCTTTCTGTGCGGAGTTTGCATGTTCTCCCCGTGTCCGCATGGGTTTCCTCCGGGTGCTCCGGTTTCCCCCACAGTCCAAAGACATGCAGGTTAGGTTAACTGGTGACTCTAAATTGACCGTAGGTGTGAATGTGAGTGTGAATGGTTGTCTATGTGTCAGCCCTGTGATGACCTGGCAACTTG
This sequence comes from Neoarius graeffei, assembly GCF_027579695.1. Lineage (NCBI taxonomy): Eukaryota > Metazoa > Chordata > Actinopteri > Siluriformes > Ariidae > Neoarius > Neoarius graeffei. Next base: position 53,847,472 of record NC_083581.1, read on the forward strand.
TCCAGGGTGTACCCCGCCTTTCGCCCGTAGTCAGCTGGGATAGGCTCCAGCTTGCCTGCGACCCTGTAGAAGGATAAAGCGGCTAGAGATAATTAGATGATACGAGAAGAAGAAGAAGAAGAAGAATGTTTGCTGTTTAACAGACGTAAATGTTGAATATGTGTAATAACTCAAGCCTTTGCTACAACTGCAACATGCAGCAACATAATCAAACCTTTGTCCAAAGCAGTGAACTCAGTGAACAATAAAATAAGTGTTCAATATGGAGAAACAACAGCCCTGGGATTTTCTGCAGAACATTGTTACATTGGCACAATCCAGCAAATCTGGCTGTGCAAAACCCCTATTTAAACACTGTAGGCAATGGATGCACACACAGGATATTTGACTCGGTCTCTGTGATTTTCTCTTTCTTAAACTCATCAACTCTGACCATACATAGCAGAGCACCATGATCAGCTTGCAGCAGGTCAGCTCACTGAGTTTAAGGGCTGGACTGGGGGACACACCTCTTTATTTGGCTAACCTAAAAATACCTGCAGATGCAGCATGGCAGTGTAGGGTATGGAGTTTGGGAAATAAAACCAGATTATAACAACCCATTCTAAAAATATCTTTATTTTAAGAGTTGTGGAAAAGATAAAGTGACAAAAAACAATTGACCAAAATCATAACAACAGTCAAAATTTGCCAGTCTACAGAGTGAATGAGCAAGACCACCTGCTCTTCCCTCTCACTATCCACCCATCAGACATACCCCTCCCTCTGCCAGAAGCTCCACCTAGTCAAAGCCCAGCCCATTGAGAGGCAAAGCCAGCAACACTTGAAGGGCTATTTTTTGCCCTGCCTCACTAAATAAGGTCAGAGAGTGAATGAAGTGGGTGAAGGGCCAGAGAGACTTTGCTCAGCCTTTACCCCAGGGGTATAAAAGCCTTATGGCAGTGGGAGGCTCTACCAATCACTCTTAACCCTCGAGACCCACCCCGTGTGTATCATTAACACATTGCTCTAGATTATGCTTTTTTTTTTAGATCATCAAAGTCATGTCTGGCTGCTTTGTATCTAATGCTAATTGATTTTTTTTATCCTGAGATCTGCAGCGGTAACTAATTCTGATGGCATTATTAACCAGGCTGACCCACTTCTTTTTCGCATCTGGGATGGACAGGAGCATCTGACAGTATGGAATTTAACTTAGGGACCAGTTTGACAAGAACCCAGGGAATAAAGTGAGAAAAGCCATCACTAATCTTCATCTTTCGGGTGCTGCTTCTGCATTTTCTTTTTCTCTCTCCTAATGTCAGCACACTGTCCATACTGTCTCCTATTCCTGTTTCTGATCCCACAGGATGTAGCTCAGAGAAGCTGAGCTTTCTTTCGTAGGACAGGTGGGAGGGGGCGGGGTTTCCTCTAAAAGTACCATGATGCATTGCCAATCAGACATGCCCATACTGTGATGAGATGGGCTGGAGGCCTATGATTGTCAAGGTTATTTTTTTTAACCTACCTTGATATGTTCCTCCAGCCTTTCTATTTTCTTTCATTTCAACATTTTTTTTTTCCTGTGCACCATATGAAGAAGCAAGACACCTCCAATACTGCTGGCTCCTTTTCTCTTTTCCTTCTCTCTTATTTTCACCTCCTTTTCTCTTTTCCTTCCTCTCTCTCTCTCTCTCTCTCTCCCTCTCTCTCTCTCTCTCTCTCTCTGCTCTCATCCTTAAACTCTCAAATGCTGATTCAGCTGCTGGTACACAGACGATCCTGCTGCCATCCCCATCCAGTACGGCCTTTCTCGGTAAGTGAGTGTGTATTCATGAATGCATGTATGGGATGCGTGCGTGTAGGTGAACATTCTTCATCTTGTGCTGTCTCTACTGCTGTGTATCTGTGTTTTTGTATGTGTTAATATGCAGCTGGAGCAGCGCTGAGCTCTCTGCTCTGGCATACTGCTCCTGTCAAAGTTGCTTTAGTGCTAGCGCTAGTGGAGATGCTAGCACCCTTATGCATCACACTACAACCTGCGCTAGGTTATGCCAGCACAAGAAGCTGAAGCAATTTGTGAAGTTTGAAAATGTTTGAGTTTGACTTTATTGTTTTATTGTTTGACTATTTGATAAAATGCTTTTGTGTAAAAATGTTCCCATTTATTTTTAAGATAAAAGATTAATAAAAAAATATTAGTGTCGCTTTAAGGCAGAGACAGAATGAAGGGTACTTTGTCTTTGCAATCACAATTCCAAAGTGATCCATACAGAGAGAAGTAAGTATGGACAGACGGTGATGATGAGACAGAAAGGGGCCGACTCACATGACCTTGACCTCTCAATAGGACATAAAGGCCAGTCAGCTCTCTACCTGCTAATTTTACCCCGTTGGCATGGTGGTGACCTAGGCCATGTTTAAATGCAGACTGAACCAGAACTTGGAGGATCAGGTGACGGTTGGACTGTTCTCAGCTTGAACAGCTGCTGAAGGTGGAGGACTGTGGTGTGGGGAGCTTGGGACTGGCTAGTGCAGGACTGGAATGGTACACCTGTTCCTAAGTGTGTGTGTGTGTGTGTGTTCTGACAAACATATTTCCAAGTACTGGTTCCATCTATAGTGTAGGGGTGGCAAGCTCATATTAAAAGTTTGTGTGCAAGAGAGAAAAAAAGGGTGGGGGAGACCTAGATTTACACAACTCATAGCATCAAAGAAGGATGGATGAAAATGAAAGGCAGCTGAATGCAGGAGAGGGAAGGAGTGGTGATTTATGATGACTTTCAGTTTAATTACAGAGAAGCTGCAATAGGGAGAGACAGCTATATGCAGTCAGCCATTAGGCGCTGGATGCGGACTTCTGCGGATGTCAGTAAACTACACATAAACTACACATATACATATTTATTAAGCAATCTGGTTATGTGGACTAGAACAGGCTGTGAAGACATTATTTTGCAGTCAGAAAAGTATACATACTGTATGCATTTAAATGTTAATCTGATAATGACAGCACTACCTTTCCATTTTTTAATAGTGTCATGTAATGAAAAATAAATATTGTGGTTTATTGAGGTGTTCAAAATGTAAATGACAGATAAGACGACGTGTAATCTCATAGAGTTGTGTGTATTCTGTATAATGTGTATGTGTGTAATGGGTGCACACTATCTTGTCTGGTTCTCAGTCTGACATTGAATCGGTAATATATGATCTCACTTAATATATTGTGATCTTTAACACTTAAAGAAGTAATTATGAGCTTCCATAGTGTAATTCTTGTCCATGTGTATTTCCCCTTAAGAAACTGGCAAAAAGTGTGCAATTGTATTTGTAATTATATTATGGCAATTACTTTATATTATATTGCATAATCTTTTTTTTTTTGATGTGGTGTGAAAATGATGATTTGGGAACAAACCTGGTGAAAGCTAAATGTAGAATGTATTTACGTAGACATCTTCATATCTGCTTAATTACACAATATGCAGAACCACTATAACCGTTCCTTGTTAGACATTTTATACCATATGATTGTTTTATTAGGTAAAGTCGAATGCAGATAGATAATTCATAGCAATTTGTATGAATATGTCGTGATTTTTTTAAAAACCTTTAGTAGAGGACACTTAACATAAAATAACACATGCTCACTTGATACAAACGCACACTTAAACACAGCAAGAGGGATCATTAGACTACTTAGGTGTGTTAGTTCCTCCTCTGACTACCTTGTGCTCTAATGGCCAAGCTGAGTGTCATGCAAAGGTAACACACACACACACATCATATAAAGTGTTTCTGCAATCCAACACTGCAGTGAGGTGCTTGCAGTGAGAGCACTGACACTTTGCAGTGATGGTCTAATTATTTAAGAGGAAACTCAGCTATGTGCTACTTGTCTATAAATTGGAGTTTATTACTGGTGGGGATGTAAAAAAAAAGAGGTGACACAAGGTGATACAAAGGAGATGCAAATACACATGCCTATACACAGTGGTCTTCTTTGTGTTCTGTAGTATATCCCAGAAGTGTCCATTAACACTTTGTATTAGCCCCCCCACACATTATATATATATATATATATATATATATATATATATATATATATATATATATATATATATATATATATATATGCACATTTATAATTAGACCATTACTGGATGCATGTAATTGGGGGGGGGGGGGGGGAGTCAGAGACAAAGGAAATGAAAGAGTGGGATATACTGTCAAGGGTCAATGAAAGTAAGGGGAGGGGAAAAGAGCGATAGAAGAGAGAATGAGGAGGAGGTGTGTGTGTGTGGTGCAGGCTCTATAGGCTGTGCATTATGGACTGAGTGAGCAAGAAAGCCAGGCAGGAGAGGATGAGAGGGGGAATGCAGTGAGGCTAGGTCAGCGATACAGATCATCAGATAACCATTTATCTCCTCTGGACCATATTAGCTACACATCAGAGTGTTTGAGCCTATTCAGGACAGTGATGAGAGAACAGAGGAGCCCTGCAGTGGACAAACTTTGCTGCTTGTGTGTGTGTGTGTGTGTGTGTGTGTGTGCACATTGGGGGACAGACAGACAGAGAGATGGGAGGAGGGAGAGTGTTAGAGTGTGAAACAGAAAGAGAGAGAGAGAGAGAGAGAGATATTCAGATAGCAAGAGATGGGGGAAAAGAAGAAGGAAAGAGATTGCAGAGGCAGCACCTGGGCCAGAGTAGAAGAGAGGAAAAGACAAGGCACTCTTTTCCTTCCTGTTTGGTGCATTGGCCCATTAGAAACTGAACCTGGGGGACTCAATCTAATGGCTACCCACTAGGTAAGCACCAGATCTCTCTCTCTCTCTCTCTCTCTCTCTCTCTCTTTCTCTCTGCTGCAGTGGCATCTCCAGGGTTGACAGTCAAGGTGAATTGCACGTGGGGCTGCTCTGCATAGACTGACTTAAAAGAAAAAAAACCCTAGCACATCTGTGTCACAATTTGCATGTGCGCATAGGTTCGTGTGTGTACAGTAATGCAGCTTTTTTCAGGTAGACCAGGAGAGAGAGAGAGAGAGAGAGAGACTAAAAGTGCTAAAAATCTCTAAGTTAAGAAAAGAAAGGCGGCAAGAGATAAAATGTGTCAACTACCAATATGCGCTTGTGGTGTAAGAATTGATACTGTGTGTATGTGTGTGTTTTCTTTTCTAAGCAATTTAAAAATATGGTATATTTATATGAGGGAAATGAGCTCAAAAATGTTAGGCATTAGCAAGTTGTCCTGTAAAGTAATCAGGAGACACGGTGAGAATAATTTTTGCTGTTGTTGTGGAATATTTAGTCCAGAATTAGCATGAGCCTAGTACACTTCCACATACAGAGACCTAGATTCACCTTGAATGAAAAGGTTTATATATATATATATATATATATATATATATATATATATACCATTTATGTGCATGCTACTGTAATAGTAATAAAAATTTAATAGCAACTTTTCACTAGACTAGCGTTCATCTGTGGTGAGCGGAGAAGACGAGACGGTTATGGGACAGTGCTATGTATCCGAGCCCATGGACCCTGCTTGGGGGACATACTTCTTTATATGCCCATATGAACACAAGCAACTATGGAATGTAAAGAAGTATGTATCCCAGGCAGGAGAGAGAGCGGGGCTTCACATACACTTCACACCATTTGAGTGGAAAGAAGAATTGCAAAGTATCTGAATTTGCACTGAAAGTTTTGAGAATTCCGATGAGAATACTGTAAAAAAAATTTTGAAGTGAGAATACATACAGAGAGAGAGCAAGAGAAACACAAATAAAAAGAGAAAGAGAGTAAGTGAGAAGGCAAATGTGATAGGCCCATATCATTAAACCAAACCAAACCACATTTGCCACAGTTTAGCCAGAACTTTTCTTTCTTAAATCATGTGGTGTTCCTGGTTTATCAGCTTCAGAACATAGAATTAGCTTTAGTACCGACTGAGCGATTTGAGTACACTATCAGTCATGCTAATCCATTCACTAAAACTACAGCATGGCATGTTCAGCTGCCGTGTGTGTGTGTGTGTGTGTGTGTGAGTGAGAGAGAGAGAGAGAGAGAGAGAGAGAGAGAGAGTGAGTTTGTGTGGTATATGTAACACAATGATAAGTATATATGTTATTTTGAATTTCTGGGGACATTTGGCTGGTTTCCATAAAAAAGGGTGCAACAACAACAACAACAACAACATAATAATAATAATAATAATAATAATAATAATAATAATAATAAAGTTAGGTGTAGGCATAGCCAAAATTTTGACTAGTCGTTTGAGATTTTTTCCTTCTCAAAAAAAGTAGCTTTAATTTAAAAAAAGAAAAAGCTAAAGGATCTATAGAATTATGAGCTACTCGAACACACAAGGCAGTTGAATCCCCATGCCTAGTACATGATCAAGGAGTGTGTATGCATGTGTCTCTGTGTATAAGAGATTGAGCTGTGGGTTATGGGATCGTCATTTAGCCTTCTTCATCAAGGTAAAATAAATTAGCTTGGCTCATCCGGCACACTAAATCTGCGGTGTGTTACAAATTTGGACCTCAGTGAGCATCAGACTCCTGCTGACTAGTCCACTGAGAACAGTCATCGAATCACAGCTCTCAATTTACAGACAGTGAACAGCTGAGCTGAGTCTGACATACTATATCTGTGCATGCATGTGGAAGGAATGGTCCAAAATTAGATACAATGAAATAGATCCAAATGCCAAAAGGGAAAGCTATGAGTGTTACAAAAGACAACACTAACATTAGACTTTGTAAAAAATCTGCCTTAAAATGGAGATGAACATTCTACAAAAAAGGGAGCATATGCATATAAGTGAGTTAGACAAAGAAAGAAGGAGAGAAAGTGGGATAGGATGCTCAAGGGACCAGGTGCCTGACCGAGTTGAGAGCAGTAACATATAGAGCATGGCTGCAGGAGAGCATGTAGCTGGAAATGTTGGCTGCTTGCACACACTGTGCATTGTGTCGACAGGGAAAGAGTGGTGGTGCTTAGAAAAAAAAGAAAGAAAGAAAGAAACAGGTCAGTGAGGTCAGTATGTGAGATCATATGCTCATCGAAAAAGCCAGGGGGTGGCTGGATGAGGATGTTCCAGGCAGGCTGGCTTCAAGGCTGTGTGGATGGTCGGATAAAGCGATTGAGGTGTGGAGGGGAGGGGTGTATTGTTCTGTCACTTTGCCTGTGTCAGCAGGTGGAAGTGCTCATCAGGACATTAAATATGCAGCAATGCTGACTGAGTCAGTGTGCTGAGGCAGCCAAAGCCAGGGACCGAGGGGCCCACTACACCCAGATCAGGCCTAAACCTGACTTAGCTCAAATACAGTGTTGTCCAACAGGCTTCACGACTCAATGATGGAAGAAGCCAGAGTGCAATTCAAATGAATTATGTCACTGAAAAATTGAAAAGTGATGTGGCACACTGTGTTAATGATTACTGTAATTTAAAGTGATTGAATGTTATACATGAATTAGAGGAATTAATTACTGGAATAGATCACCATGTGTGCAATATATAGAATGTAATCTAGATCAAAATAATTATATTTAAGGAAGTAAGAAGAAGAAGAAAAATTTTTTTTTTCAAGAGACTAAAAAATGTAGCCAGGTGAATTCAAAGGAAAAATTAAAAGCAGTGTGTATGTACACAGTTCAGGGACCAATTCTATATACAGTATCAAAAAAGTGTACACTAGGTAATGTTCGGTGATGAAAATCAGTGATGAAAAGTCTCCGAATTACACACTGTCATACTCTTTATAGTTAAGGTCAGTAATTTTTCACATGGAATACTCTAGCTGCATCTGAATTCTCAGTAGATGCTAACAATGGTTAAGTACTTACTACACGACAGTAACTGTAGGATATTCTATGAGTATGCAAGCAAGTAGTAAGGACACAATTTGGAAATGCTCTGCATATATATATATATATATATATATATATATATATATATATATATATATATATATATATACACACACACACACACACACACACACACACACCATATGAATATATGAGAAGATAAACTTCATATCTTCACGCCATCATGTAATATTATTTTTTAATATATATAGCCACATTCATAATGTGCAAGTTAATCAAAAGAATTTTAATTTTGAACCAGTTCACCATATTGACAACGTGCGTCAAGTCAGTTGGAAAACCTTGAGAGTGATGTCATCGGAATGAAGATACTGGAAAATATATCATTCAGGTCTGAGATATATTTCATGTGAAAAATAGGAGTTTTTCAACATGAGAAGACAAATTTCATATCTTCAAGCCAACGTGTCGTTTTCTTTTTATTATATAGACACATTCACAAACAAAAAGTACCCAAATTTATCAAAACAATTCATCAATATCCTCACAAGTGACAAATTGTCCCAGATGTAGTTGGTATGAAAAATATGACTCACTCTCTCTCTCTCTCTCTCTCTCTCTCTCTCTCTCTCTATATATATATATATATATATATATATATATATATATATATATATATATATATATATATATATAAGTGTCTCCAAGAATATTGGTATGCCTTCTAAAGATCAGTAAAAGGGTTAGAAAAAAATCCACCTTTTGGAGAAGAAGCTTCCTCTCACAATGAGAAAAACCCAACTTTAATTGAAATAAATTTATTCAGACAAAAATAAATCCCTCATCAATAAATAATTTTCAACAAAATACATGTGCTACTATTATTGGCACCACTCCATTTAATACTTTGTACAACCTCCCTTTGCCAGTAAAACAGCACTGAGTCTGTCCTATAACATTTTATAAGGTTGGAGAATACAGAGCAGGTCTTTACAGAACCTTTCGAGATAATTCAGGGTCCCCGGCCCTCTCTTGTGCTCTCTCCTCTTCAGCTCACCCCACAAGTTTTCAGTGGGGTTCAGGTCAAGAGACTGAGATGGCCATGGCAGAAACTTGATTCTGTGGTCAGCTAACCATTTTTGTGCTGATTTGGACATATGCTTTGGATATTTGTCCTGCTGGAAGATCCACTGACGACCCAATTTTAGTTTCCTGGCAGAGGCAGCCAGATTTTGATTTAAAATCTTCTGGTAAATACTCCATGTATTTCATGGAGTTGGCTACCATGTCCCTTAACAACGTTTCCAGGGCCTTTGGAGGAAAAACAGCTGCAAAAATCACAGAACCTCCACCATATTTTGCAGTTGAGACAAGGTTCTTTTCATTTTAGCCATCCTTCTTTTTACACCAAACCTTGAGTGTTTATTGCCAAAAAGCTCAATTTTTGTGACATCAGACCATAGAACACAGTTCCTTTCAAAGTTGTAGCATTTCACAAACTTCAGGCACTTACGTGGTTAATTGACAGACAAAGCTTTTTTTCTGGCATACCTTCCAAATAATCTGTTGGCATGGAGGTAGTGTCTGATGATGGCATTGGAGACATGGAAACCCCAAGAATGTACTTTTTCTGGTAATTCACCAACAGTGATTCTTGGGGACCATTTTGCCTCTTTTACTCCTCACTGTATGTGGGGGGGAATAAACTTGGGTCCTCTTCCAGGCAAGTTTGTAACAGTTCCAGTTGGTGTCTACTTTTTTTTTTTATTATTGTTCTAACAGTAGAAATGGACATTTTCAGGCTAGTAGTTATTTTTTATAACCATTTCCTGACTTATGAATGTCAATACACTTCTCCTTCATTTGTTTTTTTGTGCTCTCTTATCTTTCCCATGCTGGTGGATGACGAAGGGAATTTGGCCTCTGTGTCACCTTATATTTGTATCCCAGTTAATCAGAAAGTCATGTAATACAGCTTGAAATTTCCTGCACCCTGCAATCAGCTCAAAAATGTACAATTTAAATGGGAAACACGATTCAGTTACATTACGTTCACTATATTTTCCAGGGGTGCCAATAATTGTGGCACTTTTTTGTTGAAAATAATGATGAGGGATTTGTTTTTCATCTCATCATCTCTAGCCGCTTTATCCTGTTCTACAGGGTCACAGGCAAGCTGGAGCCTATCCCAGCTGACGACGGGCGAAAGGCAGGGTACACCCTGGACAAGTCGCCAGGTCATCACAGGGCTGACACATAGACACAGACAACCATTCACACTCACAGTCAATTTAGAGTCACCAGTTAACCTAACCTGCATGTCTTTGGACTGTGGGGGAAACCGGAGCACCCGGAGGAAACCCACGCGGACACAGGGAGAACATGCAAACTCCGCACGGAAAGGCCCTTGCCGGCCACGGGGTTCGAACCCGGACCTTCTTGCTGTGAGGCGACAGCGCTAACCACTACACCACCATGCCGCCAGGATTTGTTTTTCTCTGAATAAATTTATTTCAATTTAAGGTTGGATTTTTTTTCTCATTTTTTCAGGGTGAGATGAAGCTACTTCACCAAAAGGTTGATTTTTTTTCACCTAATCTTTTGACTAAACTTTACAAGGTTACAAAGCCATCTTCACAATGGCAATAATGTTTAAACAATTCCTGCTACATTTATACACAGCTGGCTTTGCTTCAGACAGCCATCTTCTTTCTATTTTTCCCAGCCAATTTCTTCTTGTTCAGTTATTCTGAGGCTCCGGTTGTTTTGGAATATCATAGTGTAACACAGTGTGGTGTGTTTACAGCCTATGAATGTAGTAGATTATTCAGGTACTGTTCAACTACTATTAAATGCCTACTGAGTAGTCAGACATCCTACATACTGCTTTTTGCATCCTAATAGAATGGAAGTATGTGTATTCACATGCAGTGTGTGTGCAATGTTTGGTAAAGTTTGCTCTTGAATAATCTGCTTATATGAAAAACTCCCTTTTCTGTATTTCTTTTACTCTTGACTTTCCAAGCAACTAGCTTCAGTTAACTTCTGACTTTACATGTTTAAATATAAACCAAAGTTATATTTTGTAAATCATGGCAAATGTTGACCAGAAAGCACCATTTTGGTTTAGCTTAAAGAAGAATAAATCTGAAAAATTGTTGGTGAGATATCTAGAAAATACAGCATACCTAGATGTCATTTATATATAATTTAGCATGCTGTATATACTGTATGGCTGCAAAGGGGGAAATCTGTGCTTGTTTGAGTAGGTATATAAATCCAGTGCAGTAAATCACAGTGTGGGTTCACAACAGCAGCTTGCTGAGAGCTGTATTATAAGTCATTACACAATAAGCACACAGTACAACTGCTTTGCCTCGGGAAGTTATGATAAGGAGTCTTAGCACTGAGCCTAAACCATCTATCCTGTTCAATGCATGAGTGGCGTTCCTGAGCCCCGTGTGTGGTGAGATGTAAAAGCACATTGATGTTTTGCGAGGGTTTTGTCAGCATGAGAAGCAGGAATTCACACGATGTGTCCATTTTAAATAATCAATTACCATGTGATTAGCATTTGCAATCATGTTCAGACATGATCAGAGGCCAATTCCAGACCAAGTCTAGATCAGCTGAGGTCAAAAGTTAAGCCTCTAGAGTGAATGCAGAGGTCAGCTTGTCGGGAAGGCCTATAAGTCTGCTCACCATTACCCATGATCCTCCTGACAGCTTGTCAGTCAACCAGAATTTCTGGTTAGAGCAGCGTTTTAGAGCTTCACTTAATGCCTCCATAGGGCAGCGAAGATGCAGCAGTGCATAAATTAACCAACTTTAAACACCGCATATAAAGGGATTGTGCAAAAGTGGCTATGACACAGATTTTTTTTTTTCACAATCCAGGAAGGACAGATGAAACTGAAAGCACAGTTTTGCTCAAATTGTGTCCATGATCAAGAACAACTGTCTACACACACGGGATCAATGGCTCGGTAATTTGTTTCAATCAATTAAGGAGACATCTGCTAGCTTTTAACCACAATAACAGCCAATCCCATCTCCATGAGAGAGCGAGAGACAGAGAGAGAGAGAGAGAGAGAGACATACAGATAATTACATAGAATCAAAGATTAGTGGACCATCACAGATGGACTTATTATTACCAACTATATATAATTTTTCTTTTAGCTGAGCTGAGGGCATTTTGCTGAGTGAGACAGCCAGAGCTTATTGACACCATAATTTTTAAATAGTTTTCTTTGCCTGATGTTTCACCTTTTATAGTTTACAATGTATGTCCGCAGCTATCAGGAAGCACTTCCCATTGCATCAGTATGCACACATTATCCGACCTTCCACACCATTGAAATGACACATTTCCTCAGCATTAGCACTGTAGCCTAATTAAAATTCACGAGAGCTGTAAACCGGGAGGAAGTCATTAAAAGAACAAGGGCACTAGAGTGTAGTGTTCTAGGGTTTGCCCTCCTCATTTGGTTGGCAAGCAAGAGCACAGTCTGTGACAACCACTTATACACATTATTACTTATTAATGCAAAGAAGTACAAAGAAGTAGCACAATGCCTTGTTATTATAAATTATCCATACTGCTAGTAACGTGTTATTACATAATGCTATACAGACTCATGAGAGTGAAATTTCCCACTGCTTTTCCACTGTCTGTAATGTCAGTCATAAGCATGTGCAAAGAAAACATCCGTCTTTTACATGACTGCATATTCAGCTCTTTCCCTCATGTACACACATCATAATATTACTACAGAGATGAAGTTGGGAACAAGGGAAAAAAAAACATCATAGCTATAGAAAAGGATAGCAAATAGCAATTATGTTTGGGCACATCTTGCTGACATGTTCAGAATGCCTATGGGGATTGAAAATTTTCTATGTACGGTATAAAATAATATATCTTTAATTACCTCCTATGTTGTAAAAAAAGAGTGTAGATGTCTATTTGAATACCTGTACAGGTGAAACACTGCATTCCTAATCTCTCTCTCTCTCTCTCTCTCTCTCACACACACACACACACACACACACACAGTAAAAAATGGAGTGTCAATATTGCAGTGTAAACCTATTTTCCTCTGGATAGAGTAGTTATAACACTATGCAGAGTAAAATCGTCTAAATGGTAGTGTCAAAAGAGTTAATTCCCACTTGCACACAACGACAAAATCTACTCTGCAGGGTGATAATTCCCCGCGAAAATACAATATAGAGTCAGATTAACTCTGAAAATCTTACACTATCTATAGTGTTAAATATTTTTACACACCTCATTGTTAATTTTGACACAAAATAGAGTAAAATTAACTCTAAAAATCTTACACTGGCTATAGAGTAAATTTTACACTGATTTTGAGTGGGACCAAATGTTATCTGACAGAGAGTTAAATTCAACTCTTAAAGAGTAAAATTGACACTATGATTTTTACTGTGCACATACACACACTCTCACACATAACTGAACACTTTTGTAGTGCATGGTCAGGCACATTCCAGCACTGACCTGCAAGGTTTAACCCAAGAACTGAGAAAGAGAGACAGAGAGAGAGAGAGCAATTCAGAAAGAGAGAGAAACCCTTTTTACACAGATATTCCGCAATATTGGCAGAAAGAAGACACCTCAATATTCTGGCTTTAGCAATTTACATTGCACCAGATAAAACCAGTATGTGTTTTTACATTGTGAGACGGCATTCCACAACTAGAGACGTGACATCTCAATGGAGCTTCAGCATCTAGGGTGATATATCAGAATATAACAGATACACTGTAAAAAATGTCCGTAGAATTAACAGTGAATTTATGTAAAATCATGACATAAAAAAACTGTAAATACAAAAACAATGAAGCAGTGTGTAATTTACATCAATATACTGTAAAACTCCTAACCAAATGCCACTGTTAATTTAACAGTAAGAATATGTTGAATTGATCATATTTTTTTGTATAATTTACAAATTGTTGTAGTTTAAACACAGACAAACTGTAAGACTAAAACAGAATGTGATGGTTAAAATTACATCATTGCCCTGTTAAAAAAACAAAAACATGCCCACCATTGTGGCTCAGTCAACTAAGGTGTCATACGATGAATCTGGGGACCTGGGTTCAATTCCGACCTGAGGTCATTTCCTGATCCCTCCCCGTCTCTCTTTCCAGCTCATTTCCTGTCTCTGCACTGTCCTATCCAATAAAGGTGAAAAAAGTCTAAAAAAATATATATATATCTGTCTAGTAGATCATTGCTTGTAACCATCATTTTGAATCATTGTTTATTGTACAATGAATATCCGTAAAATTAACAGTTATGTACTGATTATTGTACATTGAATACCTGTAAAATTGAACATTTTCAAACTGTTGTTTTTACAAGTGTTGATATACCTTACCGTAAAGCCATATACACTGTCACTGTATTTTTTACGGTGAAAAAATGGCAACCACAGCTGCCAGTTTTTCACTGTAAATTTGACAAGATTTTTTTTACAGTGTATATAACAGAAATATTAATACCCTGAGCATACCATCGTTGCTTTCAAAACAGCGGTGGGTGAACTGAGTGTTGAAGTGAGGTGCTTTTGTTAGCTGTGCTCATTCATACCACTTTTCAAAGACAAAACTGCTGAGCATCATATGTAACATATAATTACTTCCATTAAATAATTCATATTTAAAGGAAAGTAACAGCCTCAATTTATAGAACATGTTTGTGGCCGTTAGAGCACAAATCAAGAAAAAAAATCTGTCACAGAAAACTGCACTCACAAATTTAGGGAAGAAACACAGGGAGAGAGAAAGAATCTGAATGAAAGGTAACAAGGAAGACAGGAGTGGCGATACTTGTGCAAGCAACATGTTTGTTGATCAGAAATATGCTGGAGGAGAAGGTAAAGAGAAGTAGGAAGCAATTTGAGGCAGAAAGGCATGCGGCCCTTAGAAGAAAGTCAAAAGAATGTCAGTGTCAAAAATTCACACCACTGTTCCACCATGCTGGCTGTCCTTTTTATACAGACATCGATTCTGGCTCTGTACAGTAACTACCAATCGTTCCAGCTCAGAGGTGGAACAACACAGACCCCTGTTCCGCATTTGGACATTTTATATAGAATGTGAGGCGGAATAAAGGTGTAAGATTCCTGCCTTGAACAGGCTCTGTGAAAGGGGCCAGAGAGAGAGAGAGAGAGAGAGAAAGATGATGATGATGATATGAATGTCAAAGCCTGTGGGATGTAAGACCATAAATAGGGTGTAGCTTACTTAAAGGCATAACTAAAAGAAAGACTAAAAACCAAACATTAGTTACATTTTACTTTATTAATTACATGTTAATTTATTTCACAAGTACTCTTCTCCCAGGTGACTTACACTGGTGGCACAATATGAGCCAACAGTGTGCTGTAACACTGGGCTCATTTGGGATCACCAGAGGTTTGTTTTTACAAACTTCAGATCGTTTGCCAAAGTTGTAAAATGGATACTAATAAGTGCACCACTTTTTAAATATATATTTTTAATATGCATATCATCTATATTTTCCCTTTAATCTTTATACCATTTAGCCAAAGATTATTTGAACTAGGAAGTAATATAAGTTCAACCATTCGTGTTATCCATCCATCCATCCATCCATTATCTGTAGCCGCTTATCCTGTTCTACAGGGTCGCAGGCAAGCTGGAGCCTATCCCAGCTGACTATGGGTGAGAGGCGGGGTACACCCTGGACAAGTCGCCAGGTTATCGCAGGGCTGACACAGACAGACAAACAACCATTCACACTCACATTCACACCTACGGTTAATTTAGAGTCACCAATTAACCTAACCTGCATGTCTTTGGACTGTGGGGGAAATCGGAGCACCCGGAGGAAACCCACATGGGGAGAACATGCAAACTCCACACAGAAAGGCCCTTGCCAGCCGCTGGGCTCGAACCCAGGACCTTCTTGCTGTGAGGCGACAGTGCTAACCACAACACTACCGTGCTGCCCCATTCGTGTTATTTAGCACCTATTTCAGGATAATTCACACGAGCTGTGTTGCTCTAGAAACAAGACAACTGATTTCCAATTGACCAGAAATCAGTTTTCTGATTGAAATTTCACAGAGAATGTACTACACTTTCAGTTTAAACAGCACTGAATTGGGGAAAAAAAAACATATGCATCTAAACCTTTGTTTATTGACGCTTTGCTTTTATTTATTCACACTAAATGAACCCAAGACCACATTATTTTCATGTACCAAAATTCAAAATGCACTTCAACAAAACAGTGCAAAAAAAAAAAAAAGCCTTGGGTTCAAACAAAAGGGGAAAGTGTTGAAACACTCAAAATGTCTGGCAACTGAACAGAACAAGTGTGAGACAGTTGTAAGAAGAACAGACACTGAGAGAGACAGAACAACATGAGCACTGGAGTAAGTGCTAGTGCTCAGGAGTGCTACAGACACTAGTCAGAATCTTACAAATTGAAGAAGACTAAATCTTCTGCCATTAGATTGATGTATGTGACAGTGAAACCTAATCCAAAGCAGATACTTTGGAATAGGCTGAATAAAGCCTTGGTAAAGTTCCAGGTTGATCACTGCTGTGCGTAAAATACTCACACTCACTGATCTCCACATGAACTGCTTAAGGAATGAAACATTAATGGGGTGATTGGGAGCAGATGAGAAGAGAGAGATGGAAAGACTGATGTGCATTATTTTAGGCGAACACTCAAGAGAGGTGAGCAGAAGGTCAAGGACATGAGTCACAACCACAAAAAAGACACCAATGGGATATGAGGAAGAAAAGAAAAAAGAAAAATCAGAAGTGTGTGTGTGTGTGTGTGTGTACCAGTTGGCGGCACGGTTGTGTAAGTGGTTAGCATGGTCACCTCACAGCAAGAAGGTTCTGGGTTCAAGCCCAGCAGCCGGTGGGGGCCTTTCTGTGTGGAGTTTGCATGTTCTCCCCGTGTCTGCGTGGGTTTCATCCGGGTGCTCCAGTTTCCCCCACAGTTCAAAGACATGCGATTAGGTTAATATGGGACAGCCTTGGGCTGAGGTGCCCTTGAGCGAGGCACCTAACTCCCAACTGCTCCCTGGGCGCTGTTAGCATGGCTGCCCACTGCTCTGGGTATGTGTTTGTGCTCATTGCTCACGTGTGTGTGCATGTGTGTGTTCACTGCTTCAGATGGGTTAAATGCAGAGAGGAATTTCACAAGCGTGTGATGAATAAAGTTGTGCTTTCTTTTTCTTTCTTAAAAGTTTGGACACAGCTTTGAATTCAAGGATTTTTCTTTATTTTTATTAATTAAAAGACGCTTCATGTCTTCAAGTAATGATGGATGTCATTTCTCTTTACGTAGTTGAGTGGTTCTTGACATAATATGGATTACTACAGTTGTGGAATAGGGCTATTTTGGATGAAAAGAATGAGTGCCGTATTTCCCAGTAAAACACTTTTGTCCATATAATATAAAAATATTGTTTTTTTCGATATGTCACTAGTGAGGATATTGATGAATTATTTTGATAAATTGGGTACTTTTTGTTTGTGAATGTGTCTGTATAATGAAAAGAAAATCACATGTTGGCTTGAAGATATGAAGTTCAATCAGAAGTGTGTAAAGCATTTCTAATGCACTCATGGAAACAATACACTTCCATATATATATGTAGCTGTCACTGCAATCGGCATTCTGCATTCTTTTCCTTCGAGTGATATCACCTAACACTGTTCAAAATGGAAGTGTATTGTTTCCATGAGTGCATTAGAAATGCTTTACACACACTTCTGATTGAACTTCATATCTTCATGCAATTTTAGATCTGGTTTGCTATAGCTCACACATTTTTTTTTCATTCCTTTCCACGGCAGTTACAGTATTAAAGCAATGTTATGCACATCCACACAAACCAGTTTGTTCCATGTCAGAAATTTCTGTGTGTCATGTGGAGAGAGAGAGAGAGAGAGAGAGAGAGAGAGATGCACTGATGGGTACACAGCAGATACATACTTCAGTGTAATACAGAGCCTTTTTCTGCTTGAGTTCCTCTTTTTCTGTTTTTTCTCGGCGGTGGTGCTGCTCATTGCAATGTACTTTGTGTGTGTGTGTGTGTGTGTGTGTGTGTGTGTGTGTGTGTGTGTGTGTGTGTGTGATGGACCCAGCTACTGATATCTATAATACGAAGTTTGGTATTTACATTTTTTCCCACATCGTCAAAGACTTTACCACATCCTTTTGCAGCAAAAAATAATTCACTAATAAAGTGTTTAAAGCAGAATAAAAAAAGTTGTCAGTGCAGGATAGGAGCTCCCCAAGAATCTTATTTCAGACTGTTCAAGATAAACATTGCAATCCTTAGTAAACCAATGTAAAGCAATCTTACTAGAGATAGTACAAAGTTGAAAATCCTCAGCAGTTTAAGAGTGTAATCACTCAGAGAGAGAGAGAGAGAGAGAGTTTAAAAAGGAAACAATCAAACGCAGTCGAGAAACAATTGCTTGTGATTTATTTAAATATTGTTACCATGTGATTTATAAGGTTTAATAATAAATAATAAAATTTTGTTTTGGAATTAAATCCAAAGTAAAATTAAGGAGCAAGGATAGAGATGACAATAATCACAATAGTATAACATTTACAATATAAAATGATGATTATTATGTAGGATAGGCTGTTGTAACATCACACAATGCAACAAGCAAAAGAGTACAGGTAATACAAAATATACTGACTAGTGTCCCTTCCATTTTTCCCCTGTCACACTGGACATTCTGGGCCTCTTTACTTTCTGTAGAGAAGAACACATGGATGAGAGTTAAGGCTATTGTTACTGTCGCACTTTGCCTGGATCAGCCAATCAGGGGCTGAAAGAGTGCTGAGTAAGGGCTGATCGCTCACGTCCAAATGCAGGGGCGAGCGGAAAAGAGCTGCAAACGCACTGCAGCATGGTTAACACCTCTCGACAAAACCACGCAACTCCAGCTCCAGGCTTGAGTGCATGTGATTTGCCTCATCAGGGCCCTTAAAATGTTTAATGACTTTTTTTTTTTTTTGCTCTGTAGGAATCTACATTAGAAACAAAAAGCCAGTAGTCAATAAATAAGACCAGAGTTAGTCATGGGTACACAATTAAACTTTACATGCAGACCAGAAGTCAGTGTAATAAATAGCAGAAATTGAATGAAGACAGTTAGCAAGCCAGCTGATTGTAGCAACTACCATGGCGATGTGCTGTTCTACCCTGAGTTACGACACAACGATTGAATCCTGACATGAGCTGTGGTATTATAAATCATTCCAGTATCACCTTTAAGGTTTGGTAATAAACTACTTAAAAGCAAGTAATACATATTAATAATTACTCATTAATAATTATTCAATAATCCCTATTAATTAATTGTTGTATATTTAAAATAGATTTTACATCATGTAATTATATTTCAGTATAAGTTTTATTTTAAGTTTTATTTTAATGGTAAATTTAATTCTCAGACTCAACCTAGTCACTGACCTACAGAGTTTCAAGCTTCTTCTGCTCAGCATTCTTCAACATCTTAACAATGAGTTGAAGAGCCTGTTATGACCTGGATCAGGTGTGTCAGAAACAGAGGAAATCCTGATTCCTTGCAAAGGCAAGGAAGTATGTCCCTGGAAGTCCATGCCAACATTTCAAATAGTTGGTTTTTTTTAATATTTAATTAATGTATTTTCTAATGTTTGCTTATATTTTCCATGAAGATTACATTTTCATGGAAAATATAAGCAAACATTAGAAAGGATGTAGCTGATATAGCTGAACAGGTGTCGCTCTTTGACCAAGTTAAATTACTAAACTACAGATTACTCAATTATAAATACTTCAAACCTTAGATTAACATTATCATAATTCTATTAGCTCTGACAGTGAAGGTAAACCACTGACAGTATGACAGTAAAAACCACTGTGGTCAATCGGATCTCACGCAATAATTCACTGTAATTGAATTTATTACTTTGAATAAACTTGTGAGAAAAACTATAACCACTAGCTTATTGCTTTAAAGGTAAGGTGAAAATGATCTGTAAAATCAATTGATGTGGACCAGCAACATCTAATCAATCAGGAAAAAAAGGTGTTGTTACTTGCTTCTCAATCATATTATATATTAATTCCAAAAGCTTTCTCTCAGGCATCATGTGTAGTTGTTCGACTGTTCGTAACATAGACACAGAACTCCTTCTGGGTTTGCAGAATTTTATTTATTTATTTATTTTCTGATTCTGCAGTATCTGGACTATAAGCTTCATTATGTTTCAGTGTTTTGCCAGACCTCTTGATTTATAAAATATGCATTTAAAGGAATCTCTCTGTATTTCCTCATTTCTTTTTATCCTTCTCATAATAATCAACAAATCAATATTAACTTTGCACTGTAAAAAAATATTTGTTGTTTTAACTTAAAAAAAGTTAGTGCAAGGGCTGCCTTAAAATTTTGAGTTCACTGGAATTCACATAGTAAGTTAAATTGTTGTGAACTTACTATATTAATTTCAGTGAACTCAAAATTTTAAGGCAGCCCTTAAGGCAACCCTTGCACTAACTTTTTTAAGTTAAAACAACAAATCTTTTTTTACAGTGTGGGAATAAATACTTATTGTCCATGTGTCTGCTGATCTGAAAACATCTTAAATCTCTGTCAGTGCTTGGTGTGAGGGTCAGACCTGTAGCACTGTCTTGGCAAAGAGGGCATGGTGATAGAAGCCAGAGGCTAAAAGCAGTGACAGGATGTAGCTGATATAGCTGAACAGGTGTCGCTCTTTGACCATTCCCCTGAGCATGTGTGTGTGTGTGTGTGTGTGTGTGTGTGTGTTGGGGGTTGTGGGCATGTCAGTCACACCACAAACTGAGATGCACTAAGAATTGCCCAGATAAGGAGAGAGAGAGAGAGAGAGAGAGAGAGAGGCAGACAGACAGACAGACTGGCAGGCAGAGAAGGTAGGCATGAGAGACTGCAAAGGGGCAAAGATGAAAAATGAGGATTAGGAGACAAAGTAGGGGTCATGTAAAGAAGAAATAAAGTTTTGTGGTGAAAATTAAGGTAAAAGTAACATAATGAGAGTAGATCTAAGAACAATACCTGCCCTGACTTTGAAAGCTGAAAGATGGCCTTAAATAGTTCGGAGCTTGGGTAGTTAAACTCCATAGTTATTCACAGGAAACCATTCTCAGCTGTCCTGCCCCATATTTTGCCTGTACATTGCAAGCCTAGTACCCACATTCTCATGTATCTTCACACACCCTTTAGGACTTCAGCTGTCCTAAAACGTGACTGAAGAGATAAGGAATGGTATGTGACAGGGATACACACACTCAGAATAGACCAGGGTATGCCATCTCTTTAATACCAGCCTGAGGATACAAACATGCACCCACACTGCACATTAAAACTTTCACACTAGTTCTTAAACTTTCTATCACTAAAATGACAAACTCAATACTCATACCCAGAAGAATGCAGTCACACTGCTTATACACAATCAAACAGTCCTCCTATAAGGTGTAGTGCTTCTGCGTTTTAGTGTTTCAACTTTAAATATCTTTTCTAAAACATTAGCCATCCATTGAAATTACTTGTAAATGTACATATTATGCATTAATTCCAAACCAACCAAATGCTGATACTCCTGCTCCATTGCACACAGTGAAACATGAAAAGCCATGGCTGTGATTTCAGAGAGGCCTCTAGGGTGCAGCTTTGGTGTGGCTATTTGCCCAAAGAGGGGACTCTGGGAAATGAGAGGATGTTGGGGAACAGATTGCGATTCAGTGATCTGTTAGTCAGTTCCCTGCAGTGAATGTTCTTCCTCTTGTAACACACCCTCTCAGCACGTTCTGACTTTACAGTGGTCAACTGATCACTAATTAACGTATAGTTTATCACCAATTCACTGAGTCATGTTGAGAAATGATGCATTTATACACCAGATATGATATAAAAATAAAGTCAATATATTAAATATACATTTTAACATGTAAATAAACAGTGTTACACCTAGACTAGAGGAAGAGAAAAATATAAACAGGAAACAAGAAAAAAAAAAAAAACCAGCAGCTTTCTTCTTGCTCCACTTCTTGTTTCTCCACCATCCGCTTTCTCATATCCTATCTTATCCAACAGACCCACAATAAATCCACAACATTAATCCACAACTGTCTCTCTACTGGAATTTGTATTAAGCTCCGAAGAAACATGAAGTTACACTTTTCTTTTAGGTTCTCTCCAGTCTCATGTTTTCTCATGTTTCTCTCACAATGGTGCAATCATCACACACACACACACACACACACACAGAGAGAGAGAGAGAGAGAGAGAGAGAGAGAATTGTCTGTTGTCTTTCATCTTGTCTCCGTCACAGGGTTTATTTTTAGAAGGACAGGACGAGGTCAACAACAAAGTCACAACCGCTCAAGTATTTTAAGAGCCAACTAAGATGTGTGTGTGTGTGTGTGTGTGTGTGTGTGTTGGAAGAAGTAAAAGTACCAGTAGTTGTATTATGGCTGTGCTGTGTTCTTTTTATTAGACCCTTCCCCCATCCACACTATTAAGCCCAACCCACATACCTAATGCAGACACCTAGTGCAGCTTCAAATGCGGCAAACGCCTCTTTCTCTCATCTTCTTGTACACGCGTGCGTATGCACACACACACACACACACACACACACAATGACGGACTGTGATCAACTTTGCAAATGGCAGAATGATTAGCTAATGCTAATTTAAAAGTGGAACCCTCAAGGGTAAAGCTAACATATTGAGCTAAATGTAATGGATTGATAAAAGCTTACTTATGAAAAGAAAGGAATGCATGTGGAATGGGAGAAAATGAAAGAGAATAAGAGACAGGAAAATTTACTTGTTACAGATTAGAGTGGAGACTGAGAGGTCATTGTCTGTTAATTCTGCCAGCTGTTCAATAGTGGTATCGACAAGTCCGTGATAAATTCATTGTTTTCTCAAGTTTGTCTGATGCTGTGGTTTCTAAACCCTTTTACTGGGAAGTGCTAAAGACTTTGCTCAGATGCTTTCAAGTCACAGAATGCTCTCCATGGGTTTACACACACACACACAATTAATTAACAATCTGTGTTTTCAAGGGCAGCACGGTGGTGTAGTGGTTAGCGCTGTCGCCTCACAGCAAGAAGGTCCGGGTTCGAGCCCCGTGGCCGGCGAGGGCCTTTCTGTGCGGAGTTTGCATGTTCTCCCCGTGTCCGCGTGGGTTTCCTCCGGGTGCTCCGGTTTCCCCCACAGTCCAAAGACATGCAGGTTAGGTTAACTGGTGACTCTAAATTGACCGTAGGTGTGAATGTGAGTGTGAATGGTTGTCTATGTCTATGTGTCAGCCCTGTGATGACCTGGCGACTTGTCCAGGGTGTACCCCGCCTTTCGCCCGTAGTCAGTTGGGATAGGCTTCAGCTTGCCTGCGACCCTGTAGAACAGGATAAAGAGGCTAGAAATAATGAGATGAGATGAGATGAGATGAGATCTGTGTTTTCAAGATGCTCAGTGAAGAAGCAATCACACATGGCATAGGAGCAGATATCAAATGGAGAATAAGCATTTCCCTACGTAGATACTGAAACATAACACATTCACCAGCTTTATTCAATTGCCATTTTAATATAACTACTTTGCACTGAAAAATTTGGTTTGTTCAGCCATCAAGTTTACCCACTGGTATATATGTGTAACAAAAGTGACATTCTCTGTGTCACAGTCCGGTCTAGTCCATCCAGGGCTTAGACTGTGGGACTTCCATGCCGGCTCCAGGACAGGAATTCAGTCCTGCCTTGCTGAAGGCCATTTCCTGAAGCGGCACTCCCACACCTGCTACCACTCCTCTCCCATCAGCCAGGGTTTTTTAAGAACTGTTTGGAGCTACTCCATTTGCCAGACAGTCTCTTGTAGACTTTCCTTGCCTCGCTACAGCTCATTGGTATTGTGTCTTCTTGAGTCCCCCTGCCTGTATTTCTCCTTGTTTTTTGTCAAGTTTTTCTGTCCAGTTTTTTGCCTGCCTGTTCTTTTGAATTGAGTCTTTTGCTATATATCTGTGAAAGAAACTCAGTCGTCCAGGTACATAGTAATCTGTGGTTGGTTGAAGAGAGCAACTGGACTTTTGCTACCTCTGCCTGGATTTCCCTTGTCCCTGTGCTCATCAGTTTTTGTGAAGATTTTTCTGTCCTGTTTTTTGTCCCTGATTGTGTCTACCTGCTCCTGTTTTTTTGACCTCCTGGCCTGTTTTTTGACTACCAATTTTTGCCTGAGCCCTACTGTGTCTTTGCCTTTCTGCCATCTACTTCATTAAAGAAGTTTTCTCTGTACACTGCCTGTTTTCTGAGTCTGCTCTTGGGTCCTCACTTCACCTCTGCTCACCACTCCTGACACTCTGTCTTGGTGGCAAAAGGCTGAGAAGGTCAGCCTAGACTTCTCAATCCCCAACCCTCTTGGGAGATCCCCCAATGTTCCCAAGCTTAATTGTTATACATACATGGGTCCTGGGTCTGCCCCAGGGTCTACATCCAGTGAATACATCTCTAGATGCAGCCAACCAGGGGACCAAAGCCACATCAGCTGGCTCCTTTCAATTTGCAGGAGCAGCATCTCTACTCCAAGACTGTCCCCAGCAACCCTACTATGAACCCCATTTCCAATGCCTGTACTCACGACCTTATTCTTTCTGTCACTACCCACAGCTTGTTACCATAAGTTTGGATAGTGATGTAGATTCACAGCTAATTTCACCTCAGTTTCTTCACACTCAGCAGCAAAACATTCAAGGGCATGTCCGAGGTTCACTTCAGAAGCTGCCAAGAGAATACATCATCTGCAAATAACAGTCATGTTACTTCTAACACACACATGTACTGATACCTCTCTAAAAGGATGGGAGATAAGACACACCCTTGACAGTTGAAGTAGTGACCTGGATACTCCTTTTTACAGAATTCTGGGAGGCTGAGGAGGGTGATTCCCCTATAATTAGAAGGCACCCACTGTACTACTTTGTGTGAATGTAAATCTATATCTACGGGTATACCATCTCATACATTAACTCAGGCTCTTTCATTGCCAGTAAACTGATATTTCATGTTCCCAAAGCCAGTTTCCATTACATGTGTCTAGTCTCTCTAAGTCTCTTGATCACATGCTGCCATCTGGCTGGCATTGCCTCTGACCTCCACCCTTCATCTTGCAGGTGGTGAGCTTTCAAGATGGCTCCCTGTCGCCATTTCATGTTGAGTCCCGTCAGATAATATGAATGGCCCAGTCAATAGGCACTCACCTGCTGACATGATCCCGAGGCCTGGGTTCAGGAATGAGCCCTATTAGCCCTAATCTGGGTTGGTCATTTTTTGTAACTTTCATGGAGGTCTTTAGGATCACTTGTTTTCTGACCTCCCAGGGTGGCCCACTGGGAACATTAAGTTTAGTGTGACATAGCCCTGACGATCACTGAAGTATATAAGCCCCTTCACCATGACAAAGTCTTGATCCACTTGAGGGAGAATTTCAACTTAAAAGTTGTAATAAGTGAACTTCAGAAACAATTTGGATACCTGAGCTTTCAAATAGATACTGCACTGTATCCTTTCTCATTTTAGTTTTCAGAATTTACGACATACACTATATTTTGCATCTCTTACATCTCCATTGGTTGCATTATGTTCATTTTTACAATAGAGGGGAATGTTAGTAAAATTCCAACTTACTGATCAGCTGAGTGGTTAATGTTAACAGTGCACTTAAATGCAGAAAATGATAGCTTTGTGAATGGGAAATAATAAATTCAGCAAATAAAGGCAACATAATTATGACACAGTTTATCTAAAACATAAGCCATTGGAACTATGAACAAACAAAATCACTATGTGTACAAACAAGCTAAAACAAACTGATACAGAGCGCAAATAAATTGAGCAGGACAGAAAAGGTCATGTTCTGACACAACACAAAAGGCAAGTGGAAAGACAATGGAAGTGTATCTATTCTGTGAACAGATTATGCATTTGGTGTAAATTGGCTTATACTTTATACTTTTCTGTGGTTAATTTTATGATTGTTCCTGTTTTGTCTTGTCTAATGAAAACCTAGTTTTGTTTATTAGTCAAGAGTCTTTGAGATGCTACGAGTGTAATGTCATCAAAATAATTAAGCATTGAACGTGTTATTTACCAAAGCAATAATCTGATCAGCTTGTCCTCTCTGATGTCCTTTGCAGATAGGACTGTGTCCGTGAGCTCCAGCACTACTGTCCCATTCATCCCAGAATGCTTTGCTAAAGCTGGTAAAATGGAACCAAATCAACTGTTCAATGGATTTGGTCCCCTTCAACCAGCTGTAGCTGTGCATTGATCACCCCAGAGGGCAGTGAGATAGACAGAGAAGATCTGGGAGCACACAAGCACATACTAACACTCTACAGGATTCACCTTATGATCATGTCTGACAGGATCTGAGCATCCAAGGAGCTGATGTATGGATTTGCTGATTCACCTAGAACACCAGCCGGATGCATTTCACCCCACACTTTATGATTTCTAATACGGTAACATGAATAAACAATTTGAGGTTCTTGAAACTGAGGTGAGCATTAACTATGGTAATAGTACTGATAATATCCGATTATGAATCCAGCCCTGATTGCAGCCACTGGGATATGAGCTTGCTGAGCTTTATGACTGCCCATTGATTTCATGTCTTGATGGTGAAAGAGAGAGATGTGGAGGGACAGGATGGGAGAGAGGGCTGCATGTCAAGCTGTTGAATAAGTAAAGCAATCATTCCTTTTCTCCTCTTTTCCCCCCTCACACTTGTCATGATCCTTAATGCACATTTCTGATCAATAAAAGCTCATCCTGAGGTCCATAAATGCTGAAGTGGGTGTTTTTCTTTTTAAAATGCCAGCTTCTTGATGGAGGGAGGAAGGTCAAAGTGAAGGGAAATGGGGATGAAGAAAAGGAAAATAAGGGAAGATGGATGCATGCATGGACGACACGAGCTGGCATATTGACATGACAGTGCAGAAGAACAGTGACAAAGGGACTGGGTAAAATGATGCTACCACACATTATCCTAGATTCTAGCGTTGGCTTGTTACAGGAATTGAATATTCGATAAATTTCTAATATTCTAATGTTTAATTCAGGTACATCAGGCAACCTTCAAATGCTAATCATGTTCATTACCGAAACCTTCACTATTTGTAACAGTTAGGAATTTGAAACACCAAAGTCTCTATTTTTACACAGCATAATTTGCTGGTATAGCATCAATACAGCGCAAATTTAGTTAGGCAGGAACTTTTTCCTTCCTCCTTCTTTCCTTCTTTCTTTCCTTCCTAGTTCTGCCCACAAATGAATGTGACTATATAGTGCAGACTTTATTGGGGAGGAATGAACAGGGGATGTCACAGCTGAAATCTGCTGGCGTAGTGGGATTTTCAAACCTACTTTGGTTCAAAACTGCTGGAATTTCTGACTTCCTTGCTTACAACTCAGTTTTGTGGATGTACTCTGCTTCTGTCAGCCAACTTTAATGTAAATAAGCTTGTTCAACCAACTATTAAATACTACTGACTGTAATATTTCAAAGTGACTAATAAAAACAAACAACCGAGTTGTGAATGTAAATCAGACAGCTGTCAACTTATTGCACATGGAACATCATATAATTAATAGATTTAATAAAATTACATAACTAAGAGGTGTAAAATTAGCCAATAAATGCTTTGAGCTAGAACTTCATTAAAAGGCAGCTCTGCCTTGGAGGCAGAAGGAAATTAATTGGTACAAACAGCTAATTGGTGGAGCTTATGTTTCAAAGCTTTACATTCACCCTCATCAGTAACAGTACTGTTCTTTCTTAGCTTGGTGGTGTGGCAAATTTGTGCTGGTGAGTGCTTTTGATTTTGATGAAGAAAATGGTGCTTATTTGTATGATGTTGGCAAAAACATTTTTCTATTAGTGGTGTTAAATTAGAAAACTGTTCAGAAAGCTGCATATGCTCTAGAATAAGGTACATAAGCGATGTACTCTTTTGATCACTATTATTAGCTTATTTGTTAACTGGCAACGATGTTATTGAATAACTATTTTCATATAGCTTGCTTGTAGCTTAAATATTTCAATAAAATCTGTCAGCTATTAAACATTGGAAAGACATGCAGCCTCTGAGGTTTTTTTTTTTTTTTTTAATCTGTGCCCATGGGTTGTTAACCAGTAATTTTAATTCTGTCCCAGAGGCAGAGCTGCTTTCATAGTGATATGTGATTTTCCCAGTTGATTGACAATATGTGTATTAGGAGTGCTCATATATAAGTGAACATCAAAAAAGTGTGAGAAGAACACAGAGAATACATTAGTTACAAATTATGGTAACCTGCAGGTTACTTTTTATCATGAATGTATTTTCTTGAAATCTCTGAGCAAAATGTACTTATATATGACAGATTGGTACTATGCTCAGCCATAAGTCACCATGCTGGGCACTTTTCACTGGGCATCTCAGCAACATTTATACCTCTTGATAATGTCTGACAGTTTTTCTCAATCTATAACCCCAATTCCAAAATTTGGGATCCTGTGTAAAAAGTAAATAAAAACAGGATGCAATGATTTGCACATCATGGAAAGCTTATATTTAATTGAAAATAGTACACAGACAGCACATCTTTGTGTGTGTGTGTGTGTGTGTGTGTGTGTGTGTGTGTGTGTGTATATATATATATATATATATATATGTGTGTGTGTGTGTGTGTGTGTGTGTGTGTGTGTGTGTGTGTGTGTGTGTGTGCTCATTTTAAATTTGATTCCAGCAACAAATTTCAACAAAGCTGGGACAGGGGTATGTTTATCATTATTTTGCATCACCTCTACTTCTCAACTTTTAACAAAACTCTGGGACTGTTTTGGAACTGAGGAAAACAATTGCTGTAGTTTTGAAAGTACAATATTGTCCTCATTCTTGCCTGAAATACAATTTCAGTTGCTCAACAGTTCAGGGTTTCTTTTATCGTATTTTGTGCTACATAATGCGCCAAATGTTTTCAATGGGAGACAGGTCTGGACTACAGGCAGGCCAGTTTATCATCTGGACTCTTTTACTACGGAACCATGCAGTTGTAATATGTACAGAATGTGGTCTGGCATTACTGTGCTGAAATGAGCAAGGCCTTCTTGAAAAAGACATCATGTGGATGGCAGCATGTTGCTACAAAACCTGTATATATAATTTAGTATTAATGATGTCTTCCCAGATGTGGAAGTTACCCATGCCATGTGCACTAATGCACTCCCATTCCATCACATGTGCTGGTTTTTGAACTATGTGCTGATAACAAGCCAGATGGTCCCTCTCCTTTTTAGCCCTAAGGACACGGTGTCCATTTCTAAAAATAATTTCAAATTTCGATTTATCAGAACACAGGGCAATTTTCCACTTTGCCTCAGTGCATGATAAATGAGCTCGAGCAGTGGTGTTTCTGAATATTGTTTATATTTGGTTTTAACTTGCGTTTGTGGATGCAGTGACAAAATGTGCTCACAGACGGTGGTTTTTGGAAGTGCTCCTGAGCTCATGCAGCAATTTCCACTAGATAATCGTGTCTGTTTTGAATGTTGCCTGTTGCCTGAGGGCCAGAAGATCACAGGCATCCAATGTCGCTTTTCAACCTTGTCCCTTGTGTACAGAGAGTTGAATCTTTTAATAATAATAATAATAATAATAAGTTCAATGTATATAGCGCCTTTCTCAAAACCCAAGGTCGCTTTACAATTATAGGGAAGGAATAAATAAATAAATAAATAAAATGTATGTACCATACATGATGTGATTCCCAAATTCTTTGCAATTTTACATTGAGGAACATGATTAAGCTGTTGCACTATTTACTGATGCACTCTTTCACAGAGCGGTGAACCCCTCCTCATCTTTAATTCTGAGAGACTCAGCCTCTCTGGGATACTTTTTTTTTTATACCCAATCATGTTACTGACCTGTGGCCAATTAACCTGATTATTATTATCTACCCATCCATCCATTATCAGTAGCCACTTATCCTGTTCTACAGGGTCGCAGGCAAGCTGGAGCCTATCCCAGCTGACTACGGGTGAAAGGCGGGGTACACCCTGGACAAGTCACCAGGTCATGGTAGGGCTGACACATAGAGACAAACAACAATTCACACCCACATTCACACCTACAGTCAATTTAGAGCCACCAATTAACCCAACCTGCATGCCTTTGGACTGTGGGGGAAACCGGAGCACCCAGAGGAAACCCACGCGGGATTTTTTTTTTTTTTGCCAATAAATTCAAATTGAGCATATATTTAAAAAAATGTAATATATTCAATGAAATATAGGGTTTCCATGATTTGAAAGCCATTGCAATCTCTTCTTATCTTCATTTTACACAGCGTCCCAACATTTTTTGGAATTTGGGTTGTACATAATGTACATCATCTGCTTTATGATCACAAAAACCTGTTAGCTACCATATGTTACACCAGCTCCACCTCATCATTCACCTCCTTCAGTTTTGACCTAACCTTTTCTGTCAGCCTTGTTTTGTGTGTGTGTGTGTGTGTGTGAGTGAGTGAGTGAGTGAGTGAGTGAGTGAGTGAGAGACGGGGGAACAGAGCAAAACAATTTCCCTTGTGTAAAAGATTTAATTCTGTTATTTGTCTTTTACTAGGTGGTAAAATATCCCATTACAAAATTACTGGGGTGAGTCCCCCCATCTCTCTCTTTCTCACACACACATGAGAGAGAGACAGAGAGAGAGAGAGAGAGATGTGTGGTGTTGGCACTAAATTAACTAGCCTTTGAGTGATCCTGGTTACAACGAGTGTTTGATCTCACACACACACACACACACACACATACAGCAAGTCAGACATAAAATAATATGAAAAGTCTGTCCTTTGCTGGACATGGATTTATGTTGCAGATGACATTGAGAGACATGAAGCAGTGTATCCAAACCACATAAAACAATGGTAGACATTTTAATATTGAGATTGAGATGAAAGTCAGGTGCTCTGATATATTTTGTCAAATAGGACACCAGATGGACTGGACACATTTTTACTCACAAGGTATTAATGTTTGAACATCACCCCCTGCATGACGCAGACCAGTGAGACACAAAGTTACATACTACATCTATCTATCTATCTATGGACACGAGTGTTTTTACTGGGAAATATACCACTTGTATTTTTCATCTGAGCTAAATTTGAGACATGGAGATCCAAAAATTTGACATAATTTATACATCATTCACGAGAAAATCAATGAATTGTTTTAATAAATTTGGGCAGTTTTTGTTTGTGAATGTGTCTATATAATAAAAGAACATCACAATTTGGCTTGAAGTTATGAAGTTTATCTTCTCATGTTGAAAAATATAACATTCACCAGTCGAAGATAAACTTCATATCTTCACACAGCCATGTAATTATATATATATATATATATATATATATATATATATATATATATATGTGTGTGTGTGTGTGTGTGTGCGTGCATCTCAAATGATTACAATATCGTGAAAGTTCATTTTTTTCATAATTTAATTCAAAAAGGTAAATTTTCATATATTCTGTATTCATTACAGATAAAGTGAAATATTTCAAGCCTTTTTTTGTTTTAATTTTAGTGATTATGGCTTATAGCTCATGAAAATCAGAAATCCAGTACCTCAGATTATTTGAATATTTCCTAAGGTCAATCACAAAAAGATTTACAATACAGAAATGTCCAGCTGTTGAAAAGTATGTTCATTTAAACACTCAGTACTTGGCTGGGGCTCCTTTACCACAAGTTACTGCATCAATGCGGTGTAGCATCAGGGCTATCAGCCTGTGGCACTGCTTGTGAGTACGCAGGCACATACGGATGTATGTGCGGCGGAAGACAGCTTAAGAATAGCAAACCAAGCCAAATCAAGAGACAGGAATCAAGGTCAGTAAACACGCTAGGATTGGGTGATTGGCAAAAAGAATATCAGAGGTAAACAGAGATTGAGGAAACAAGAAACACTAGCAAAGGTCAGAATGGTAGAATGGCAGTCAGAGAGATAATAAGGCTTGGTATGATCGATGAACCGGAACGATACTTCGCATTGACTGCTTGTGTGACTGGTGTTTATATGCAGGGGCAGGTGATGAGGAAATGGATGTCAGCTGTGTGTTAGAAGGCGGGAGACAGAGGGCGCTGTGTGTTCTGGGAGTTGTAGTTTGAGCTGTCCATGTTTGTAGTCAGCTCTTCACCAGCGGGTTTACTGACACTGCTGAGGTGTTATTAATGCAACCTGGGCTTCAATAGTGGCCTTCAGCTTGTCTGTATTTTTGGTTCGGGTGTTTCTCATCTTCCTCTTGACAATACTCCATAGATTCTCAGTGGGGCTCAGGTCAGGCGAGTTGGCTGGCCAGTCAAGCACAGTAATATCATGGTCACCAAACTATTTGGTAGTAATTTTGGCACTGTGCACAGGTGCCAAATATCCTGCTGGAAAAGGACATCGGCATCTCCATAAAGCTTGTCAGCAGATGGAAGCATGAAGTGCTCTAAAATCTCCTGGTAGATGGTTGCATTGTCTTTGGACTTGATACAACACAGTGGACCAACACCAGCAGATGACGTAGCACCCCAAATCATCACAAACTTCAGAAACTTCATACTGGAGTTCAAATACCTTGGACTCTGTGCCTCTCCACTCTTCCTCTAGACTCCAGGACCTTGATTTCCAAATGAAATGCAAAATTTACCTTCATCCAAACAGAGGATTTTGGACCACTGAGCAGCACTCCATTTCTTTCTCTCCTTAGCCCAGGTAAGATGCTTCTGATGTTGTCTCTGGTTCAGGAGTGGATTGAAATTAGGAATGTGACAGTTGTAGCCCCTTTCCTGAAGAGGTCTGTGCATGGTGACTCTTGATGTACTGACAGCAGCCTCAGTTCATTCCTTGCGAAGCTCTCCCAAGTTTTTGAATCAGCTTTTCTTGACAGTCCTCCAAAGGCTGCAGTCATCCCTTTGGCTTATGCACCTTTTTCCAGCCAGCCTTTTCAGCAGTGACCTTCTGTGGCTTACCTTCCTTGTGGGGGGGGTGTCAATGATCATCTTCTGGACAACTGTCAAGTCAGCAGTCTTCCCCATAATTATGGTTTGTGTGTACTGAACTAGACTGAGCGATCCATGGTATTATGCCGTTTTACTCAAACTCATAATGAAGTACTCCAATATTTTGATTTTTTTGTGCTGTAGGCCATAATTATCAAAATTAAAATAGAAAAATGCCTGAAACATTTTAGTTTACATGTAATGAGTCTAGAATATATTAAATTTTCACTTTCTTAAATAACTGATGGAAAATATTGAACTTTTTCACGATATTCTAATTGTTTGTGATGCCCTAGTGCATGTGGTGTGCACGCGCTCACACACACACACACACATACACACACACATCTTGACATTTTTTTTTACTTATTTCAAGTTTTAAAGTTTCTTATACTATTGGCAGATATGTTTTCTTCTACCTAGAAATAAATCCAATGTGTGAAAAAATAGATATGTTTAATAGAACAAGAATTATAAGTCATCATAAGTCAATTGCAGAGGTGGAAAGTAACGAATTACATTACTCGCATTACTGTACTTGAGTAGCTTTTTTGTGTACTTATACTTTTTCAAGTAATTTTTAAAGAGTGTACTTTTACTTTTACTTAAGTATGTTTTCTTTTAAGTAGTGTACTTCAGTACATTTTATATCACAACCGTTACTGAGTAAAAAAAATAATAAATAAAAAATAAAAAAAGGCTAAAACGGAGAAGGGGAAATGCGTTCTGGAAATGAATCACGGGAAGGACAGTTGTCGCGCGCGCGAGTCTCACACAGACGATGGCGGACATGCACCGGCGCTTTAAGGGGGGGGGGCTTCGGGGGGCTCATGCCCCTGGGCCACAGCCAATCAGGGGCCTTGTAATATTAATAAAATAATAAACTGTCGGAATCGTGGGCCTACATTAATGTACGGATAGAAATAAGGTTAGAAATAAATGAGCGCACAGTAGCCTGCTGTAAGAGACATGGTGGATGTGGTTCGCGAAACGAACACCCACAACTGTACCAGAATAAAATGTAACAAAATGTAACGTCACGCACGAAAGCGCGCCAAAGACTGCAGACTACTGAGACACAAATTTAGAGGCTTTTGCCGCTTTTCCACTACAAATGCGGCTGAGTTGGGCTGAGCCGTGCCGTGCTGAGTTGGGCTGAGTCGAGCTGAGCGGGGCTGTTGGAGTTGCATTTCGACTACAACCGCGCTGAACCGTGCTGGCTGGAAGTGGGTGGACACATTGGGTGGAGTTAGTGAAAGTGGGTGGACGTCACGTGATGTCGTTAAGCAGCGCAAACAGTGACATCAGTGAGCTTTTAAGCGGTAGTCTCACAACCCGGATAGTAAACAATAAACATGGAGTCGTTAGTGTTGCTGGTCTTGGTGCTGTGGCTTGTTGTCACCGACAACGCGAACAGATACTGGCAAGAGCGTATAGATGAGGCGAGGCGCATAAGGCTTCAGAAATTCTCGTAATTCGTAATTATTCTCCTTCCGGGTTTGCGGTGTTTACAGATCCCAGCGTGCTCGCGGGGCGTGTGTGGGCGTGTGAGGACACTCCTCCTCACCAATCAGTGCACAGGGGAGTGTCTGCTCACGCCCCCAGCCTCACTCGGCTCGGTTTGGCTCGCTTCAGCCCCACTCCAAAACGGTGCGAGTTTTAGGGGCTAAGCAGGGCTGAAGCAAGCCGAGTCGTGCTGTTTTTTGGTAGTCAAAATGCGAGCCGTGTCGGGCTGAAGTGAGCTGAAAAAGGGTAGTGGAAAAGGGCCATTTGAAAGATGAAGCGTTCACATGTTAGCGGGGCGCATAAAAGGAAAAAAAAAGGAGAGATGCAGGTAATGATAGAATCGTTGCCTAAAGTCACAGACTTTTTAAGGTAAGGATCACCAATCTGTTCAGAATATCAGCTATTTATCAGTTATCAGCCTACCAGCAGCTAGGCTATGTGCAGCTAGGCTAGATATGCTATGATCTGTCCAACAGTAAAATAAATCAGTTGTGATTTGAATACGTGTCGTGCGATTTGAGTTATAATCCTGTTAGTATAATAGCATATTTCGATGGGGATAATAAAATGTCTAAAACGGCATCTACTGAAGAAATTGATGAAAAGATTGTAGCCTATAATGTTCACAGTTCGGGCAGCAGACAGAGTAAGCATACTGAGGGGAATAACAATACAAAGCTAGCGCAGATCCACATTTCTCGCTAGCTGTGTTGGGTGTGTTGTTAACCCGTGTGGATTTAAGTGAAATACTTGAGAAGTTCTGTGGTCAAGACAACGTTTTAAGGTGAGGACGCTTGATTATTAATGTTTGCCCGCCGTGGCTTGTTGTTGACGAAAGGCCCACATGATTTTGCCTTATGCAGCTACTGCTAGCGTCATGCTTTGAACTAGGTTAAGCTCATTTGCGCTAAAGGATGGGTTTATTGAAGGACTTTGATGTAGCTAGTTTCTTTTTAAAAAATCGTATGCTCAAAACAGTATGCCCGTGTTCATCATGTTTAACTTTTTTCTTGATGGAGTGCGTGAAATAGGGCTGTGCGATGTCCCCTTAATTGGCATCGACGATGTTTAAAGTGCAAACATCGTGATGGACGATCATATCATGGGCGGGGGATTTTAATACCACATTATTAAATATATTATTATTATTATTATTATTATTAAAAGTATTAGATACTCATCCGAGGCTTTGGCACATTAAGAAAAAAAAGCGCTAGGTGATGTGGAATATTTGGCCTTGATAACGGATATGTGGTCCAGCTGCAACATGATGCCCTATATGTCAGCTACCGTACATTATGTGGACCGAGAGTGGGCAATGCAGTCCAAATGCCTGCAGACGAGTTTCATGCCAGAGACACATTCAGCGGACAATTTAGAAGACGCATTGCGCGAGACACTTGCCGAATGGAAAATAGAGGAGAAAAAGATCGCCTGTATAACAACGGGGCGAACATTGTCACAGCCATCAAGCAATTGAAATGGCCGTGGTTAAGTTGTTTTGGGCACAATTTGAACCTGGCCATAACCAACTCGCTTGCGCAACAGAGGGCCAGTACAGACCGAGCGTTTGGAGTTTGCCGAGCAGTCAACACTGCGTTTGCGCACAGCTGGCTTCGGAGAAATGAGCTGCGCAAAGCACAGGTGGAAATGAACCTCCCCGAGCACTCACTGATCACGGTAAGATATTAATCTGCTCTAACAATGAAAGACTAGTATTCAAACTATGAGAAGAAACTACACTTAAGCTATTACTCATTGTTTATTTACACCATATCAATTGAAGATGCGTTTCGGCCTTTAGTGCGCACTTGAACGCGCTAATTTTCCCAATTTATTAGTGTTTGAATTATTGCACCAGCTTTTAAAATCATGATTTAATATTGTTTTTTTTTACTGTCTTTACATTTGTCAGAATCACCTTCATTCTTCCATTTGGTTTGACATTATGGCTTAGAGTGGACCATTTTGTGTCTGAAAGTAGGCCTATTTACCAGATTAAAGTTATTTGACTTCTGCCGAAGTCCGCGCTTCACTGCCGTTTGATAAGGTGAAATATTTCCCGACTGTTAATAGTGGCTATTTGTTTGAACAACATGACAAATTTTACATTAAAAGTATAGTGTAGGCTAAAAAATGAAGTCAAACTTATTATTAGTAGCATACTGTATTTGTGTAACCACATGTTATGTTCACTAGCACGTCCCTGCACCATAGCCTACGTGAACAAGCGGTAATAGGATATTACTTTATAATGATTTATATAATTATGTATTTATAATATGTTATATATTTATATATTAAACAAAACTAACTAACTAAACTAACAAAAAACTAACTTTTTAGGTTAAATAGGCCCAGATGATACCGTATATGCATGATTATGACAGGAGGGGGCGTGGTATCACGATGGTGGCTCTCCATCATGATGGATGACCACCATCGTCGATGGACGATGGCATCGTCTATCGGCACAGCCCTAGCATGAAATATTGTTGCAAGTGGTATTTTGATGCAGTCATGTCAAAAAGGCAGTTGAATGCACGGTCTCATTCAAGGAGAAGGAAGACTTGCATGATGCTTGAACATAGATTGGTAAAATAGACCCTAGTAGGACTTGGTTTCATGTATTTCGGTCTGTAGAGTTATGAGTTTGGCCGCTGTCCATGGTGTTTACGTTTCATGTGGCCGCTGAGCCAAGTACCTTGACTTGCAGTGAATGTTTGTTTTCATGCCGCCGAGCTATTTTTATGTATTTTATTTTTTAAAAGGACTTGTCTGTAGGTGTGTGTTTTATGTTTACAACACATAGGTCTACATTATAGCACACGCAGGCTTGTGTGGTTATCTCTGGCCATGCCCCTGCGTGAAAGTTACGCAGTATCACTGTCCTGTCCGTGGTAATAATCAGAACCGGCTCTGTAATGATAATGCGCGCGTTCTTCTCTCCCTCTGTGGTCGGATGTGTTGAGCGATGTGAGCATGGGCCTTGCGCAGCTACGCTGAGCCAAACGTAACCTATCGTAGGCTTCTAGGCTAATTACGCACTTACACTGTAAATGCTTGACACGTATTGCAAATAAAATAAGAGTGTTTTCCTGGCCAATGGTAAAGGTAGGGTTGACAGGTAGCCTATGAGGGGCCTAGCCCCTGGGCCACGGGTGTTGATAAAGCGCCCCTGCGGACATGGAGGAGACCGAGGAACCTGTGGTGGACGACCCTGCAGAAAACGCAATTTCTTCCAGTAATGAAGTTCACCCCTGGCCCTACATACGTGATCACTTCAGCTTCATAGAGAAAAGGGGTGACAGTTTCATTATGCAATGCAGATTATGTGTGCCCAAGAAGACAACCATTGCGGCATACAAAAATTCGACGTCTAATCTGCGCAAGCATGTTGAGGTAAGTATTGTCATTGGCATCATAATCATGGGTGCAGATAGAGGGTGGGACGGGTGGGATTCATCCCACCCAGATTTAAATTCACCTCGTTCGGTCCCCCCCCACTTATAGGGAGGAAAAAATGTCTATGCTGTCTTTCTTTGCATAAGGCAAACCTCACGGAAAAATCAAAAGACTAATTACCATTCGGTTTATTGAGGTGCACAGCAGTGTATACATAGTTGCAACAACTCACATAAAACAAAACAAAGACTGATATTTGGTTGGTTGAGCTGCGCAGACTGCACAGGTTGCGAGCTCGAGCTTGGTTGCTATGGTTACCCACAACAAGTTTGACAGGCATGTTGGGGTTGATTTGCTGGCAGCTTTGTCCCCCCCAGTTTTTTGTCCCCCCTAGTTTTTTGTCCCCCCCAGTTCAAAAAGCGTATCTGCGCCCCTGATCATAATGTTTCCTTTCCATAGTAAAACCGACAGGGCGGCACGGTGGTGTAGTGGTTAGCGCTGTCGCCTCACAGCAAGAAGGTCCTGGGTTCGAGCCCCGGGGCCGGCGAGGGCCTTTCTGTGTGGAGTTTGCATGTTCTCCCCATGTCCACATCGGTTTCCTCCGGGTGCTCCGGTTTCCCCCACAGTCCAAAGACATGTAGGTTAGGTTAACTGGTGACTCTAAATTGACCATGTGAGTGTGAATGTGAGTGTGAATGGTTGTCTGTGTCTATGTGTCAGCCCTGTGATGACCTGGCGACTTGTCCAGGGTGTACCCCGCCTTTCGCCCGTAGTCAGCTGGGATAGGCTCCAGCTTGCCTGCGACCCTGTAGAAGGATAAAGCAGCTAGAGATAATGAGATGAGATGAGATGAGTAAAACCGACAATAGGCTGGTTATATTCCAAAAATAGTGGATGGCATTGCTAATGTTGAAGTAGCAACCTGTTGGTACTGTAACATAACGGTAACTAGTCTGTTATTTGGTTGGCTAATCATGCAAGCAAGTTAGCTCACCAACCTGACGTGATCAGTCCTCCTACCATTCTACATCCAACAGGCCAGAAAGGAATACTAAGCAAAACAAATAATGTTTGAATTGAATTGTTCAATAACGCACAGTGCACACAGGCAAGCTACGAGATTTCGGTGCAACATTTCACTTTCATATTTCGTGTACAATGCTTTGTGTGTGGTCAGGGCGATGTAAACGACATGACTGTGTGTATTGACCTTTTTTGTTTGTCTCAGTTTTAATGCAGCATTATCCTAAGCATTCAATTTGATACACTTCCTTTAAATAAAACATCTGGGTTGAGATGTACATATATCCTTGTTTCCTCTTCTTTTTCATTTTTGCACAACACAATGGAGGCAGAAAACACCCATTGTTAAAAGTAACGTTTTACTTTTACTCAAAGTACATTTTAAATGATCTACTTTTTACTTTTACTTGAGTAGATTTTTTGTCTGGTAACTTTACTTGTACTTAAGTAAAATTTCATCAGAGTAACAGTACTTGTACTTGAGTATAATATTTTAGTACTCTTTCCACCTCTGGTCAATTGTAAATCATCCTATCATTCTTAAATCATAAGATTTGCGAAACAGACACAGATGCAGGTTAGGTTTAGATCTTTTGAAATTAAATGATTACACAGGCTTTTTACAGCCCTGCAACTGCCACAGATGACAGACTTTTCTTTTTTATTGTTAGAGCATTTCATTTATTTATGGATGTTAGGATGTAAAGAGAATTTCAAGAAATATAACAAAAAATGTTTCTGGAAAAAAAAATCACTTACCTTTAAAGTTGACATCAAACATCAGAATTAGGAAAAATGTGAACACATTGAACATTGCATTGTTGTTGATGCCAAACAGGCTGGCTTGAGTATTTCAAACAACTGCTGATTTCCTGGCTTTTCACACGCTACAGACTTTAAGCACAATAGTCCAAAAAAGAAGAAAAAAAAACATCTCATGAGTGGCTGTTCGATCAGTGGAAGCCCCTTGTTGATGAGGAAGGTCAGAGGAGAATGGCCAGACTGGTTTGAGCTGACAGGAAGTCTAGGGCAAGTCAAATAAGCACTCTTTACAACCATGGTGGGAAGAAAGTAATAACAGAATACACAATATTGAAAACTGAGGTGAATGGGCTACAGCAACAGAAGACCACATCATGTCCTCCTTTTATTTATTTATTTTTTTCACCAAGAACAGGAATCCAGGTCTACAGTGGGCATAGACTCCATAAAACTGGACATTTGAAGACTGGAAAACCACTGCCTTGTCTTTTTCCAGTATTATTTAAGTGTGCTTTGTGTTTATGTTACTGATATACACCCCCAATTCCAAAAAAGTTGGGACAAAGTACAAATTGTAAATAAAAATGGAATGCAATAATTTAGAAATCTCAAAAACTGATATTGTATTCACAGTAGAACATAGACAACATATCAAATGTCGAAAGTGAGACATTTTGAAATTTCATGCCAAATATTGGCTCATTTGAAATTTCATGACAGCAACACATCTCAAAAAAGTTGGGACGGGGGCAATAAGAGGCTGGAAAAGTTAAAGGTACAAAAAAGGAACAGCTGGAGGACCAAATTGCAACTCATTAGGTCAATTGGCAATAGGTCATTAACATGACTGGGTATAAAAAGAGCATCTTGGAGTGGCAGCGGCTCTCAAAAGTAAAGATGGGAAGAGGATCACCAATCCCCCTAATTCTGCGCCGACAAATAGTGGAGCAATATCAGAAAGGAGTTTGACAGTGTAAAATTGCAAAGAGTTTGAACATATCATCATCTACAGTGCATAATATCATCAAAAGATTCAGAGAATCTGGAAGAATCTCTGTGCGTAAGGGTCAAGGCCGGAAAACCATACTGGGTGCCCGTGATCTTCAGGCCCTTAGACGGCACTGCATCACATACAGGCATGCTTCTGTATTGGAAATCACAAAATGGGCTCAGGAATATTTCCAGAGAACATTATCTGTGAACACAATTCACCGTGCCATCCGCCGTTGCCAGCTAAAACTCAATATTTCAAAGAAGAAGCCGTATCTAAACATGATCCAGAAGCGCAGACGTCTTCTCTGTGCCAAGGCTCATTTAAAATGGACTGTGGCAAAGTGGAAAACTGTTATGTGGTCAGACGAATCAAAATTTGAAGTTCTTTATGGAAATCAGTGACGCCGTGTCATTCGGACTAAAGAGGAGAAGGACGACCCAAGTTGTTATCAGCGCTCAGTTCAGAAGCCTGCATCTCTGATGGTATGGGGTTGCATTAGTGCATGTGGCATGGGCAGCTTACACATCTGGAAAGACACCATCAATGCTGAAAGGTATATCCAGGTTCTAGAGCAACATATGCTCCCATCCAGACGACGTCTCTTTCAGGGAAGACCTTGCATTTTCCAACATGACAATGCCAAACCACATACTGCATCAATTACAGCATCATGGCTGCGTAGAAGAAGGGTCCGGGTACTGAACTGGCCAGCCTGCAGTCCAGATCTTTCACCCATAGAAAACATTTGGCGCATCATAAAACAGAAGATACGACAAAAAAGACCTAAGACAGTTGAGCAACTAGAATCCTACATTAGACAAGAATGGGTTAACATTCCTATCCCTAAACTTGAGCAACTTGTCTCCTCAGTCCCCAGACGTTTACAGACTGTTGTAAAGAGAAAAGGGGATGTCTCACAGTGGGAAACATGGCCTTGTCCCAACTTTTTTGAGATGTGTTGTTGTGATGAAATTTAAAATCACCTAATTTTTCTCTTTAAATGATACATTTTCTCAGTTTAAACATTTGATATGTCATCTATGTTCTATTCTGAATAAAATATGGAATTTTGAAACTTCCACATCATTGCATTCCATTTTTATTTACAATTTGTACTTTGTCCCAACTTTTTTGGAATTGGGGTTGTATGTTCATAAAATAAACCTATACTGAGGAAATCCATGGAATTGATGTTAAATGGGTCCCTGGTTGCAAAAAGTGTGAATTTCCCTGCCATATATAATATGCTAAACGAGTTTTCCGTGTCATGGTCCTACCTGTGGGCTTCTCTCTTCAGGTAACATCTCCACTCAGCATTACCGGCCACGCCCGCACTCACTTCCTCTTATTAACTTCCAGTGGCTGTCATTGGCTGTTGCCGATCACCTGCTTCCCCCCTGTGTGTATTTAAGCTGCAGTCCTCCCAAGCTTCTGTGTCAGATCATCTGCAACTTCCAGCATGATAACCTGCTCTGTGTTCCTACTACTCTGACTCCTGACGATATTCTGTTCCGTCTGACTCTGTCTGCTTTCCAGCCCTGGTAACCTGATCTGCCTTCTGTCCTGTCGACTCTGCCTCTTGCTTGCCTCTTGCTTGCCTCTCCTGTACCTTCACCTGATCTCCAGCCTGCCCAGCCCTGCTGCTCACCTGCCTCTCCATCAGCCCGGTGTGAGCAGCCCTGCCTGGAGCCCTACTCTCCAGCCCCGGTAACCTGACCCTGCATTTCTGTCCCCTATCTTGCTATCTGATCTGTGACTCTGTGTTCCAGCCTGCTCCCTAACTCCAGCCTGCTGAGGGACTACTGCTGGGAGATTGCCTGAAACCCAAGTGCTGTCAGCCTACAGCCACACCTCTCTGACAACGCCTGATCCCGTCTGATCTCAGAAGCTAAGCAGGGTCGGGTCAGTACTTGGATGGGAGACCTCAGACGTCACCACCACGCTCCCACCAGCCATCCCTGCCTCTCAGTCCTCTTGCCACTGAACTTCACACACACACATTCTCCCAACTCCCTTTTCCCCTGTTATTAATAAACTGTGGTTTGAGTGCATTTGATCTCCTCTCCTGTCTGGTCCCTGACAGAACGATCTGACCAAGACATGGAGTCAGCGCCCGAACCCTCTGCCCTAGACCGGCTGCAGCACACCAAAGGAGATGTCAGTCGGATGTCTGCCGACGTTACAGCCCTGATCCAGCTTGGTCATCAGCAACAGCTCCAGCAACAACGACTGGACCAAGCATTCCAGCTACTCACCACCAAAGCACCCCCTGCGCCTCCGAGTCAACCACCGCCGCCCTTCGCTGCATCAGCCCCTGTCATACCCGCCACTGACTTGCCAGCTCCGGGAAGTGCTCCTACTGCACTCAATGCCCCGGAACCCAAGGTCGGCAGTCTGGAGCATTTTGACAGTGACCCCTCCCAAGTCCGTGCTTTCCTGACCAGCTGCCGGTTGCTGTTCGACCTGCAGCCCAGAACCTTCGCATCGGAGGCAGCGAAGGTGGCCTTCGTCATCACTCATCTGACTGGCCGCGCCCGCCTGTGGGGGACTGCTGAGTATGAACGCCGGACGCCAGCGTGTGCCTCCTTCTCCCTGTTTGCAGCGGAGATGATTAAGGTCTTCGACCTGGGCTCGTCATCAGTAGAGGCATCCGGAGGATTGATGAGTATTCACCAAGGCAGACGTACAGTGGCTGACTACTCGATCGACTTCCGGACCTTGGCCCGGCGCAGCAAGTGGAACATACAGGCGCTGGTGGACGCCTTTCTGCACAGCCTGGCCGACTACATGAAGGACGAATTGGTCTCGTACAACAACTGTCGACACTCGATGAGGCCATCGCCCTGGCCGTCCGCATTGACCGCTGGGTCCAGACCCGTCGACGAGAGAGGGCCCGCCAGACTCAGTCAGTCATCAGAGAAGCCCGAGCTCGCCGGACATAGGAGGGGTCCGGCTGGGTTCAATGATCCTCCAATCCTCCACCAGCCAGAAATCTATGCTCCAAGTTTGCCTTCATCTGTCAGATTCCACCCACACCCTGGCCGCCCTGGTTGACTCTGGCGCTGAGGCTAACGTCATGGACACCGAGCTTGCGCTCCAGTTGGGTCT
This sequence comes from Neoarius graeffei, assembly GCF_027579695.1. NCBI lineage: Eukaryota > Metazoa > Chordata > Actinopteri > Siluriformes > Ariidae > Neoarius > Neoarius graeffei. The sequence continues at coordinate 53,891,278 of NC_083581.1, forward strand.
GCAAAGCCATCATTTATCCTCTCCCGTTCCAGTCAGGGCGCTGGATGGCCATCTCCTTGGCACTGTCACCCGCCTCACTGCCCCTGTCCCGATGTCTCTGTCTGGTAACCACCACGAAACCATCCAGTTTCACCTGCTCCATTCCCCCGGCCAACCTCTCATCCTAGGCTATCCATGGCTCCACCAGCACAGTCCTCACCTCGACTGGGCCACTGGAGCGATAAGAGAATGGGGCAAGGACTGCCACCAGACCTGCTTACGAGCCGCCACTCTAACCTCTCGTACTCCACCTGCCAGCTCAGCCCCCGACCTCACCAATGTCCCAGTGTGTTATCACAGCCTTCGGGAGGTATTCAGCAAAGCCAAGGCCACTTCCTTGCCCCCTCACCGGCCCTACGACTACGCCATTGATCTCCTCCCAGGCACTGCACCACCCAAGGGCCATCTCTACTCTCTGTCTGCCCCGGAAAGGAAGGCGATGGAGGCCTACATCAGTAACTCTCTGACTGCTGGCCTCATCCGTCCATCCTCTTCTCCCGCCGGCATTGGGTTCTTCTTCGTGGGAAAGAAGGATGGATCCCTGCGCCCCTGCATCAATTACAGGGGTCTCAACGACATCACCATCAAGAACCGATACCCTCTCCCACTGCTTACCTCTGCCTTCGAGCTGCTCCAGGGAGCCACGGTCTTCACCAAACTCGATCTCCGGAATGCCTACCACCTGGTTCGGATAAGGGAGGGAGACGAGTGGAAGACCGCGTTCAACACCCCCACCGGTCACTATGAATACCAGGTGATGCCGTTTGGCCTTACCAACGTGCCAGCGGTATTCCAGGCTCTGGTGAATGATATTCTGTGAGATATGTTGAACAAGTTCATGTTCGTTTTCCTCAACGACATCCTGATCTTCTCAAAGACCCTGTCTGAACACACCCAGCATGTCCAGCAAGTGCTCCGTCGTCTCCTTGAAAACTCCCTCTTCGTCAAGGCAGAGAAGTGAGTTTCACGCCAAGTCTGTGGGGTTCCTGGGGTACATCGTGGCAGAGGGGAGCATCCAGATGGACCCTGCCAAAGTCTCAGCAGTGACTTCATGGTCAGTACCAGAGAGCAGGAAGAAGCTTCAGCAGTTCCTGGGCTTCGCAAATTTCTACAGGAAATTCATTCATAATTACAGCACTGTTGTGTCACCCCTCACTGCCTTGACCAGCACCAAACAGCCCTTCACCTGGACTCCGGCTGCCAACGAAGCCTTTGCCACCCTCAAGGCTCGGTTCACCACTGCTCCCGTCCTCCAGATGCCAGATGCGGAGCGGCAATTCATCGTTGAGGTGGACGCCTCGGATGTGGGAGTTGGGGCAGTGCTCTCACAGAGGTCAGCAGATGACAACAAACTCCACCCCTGTGCGTTCTTCTCCCGCCGGCTATCGCCGGCCGAACGCAATTACGACATAGACAACCGGGAACTGCTGGCGGTCAAGCTCGCCCTGGAGGAATGGCGTCACTGGCTGGAGGGGTGCGTAGTCCTATTCCTGGTCTGGACAGACCATAAGAATCTGGAATACATCTGCACCGCCAAACGACTCAACCCCAGACAGGCCCGCTGGGCTCTCTTTTTCACCAGATTCAATTTCACCCTTTCATACCGGCCCAGATCTCGCAACACCAAGCCTGACGCACTCTCCCGCCAGTTCCAGAAGGATGATGCCCCCTCCAAGGATCCGGCTCCCATCCTACCTGACCCCTGTATCGTTGCTGCTCTGACTTGGGACATCGAAGAACGAGTGCGGGAAGCCCTCTGTGACCAACCCAGCCCCAGTGCATGCCCTGCAAGTCGCCTCTTTGTTCCTGAAGACCTGCGATCCCAGGTTATACAATGGGGACATGACTCCCGTCTAGCCTGCCACCCTGGTTCCACTCGCACCTACCACCTGCTCGCCCAACGGTTCTGGTGGCCGTCTATGAGCAGGGATGTGCGAGACTTCGTCCGAGCCTGCCCTACCTGTAATCAGAATAAATCCTCCAGCCGGCCTCCTGCCGGTTTGCTCCAGCCTCTGCCCATGCCAATGTAACCCTGGTCCCACATTTCCCTGGATTTTGTTATGGGTCTGCCCCCTTCTAACGGGATGACTGTCATACTCACCATCGTGGACCGCTTTAGTAAGATGGCACACTTTGTTCCCCTCCCTAAACTACCGTTGGCCAAAGAGACCGCCCAGATCGTCCTACAGCAGGTCTTCTGCATCCATGGGCTGCCCAGGGACATCGTTTCGGACTGGGGGCCGCAATTCACCTCCTCATTCTGGAAGGAATTCTGTCACCTACTCAGGTCCACCGCCAGCCTCACCTCCGGATTCCGAACCCAGTCCAACGGCCAGTCAGAGTGGACTAACCAGGAGTTGGAGAAGGCACTTCGGTGCATGGCGTCACACAACCCTAGGGCCTGGTGTGAGCACCTGCTGTGGGTGGAATACTCCCACAACTCCCTCACCAGCTCAGCCACTGGACTGTCCCCATTCCACTGCGTGTATGGCTACCAACCACCCCTGTTCCCCAGCCAGGAGGGAGAGGTCACCTGCCCGTCTGCCCTCACCTATGCACGCCGATGCCGCCGCACCTGGTCTCAAGCCCATGCTGCACTCCTCAAGTCAGTCACCAGCTACTCCATTGGAGCCAACCGGCAGAGGATGCCTGCGCCCACCTACCGGGTGGGCCAGAAGGTGTGGTTGTCAGCCAAGGACCTGCCCCTCCAGGTTGAGTCTCGTAAGCTGGCACCTCGGTTCATCGGACCATTCCCGATCCAGAGAATAATCAGCCAGTCTGCTGTCCAGCTCCGACTGCCCAAGTCTATGAGAGTGCACCCCACCTTCCACGTCTCAAAGATTAAGCCAGTGCACGAGAGCCCGCTGGTCCCAGCTGCACCTTCTCCTCCTCCTCCTCATCTCATCGATGGTAGCCCGGTCTACTCCGTCCAGCAACTGCTGAAGTCACGGCGCAGGGGCAGGGGCCTCCAATACCTGGTGGATTGGGAGGGCTATGGTCCTGAGGAGAGGATGTGGGTTCCTGCTGGCAGAATCTTAGACCGTACCCTCATCAGCACCTTTCATCGCCTGCATCCGGACCAGCCGGCCAACCGGAGGGGTTGACCAAAGGGCCCTTGTTGGAATGACGATGCGCCAACCGCTACTGTCCCCGAGTCCGATTCTGAACCAGATCCTGAGGCCTTGGACACGGACCGGTCAGAGGAATTCTGACCCTCCACCAGTCTTCCCCCTCCTCCCGCCTGTCTTGGTGGATCTGTGGCTAGGGACTTCTGGAGCCGTCCCTTGAGGGGGGGGGGTTTCTGTCATGGTCCTACCTGTGGGCTTCTCTCTTCAGGTAACATCTCCACTCAGCATTACCGGCCACGCCCGCACTCACTTCCTCTTATTAACTTCCAGTGGCTGTCATTGGCTGTTGCCGATCACCTGCTTCCCCCCTGTGTGTATTTAAGCTGCAGTCCTCCCAAGCTTCTGTGTCAGCTCGTCTGCAACTTCCAGCATGATAACCTGCTCTGTGTTCCTACTACTCTGACTCCTGATGATATTCTGTTCCGTCTGACTCTGTCTGCTCTCCAGCCCCGGTAACCTGATCTGCCTTCTGTCCTGTCGACTCTGCCTCTTGCCTGCCTCTCCTGTACCTTCACCTGATCTCCAGCCTGCCCAGCCCTGCTGCTCGCCTGCCTCTCCATCAGCCTGGTGTGAGCAGCCCTGCCTGGAGCCCTACTCTCCAGCCCCGGTAACCTGACCCTGCATTTCTGTCCCCTATCTTGCTATCTGATCTGTGACTCTGTGTTCCAGCCTGTTCCCTAATTCCAGGCTGCTGAGGGACTACTGCTGGGAGACTGCCTGAAACCCAAGTGCTATGAGCCTACAGCCACACCTCTCTGACAACGCCTGATCACGTCTGGTCTCAGAAGCTAAGCAGGGTCGGGTCCAGCCAATACTTAGATGGGAGACCTCAGACATCACCAGACATCACCAGCCATCCCTGCCTCTCAGTCCTCTTGCCACTGAACTTCACACACGTTCTCCCTTTTCCCCTGTTATTAATAAACTGTAGTTTGAGTGCATTTGATCTCCTCTCCTGTCTGGTCCCTGACATTTCCGTGGAACTGCCTTTTTCCCTACAGTCACAGGAACAGATTTTATACAGTTGGATTAAGATACTTTTCCCACAACGATTTTCCATGGAAACATCATAATTCAACCCAAGTAACAATCAATAATGGAGGACAATGATCTTATACTGAACTGTTGTGTCAGCATATTCATTTGCATTAGCAACTAAAAGAGCTTTAATGGTCTGCCTTTTTCATGATTTTTTTCTACTGCTGATGTGCAGGTGAAATGAAAAAAAATCTATTATTATTAATGCCACTACTGTTGAAATCAGTTGTATGTAGATTTAATTAATAACATGAATACTAATTAAATAATAACTCCAGTGTACTGATGGATTTGAAGAACTATCCTTTTAACATGCAAGCTTTTGTGCAGACTTTTGTGTAATTGCCATAAAACACATACACTGGAGTAAACTGCTGGCCACCTAATCCTACTTCAGCCTTAATCAGTGTTGTCAACATTTCCATAAACTTGTGGGTTATATGACTGTAATTAACCTTACTTAGCAGGGGAATGTGCTCTGAAATGTTGTGTGGTTAATTTGTTAGGCTTTTTGTTTGCCATAATAACTGAATGTTAATTGGAGTTCATATGAGTCAATTAGGCTTTGGCTTTGAATGAAAATTAATGGAGCTGATGTAGCATTTACATCAAAGTGACTGTTGTATCAAGGTTATTAAATTGCTTGTCTTTGCCATGATATGCTTGATCAAGGGTGGTTACAAGTTTCAACAGCTTTCCTAGTAGAGTAGGTAATAAAGTTTCAGTGCACATTCTTTCACATTTTTAACAATACAAGATAATATTCCAGCTCAGTGTATTTTTGCCCAGTCTTGCTGTATCGCCAGTTTGGCACAACTACAAAGCAGAAGTATGAGGATGTACTGTGTTTTAGCATTTAATTGATTTTGAGTGGGTTCTACAAATAGAAATCAATCAAATGCCAAGCCTGTAAGACAAACTGAAATTACCAATGCAAAAAAGACCGCAAAAAATTATACAGTACCAAGTTGAAATATCTTGAATATACAGTACATTTACGGCATTTGGCAGAAGCCCTTATCCAGAGTGACTTATATAAGTGCTTTGAAGTCTCATCTCATCTCATTATCTATAGCCGCTTTATCCTGTTCTACAGGGTTGCAGGCAAGCTGGAGCCTATCCCAGCTGACTATGGGTGAAAGGCGGGGTACCGTACACCCTGGACAAGTCACCAGCTCATCACAGGGCTGACAGATAGACAACCATTCACACTCACATTCACACTCACATGGTCAATTTAGAGTCACCAGTTAACCTAACCTACATGTCTTTGGACTGTGGGGGAAACCGGAGCACCCGGAGGAAACCGATGTGGACATGGGGAGAACATGCAAACTCCACACAGAAAGGCCCTCGCCAGCCACAGGGCTTGAACCCAGACCTTCTTGCTATGAGGCGACAGCGCTAACTACTACACCACCGTGCCGCCCCGCTTTGAAGTCTCTATCCGTAAATACATCCTGATACTGGTTCACTCGGTCATAGACTAAGAATACCATCATTGTAAAAACCTTTTGGGGGAAGTGATATAGCAAGAAAAACAGAAAGACAACAAGAATTATTAAAGTGCTAATTTAAGTACTTAACACCAAACAAAACCCTTGGTCGTTACTTAATTTGCCCTGATCCCCCCCACACACACACACACACACACATACACACACACACACTTTCCCTGGGCAAGGCCGTTTTCACTGCCTTTCTTTTCTTCCTGTTACTTTAATCTTTTCCCATGTGAAGCATTCCACTGTGAAGTTGTCTTCATAAACCACCTTGTGTCTGCTGACACAAAATTTGTCCACAGTGTGACCTGTGCCGATGAAATGCGGCCATTTCATTGCTTGTAATATCCACTTCTAAAAGAGCAATATTCTTTGTAGGATTGGGGTGGGCAAAAATGATTTCCTTTTCCTTTACCTTGAGAGATGGTGGGACCAGTCAGGAAGTGTTAGAGGATTGTAGTGCATGTCCAGTGCAGGGTGTGATTAGTGCTTTGAGGTAAGTGGGTGCTGGTCCATTTTTTGCTTTGTAGGCAAGCATCAATGGTTTAAATCTTATGTGGGCAGCTACAGGAAGCCAATGGTGGAGGTGCAGCAGAGAGGTAGTATGGGAGAACTTAGGAAGGTTGAAAATGAGTTGTACAGCTGCATTCTGGATCAGTTGCAGGGGTCAACTGGCGCTTAGAGGTAGACCTGTCAGGAATGAGTTACAGTAGTCCAGTCATGAAATGACAAGGAACAGAACAAGCACAGGACTGGACTGTGTAGATAGAAATGGATGAATCTCTCTGATGTTGTAAAGAAGAAATTATCATGAGCATGACACGTTAGCAATGACACATTGAAAAGGAAAGTTGATTGTCCATGGTTATCTCAAGCTTGCATGCAGTAACCAAAGATATATCAGAGAGTTGTCCAGGGAGACCACAAGATTCTGATGAATCACCTGGGATGAACAGCAGTTCAGTTTTCCTGGGATTGAATTTCAGCTGATGAGCTGACATCCATGATGTGAGACATGCAGAGTTGAGAGTGGAAACATGATTGTCTGAAAAAGACAAAGAGAGGATGAGCTGAATATCATCCACAATATAGGTGGACTTACCTAATTATTCTCATTTTCTAATTTTAAGTTTTATATTGTCTTGTTCTATTGGCAGATACATTTCCCCCTGGCATTACATAATCAGAAGTATTAGATAAAATATTACTTAAACTCACTGGAGGCTTGAGCTGAGTGATGTGGAAGGTTGGGTGAATATGGAGGGAACTGGAGAGTTTGAGATGAATGGTAGAGGGATTAATGATGCTCTCAACTTCAAAGGGACCAATGAACTGGGGAAAGAGCTTCTTGGACTGGGCCTTGAGAGGGATGTCCCTAGCAGAGAACCAAACCTTCTGACCAGGCTCGTAGTTCAGGACAGGGACTCTGCGCCGGTCAGCCAGGTGCTGGTTGCGGTCAGAAGAGTGGAGGAGGACCACCCAAGTGTCTTTCCAGATCCTCCGGCATTGGCGTAGGCAGACCTGAACCAAGGGCATAGCAATCTCACCCTCATGGGTGGGGAACAGTAGTGACTAGTACCCCAGGGAGGTTTTGATGGGTGCCATGCCCATGGCCAAGCTGGTGAGGGAATTGTGTGCATACTCAATCCAGGGCAGGTGGCTGCTCCAAGCAGAGGGTTTATTGGTGATGACAGTGCAGGGTGGCCTCCAGATCTTGGTTGGTGTGCTTCATCTTCTCACTGGTCTGTGGATGGGGCCCAGAGAAGAGGCTGGCTGAGGCACTGAGGGCATGCCAGAAGGCCTTACAAACTTGGGATATGAATTGATGACCCAGTCAGAGATGATGTCAGCAGGGATGCTGTGAAGGTAAAAGACATGGTGTCTGAGTAGCTCAGCTGTTCCCTTGGCAGAGGGAAGCTTAGGTAGTGTGACAAAGTGGGTGGCTTTGGAGAAATGGTCAATGATGGATAGAATGATGGAATTCCCTTCAGAAGGGAAGAGACTGGTGATGAAATACAGCATGATGTGAGACCATAGGCAACTGGACACAGGGAGAGGGTGCAATAGTCTGGCTGGAGACTGATGGGAGGCCTTACTGTGGGTACATACTGAGCAGGTGGCCATGTAGGGCCAGGTGTCAGTGTCCATTGACAGCCACCAGAAATATCTCTTGAGGAATGATAATGTATGGCTGGACCTGGGGTGGACGGTGAAATGGGAGTTATGGGCTCACTGGAAAATCTTGGTGCAAGATGAGTTGGAAATGAAGAGAGAGGGGGATGTTGCCCAGGTCAGGATGGGTGTGCTGGGCTTCAGTGATTATGCTCTGGATTTCCCAGGAGAGTGCCACCACTACCCAGTTGGGGGAGACTATGGTGTCAGGGTTGGACAAGAGGTTCCCAGTGGTGAAAATACAGGAGAGAACATCTGGTTTGGTATTTTTTGAACCAGGGCAATAGGTGATGGTGAACTCAAATCGCCCAAAGAACAGGGCCCATCGGGCTTGGAAGGAATTCAGCTGCTTGGTGGACTTGATATACTCTAAGTTCTGATGGTGTGTCCAGAGCATGAAAGGCTGTTCAACCCCCTACAGCCAATGTCTCCATTCATCTTAGTTTCACCACAAGGAGCTCTTGGTTGCTGACCTTGCAATTACGCTCAGTAGGAGTGAGCTGGCAGGAGAAGAAGGCACAAGGGTGTAACTTGTGGTCTGATTCACAGCACTGGGACAAGACAACTCCTACTCCCAAGTCAGAAGTGCCAACCTCCACAGCAATTTGCCTCACAAGATTAGGTTGGTGGAGAACAGGAGCCTCTCCAACTCCTCAAAAGCCTGCTCTGTTTTGGGAATCCACTGGAAGGGTTTGATGGTGAGTATGAGCTGTGTCAAAGTACAGCAACCCAAATGAACTCCCAAATGAAGTGTCAGTAAAAGTTTGCAAACCCCTGGAACTGCTGCAGCTGCTTGTGGGAGCCAGGCATGGGCCACTTCACCACAGCTCGTATCTTCTCAGGGTCTGCCTTGACCTAGCCCCTTTGCAGAATGTACTGCAGGGATGAGGCAGAGGGGACATGGAATAAACATTTCTTCACCTTGACATATAACTTGTTCTCAAGCAACCACTAGAATCTGAATCTGGCATGAATCTGGCATACCTGGACCTTATACTGTTGGGGACTGCAGGAGAAAATGAGGATGTTATCTAGGTAAACAAATACACACCTGTTGATAAAATCCCAGAGGACATCATTGACTAGATACCAGAAGACTGTGGGGGCATTTGTGAGTCCAAACACCATGACCCTCTAATTGAAATGGCCCAGAGGAATATTAAATGCAGTCTTCCGCTCATTGCTCTCCTGAATCTGGACTAAGTGGTATGCATTGCAAAGATCAAACTTAGTGAAGATGGTGGCACCCTGTAGAGGCTTGAAGGTGGAGCTGATAAGCAGTAGGAGGTACTTGATCTTGATGGTTATGTTGTTCAAGCCATGGTAGTCAATACAGGGGTGCAGGGATCCATCCTTCTTTTTAATGAAAATTAACCCAACTCCAACAGGGTATGAAAATTGTACATTTCCATGGTCTCCCTCTCTGGGCAGGACAGATTATAAAGGTAGCTGGATGGTAGGAGAGACCCAGGGAGGAAGTTGATGGCACAATCATAGGGATGGTGTGGAGGTAAGGACAGGGGTTGGTTCTTGCTGAAGACCTCTCCCAAGTTGTGGTAGACTGCAGGGACTGTGGAGAGATCTGAGACTTTGGAGGGTGGTAAGATAGATGAAAGCCCAGGAGGAGACTTGGCAAAGGAGACGCAGTGGCAGTAGCAGTGACGGCTTCAGCCAACACCTTGCTGGAAACCCCGTCCACTGATGGAATGTGTAAGGACAGCCAGGGGTGTCCAAGGATCAAGGAGGTGCTGCAGGAGGAGATGAAGTGTAAGCTCACTAATTCTCCGTGGCTCCCAGATAGAAGAAGGTGAATGGGCAGTCTGGTGAGTGACCTTGAATGACAGCCGACCGTTGAGGGCATTGACCTGAAGAGGTGGTGGAAGGGGTTCTTGAAGAAAGCTGATCTTCTGAGCGAGGGTCTCATCCAGGACGTATCCTTCTGCCCCAGAATCGATGAATGCCTGAAGCTCCCAGGAGATCTGGTTGAATGAGACCATGGCAAGAAGTTGCAGATGTGGATGTGGAGTGGAGAAGTGAGGGGTAGGGCTCACCAGGGTCCCCAAAGTTACTGGCAAGCCTCCCCTTTGTGCCATACTGGGCAGAGGGAGATCAGGTGACTGAACTGCCCACAGTAAAGATATAACCTCTCCTGCATGCCCCTAGACCTCTTGAAGGATGTAAGTCAGGTTCAGCCAACCTACATGGGCTCAAAGCTGGAACTGGAAGCTGGGGGTGAGCCAAGGAGGAGATGGTGGTAGGGTGGCTGGGCCATGGCCAAGAGTGTGAGACTGATGGTGGAGTCTGGGTAGGTTGCCCCTGTTTCTCCCAGCACTGTTCCCTCTGGTAGTTGCTCAGATAGCTAGCTAGGGAGCTCAATACATCCAGCCCCTACAGGCCAATCAGTGAATAAGTGTTTTGCTGTGTGGCAAAAATATTCAGTGAAGTGTTGTTTGTGGCAGTAAAGATAAATAAATAAAATTAAAAAAAAATAAATAAATAAAATAATAATAATAATAAGCAATATCGGCTTGTTGAGGCAGGATGCATGTGCAGAAAGTGTTTATTAATACAGGCAAACAGAATCAAAATGGCAGGCAGAAATATGGTAAAACAAGCAATGTTCAGGCAATCAACAAAGGACTCATCAAAAGCAGGGACAGAGGCGGATACCAGGAAGCAAGAACAGGTTCATAAACCAGAATAGCAAATGCAAAAACAAAGACTTGGTAAATGCAGGGGGGAAAAAACTGAATGAATACTTTGGGAAACAAACTGGAGAACACTGGGTATAAATAGACTAATTAATTAAGGACACAACTAAAACAGGTGAATGTGATGACACAGGAGGGAATTAACCAATAAAAAAGACAAGGGAGGAGACTAGAACAAAACTAAAACAAACACACATTTACCAAGAGCATGCAGAAGTGCAGGTTGTCTTGCTGCAGTTCAAAACATGCAGCACTTGAAGCGACAGGGGTGATTTCTGACACAAGATAAGAAATTGAACAAGACAATCAGATCTGTGTCCACCTTAGATGGAAGCAGACATACTTTAGATTTATTTTTAATACTTTTACTCAAGTTTGTTGATGGTGTAGTGGTTGCTGCTTTATGTCCCGGGGCGCCCTCATGCCTGTATTACTTTCTAGCTCTCCCCTTTTAGTTATGCTGTCATAGTTAGTTTTGCCAGAGTCCCTGCTTGCACTCAGCGCAAAATGTATACTGTTTCTACTTATTCAGGTGACATTGGGCATACCTAACAACCTGTGTTTTCAGCCCCCTGTCTATCCCTCGGAGTTACATGTCAATCCTGAGATTGAGATGCTGACCTGTTCTGCTCCTCGGACCTGCCTGATCCATCCTGATGCCCTATGTCTGGTTGAAGTCTCATCACATCACTCCTGTGGAGGACGACCCCATATGGACAGTCAAAAGTCACACTTGGAAGATGCTCTGGACACTTACAGTAATGCTCTTATGGCTGAGGGCTACAGTTGACTTGCTAACTTTAGGACTGCAGTTGTCATGAACAGTTTTGCACTCAAATTTCCATCAGCTGAAGAGTTATAACATCAACGAAACTGACTTCATGTTAAAACTGTTAATGTCAGTGGCGGCTGGTAGTCTTTCAAACAGGGGAGGCTGGTCGGTTACGATATTTCCAGATTTTAAAAGAAAAAAGAAAAAACACATCAATTTTGCCCATACTCTTGCCTCTGATCTGGCTGATTGTTGGCAGGGTCACAAACTGTGAAATAACAGGTTCTTTTGGCCCATTAGCCTACTGTCCAATATACATGATGGTGGTGTTGGGGGGCGTGTATATTTTAACATTTTATATTTTAAAATTGTGGCATGTGGCATGCTGTTTAAAAATTGATCATTATTGAAAGCAGCTCTTTGTCAGGAACCTCAGCAGTAACAGCAGAGTGTTCTGGAATAGGCACAAGCACTGACCTTGGGGAGCCAAACATAGAGCTGGGTGCCACACATTTCATTCAATGACACTTTCCCTATATTTTACTTATTTTGACTGAGAAATGTTTTATTGACAATTTTGATAACCCTTCACTTTTAATCCAGGTCTGTAGTGTGAAATGTTCTCGGCTGTGTTTTTGTTTAAAAATGTTTTCCAAATTGTAGCGGTGTAGCACATAGCTCCCAAATGCCATTGAAGTCCACTGAGGCTGGGAGTCCGTGGGACTCCGTGGGCGGGCGTTTTCGCAGTATTTGTCCAATAATCGTCTTGCATTTTGATATTGAAAAGCGCATAGCTCCCAAATTCATATCCAGAAAAATATATATTCCAATATAATATACTCAGCATAAACATTTTAAATAGATTCTATATTTTTGGTCCATCCATGACATATTACTAAAGTAGCCTATTTACTGTTGTTGATGTGGGTCACTTGCTGTTAGCCAATTCACTTTCTCGTACCAGGAGAGCTGAAAGGAACGAGTATTATTCCCTACCTTTTTCACCAAGTCAATTTGAGGCGTTGGTCTACCCTGCTCTTTAATTTTAATTTTTTCCTCGAAAGGAAGACTGGCAAATGGCTTCGCCAAAATTAAATCAGCAATGCTTGGCATCCGTGCACAGCTTTCTTGCTAGCTGACTAGCCCCCTCAAGTTCAAGTTCAGTCACTCAAATAAACAAAATTTCTGGAACTAAGATAGCAAACTTGACAACACTATATTTACACTTTATTTACAATGAAAATATATACAAACTAAAAAAGCTGGTAGAAACCATATGTAATGAATGAAATCGAAATGTAAGCTGATCTCTTACAATACACCACACCACTTGCGAATCCGCATGGGACTGAACTGAAATTCACCGCTGCCTGTCTATATTTGAAACGAGCTGTCAATCAAAGAAAATATCTGGCCGCTTTCACCAATCACCAGTCTCCTCGCGGAAAGCTTTGCCATGTCCCTCCCACTGTGAGGCTGGGAGTCCGTGGGGCGGGTGTTTTCACAGTATTTGTCCAATAACCGTCTTGCATTTTGATATTGAAAAGCGCATAGCTCCCAAATGTCATTGAAGTCCACTGAGGCTGGGAGTCCGTGGGACTCCGTGGGCGGGCGTTTTCGCAGTATTTGTCCAATAATCGTCTTGCATTTTGATATTGAAAAGCGCATAGCTCCCAAATGCCATTGAAGTCCACTGAGGCTGGGCTGCATCGCGTTGTCACGAGGGGGAAAAACTCACGCACACATTAGGCGAACTGGGGAAAGTTATAACGGAATGATTTCGCACTGTAGTTGGGTTGAGCACATATATTTCTATGATTCTGGATCTGAAATAGCAATGTTATAAGGTCGGCTATAACATAAGCCTAGTGCAATTCATCCTACACGATGTTCGTCATTTTTAGAGGAGGCTGAGCCTCCCTCGTTGTCTTAGAGCAATCGCCCGTGGTTAATGTTATAATCATGTCTGTTGTCGCCCAAATGAGGACAGGTTCCCTTTTGAGTCTGGTTTCTCTCAAGGTTTCTTCCTCATGTTGTCTGAGGGAGTTTTTCCTTGCCACTTTCACCACAGGCTTGCTCATTAGGGATAGATTAGGGATAAAATTAGCTTATGTTTAAAGTCATTCAAATTCTATAAAGCTGCTTTGCGACAATGTCTATTGTTAAAAGTGCTATAGAAATAAACTTGACTTGACTGACTTGACTTTTATGTTATTTTATTTATTAAAATGGAACAGCTTAGAAATGAAACAGATTTTACCATTAATAAGACAAAATTGTGACAAACAAAAGGCATAGTCTACATCAAAATAGGATTACATCAAAACACAACATGTTTCTGAAATTTAGGTTTAGACTATTTTGAAGGTCTGCATGAATATCATTAATAACTCATATGAACTGATGACATGTGTCCCGTAATTATGACAATGATTAGTATGATACTCCAGCATTAGGGCATGCATTAGACATGTTTATCTTATGCATATTTCTTATGCTTCACGTGGAATACTTGCATAAATAAATGATTCCTTATGCATATAATCATGCATGAATTAATTTTATTTCAGCACCCATTTTGTTTGCACTTTAAGCAATTCTAAAGCTACATCATAGGTACTGATAGCCAAATGGAGTAAGTCTATGATTGCATGCGAGTCTGAAATGTGGGTGGTGGGGCTGCTGGAATGGTAGAAAGGTGCCTTTATAAATTAGAGAGAATGTGTGTTTTATGAGTATGTTTAAAATGTAATAACCATTTTAATAAAAAAGCTATTTAATTACAATCCACCATCAACTTTACTGTAATTGGGATTGGCGCTCTTTAAATATGAGTATCAGCAAATGCTTTTGAAAAGTCCAAGTATGTCAATCACTAATATGACCCTGGCTGCAGTACATTCAATGCCTATACAGTTTTCTGATTGTTATTTAAATGTTTAATGTCCTTCGGAGGGGCAGGTCATGGATAAGCAGGCTTAATATTTCCAATCATTGCCAACATGTGGCCACCATATGCTCACTACAGAATGCTGCATCAGCAGTGATTCTCACTTTTAATCTTTCTCTCTGGTCAGCAGCACCCAGAGGGATTGGAAGTAACCAAGCTCTAAATTCTGCCAGCCCACTCCATCCAAGCATGCCTGTCTTTTGCCTCAGTCCTCCTTCACACACCAACTGATCCCCCCCCCCCACACACACACACACACACACACACTTCAGTTTCTTGTGTTTGAGCCAGTTTTCTCTACATTGCTATGTTTGCTTTATCACCTGAGCTTAGTCTGTTTTATTATGACTTTGCCTTACAATTCAAATTATTAGTAAAGAAGTTATAAATCACACTTGCATCCACCTGCTTCAGAATTCCTGACAGAAAACTTTGGCATGGATGTATTGAGGGTTCTGGATTCAGAGTGAAGATATGATGCTGATATTCATGAGGATGTTACCAAACAGGGAAGGATGTTGCATGATCACCAACAGGAATTGGGGAGACTAGACTCCAGTGATGTCTTTGATTATCCACCAGTAGGGAAAGAAGCTTCATGCAAGGCTTCTCCACAGCTTCTGAATATGTATTGTATTTTTGCACAGTAAAACTGCATTGCATGCCATATCCAAAGAGAGATTTCACATGAGCTTGTCTGCTATGATGACTGTGTGAGTCTGTGTGAATCTCAATTACATGTCTACCATCTTGGATAATTTAATTAATATCCAGTCAATTCAGTTTGATTTCAATCTGGGGCAGGAAGACAAAGAACACTGGGTCTGTGCAGCTAATGTGGAGAAACTGATCAGAGTTTATAGATATGTCCTCATTTTTCTTCATCTCAGAAATGTAATCACACCTGAACCAAGGTAAGAGCCCTTTCATATTCCATCTCCAGATCAGTTTCTAGTGCACATAAGTTTTGATTGCCATGATCTGAATCTGTGCCTTCCAGCTCTTTTAGACTTTGCAGCAGCAAACTTCCTGGCAGAAGACCTGGTTAGCCAACTGCAGATACTCACAGACACTCTCAAAATATCTATCTCAGTATAAGCCATCAACAGGAATCCTGTCAGTATTCTATCATGCACATCATTGTCCCTATTAGTATGACCATAGGTGCCCTTCACCATGATAGGGCTCCCTTATTGATCATAACATGAACTTCAAATGAAGTAGTTCTTGGGTTACCTTTACTACAGCTTCACAACCCCACACTAGACTGGCAGTTAAGACAAAGCACATCCACCCCTTGTAGGGAAAATCGTCTTAAGCTGCCATACAAATTTTCACCTTACTCCATGCTCATATAGATTCCAAATCTATGCTAGATGCAGATATCCCTTCTGTTACTTGGACCTTCAAGAAGTCGACAGCAAAAAGCTAGCCACTGCACTCCCACCTCACAGAATGGATGACTGCACCATTTAACTCTTAGAAGGCACCACAACACATCAGAATAAGCTCTATCCTTTATCATGAGAACAGAATCAAGATGTCATGAAAAATATTTAGAGGATGCACTTCAACAAGGTTTCATCCCTCACTCATCCCTTCATATCACCAGCTTCAAGGAGTCTGTGTTGTTGCACAGATTATAGGGATTTGAACAAGATCATGGTTACATAACAGTACCCACTCCCCTTGGTGCCATCAGCTATATCAAGCTGACTAATATAACCTTACATGCATATATAAAGGTGATGAATAGAAGCTAACTATTTTTCACTACTTGGGGCCTCATTATAATGCCTTATGAACTCATAAATGCCCCCTCTCTGGTCCAGGCATTCACCAACAATGCATTCCATGACCAGAGGTGGAAAAGCCCAGGTGCAGAAAGTAAAAATCCTGCCACATTTTTGCTCCAGCCAATTCAATGAACCAGCTGATCCTGATTACCACATCCCCTAAGCCAGGTTGATGAGCTAATTGGTGAAATCACCTGTGTTGAGAGCACAGGCAGAAGGAGAACCTAAGCAGGACTTTTACTTTGTCAATCCAGTTTTTCCACCTCTGTCCATGACATGCTGGATAAACAGGTAATGGTGTATATAGATGACTGTGGCAGCGGGGACATGGCAGCATCAGCTGTGGGTGGCAAGGAGTCAGGTAGAACTGGCAGGTAACATGTGGTAAGTTTCACCTACAAACACCGCCAACCTTGATAGGAACGCATTCTTCATTCTAAGATTCCTGTTCTTGGCTGGCAGGAGTGGAACCCAGTATGGTCTTCTGCTGTTGCATAGTTTCTGTTCACCATGGTTGTAAAGAGTGATTATATGAATTACTATATCCTTCCTGGCAGCTCAAACCAATTTGGCCATTTTCTAACCTCTGAACTCGCTTATCAACAAGGCGTTTCCACCCACAGAACTGTTGCTCACTATTTTTTGTTTTGTTTTGTTTTCTGCACCATTCTGTGTAAACTCTAGAGACTGTTGTGTGTGTGAAAACCCCAGGAGATCAGCAGTTTCTGAAAAACTCAAACCAGTCCATCTGGCAACACCCATGCCACAGTGAAAGTCAAAGAGATCACAATTTTCCCATTCTGATGTTTGAACTGAGCATTAACTGAAGCTCTTGATTTGTATCTGTATGATTTCATACATTGTGCTACTGTGGAGGGATTGGCTGATTAGATAACTGCATAAAACAGCAGGTGTATGGGTGTGCCTAATAAAGTGGCTGGTGAGTGTATGTTTGACTACTGGCAATTTATGTGCCTCCTGTGTTCTTGCAAGAAGAAGCCAGAGAGAGAAACTAGAGAGAGAAAGCAAAAATAAAGTTGCTGAAAAGTAGACTAAAATAAAGCACACCTTGAGCTGTCACACCTGTCTCCCATTTCCTCATTCCCTGAGCTGCAAGAGTGTTACAATGACATCCTTGTAAGATGTTCTATGATATTTGCTTGATAATCAAGATGCTACCCACATATTTGCATGGTCCTCATGAAACTGCTGTTCTTTATTCATTTTAACCCATGCATTAATTATTAATTTTAATTCATGCATTAATACCTTACTGGAGACAGACCCTTGTTTAAATCAGGGTGACGAGACAGCATAAAGAAGGGAGGTGGCTGGTCAGTTGGCATTGCACCAGAACAATAATCTCTTCTTAAATGCCAGTAAAACCAAGGAGATTATTATCAACCTACAAAAGAGGAGAAAACAGCTCACATACACTGCACATAAAGATCTTGCCTGGTCCACAACACAAAACATCTAATAAAGAGGAAACAACATCTGTACTTTCTGAGAAGGCTAAAGAATTTTAATCTTTCTACTTTGATATCTTTGAGAGCTGTCTCACCAGCAGTATCACAGTCTGGGATGGAAGCTGCTCCACTCAGGCTCAACAACAACAAGGCTCTTTAGTGAGTGGTTAGATCAGAGGATCAGCCTCTGATGTCTGTCCATCACCGAAGGACATTTACCAGACCCCCAGGTGAGTCCATAATATCATCATGGACAGAATCCACCCCAAACACAATCTGTTTACAGTTCTACCATCAGATAGATGCAATGGATGCTCTTGACTAAGGATGTTCTTGACTTTAATAGGCACATTTTTTTTTATCTGCAGGCCATCAGGCTTGCAAATAAATTAATCCACTTCCACTCCCACCAGCAATTATAAATTATAACTGAATCTTTCCACTGAGGTGCTGGGCTTAACCCCCCCCACACACACACACACACAGTACTACTACTAGTATACTTTGCAATATTGCACATTTTGACCATGGCCTCTTGCATATAGCCTTCCTATCTCACATTCGTACTTGTAGTACATTTCATATCATACTATTAACATGATGCAAGTAATAAGACATCCTGAGCAATAGATCCCAAGTTCTGCGAGTTGGAACCATCACAACCTCCAAATTGGCACTTTGCACCAGGGTCACCCAGGACTGTGTGGCCATTCAGAGTTCCAACATTATCATTGAGTTTACTGGTGACACATTGGCCAAATCACACACCTTTTCACGTTGCACCTGATTCACTTTGCACCTTTTTATTCTACTTGCCCACATTTTAGATTTTATTATTTTCAATATTTTATTTTTATATATTTTTATTCATATTTTATTCGTAGTACTACAACCCTGATTCCAAAAACGTTGGGACAAAATACAAATTGTAAATAAAAACGGAATACAATGATGTGGAAGTTTCAAAATTCCATATTTTATTCAGAATAGAACATAGATGACATATCAAATGTTTAAAGTGAGAAAATGTATCATTTAAAGAGAAAAATTAGGTGATTTTAAATTTCATGACAACAACACATCTCAAAAAAGTTGGGACAAGGCCATGTTTCCCACTGTGAGACATCCCCTTTTCTCTTTACAACAGTCTGTAAATGTCTGGGGACTGAGGAGACAAGTTGCTCAAGTTTAGGGATAGGAATGTTAACCAATTGTTGTCTAATGTAGGATTCTAGTTGCTCAACTGTCTTAGGTCTTTTTTGTTGTATCTTCCGTTTTATGATGCGCCAAATGTTTTCTATGGGTGAAAGATCTGGACTGCAGGCTGGCCAGTTCAGTACCCGGACCCTTCTTCTACACAGCCATGATGCTGTAATTGATGCAGTATGTGGTTTGGCATTGTCATGTTGGAAAATGCAAGGTCTTCCCTGAAAGAGATGTCGTCTGGATGGGAGCATATGTTGCTCTAGAAACCGGATATACCTTTCAGCATTGGTGTCTTTCCAGATGTGTAAGCTGCCCATGCCACACACACTAATGCAACCCCATACCATCAGAGATGCAGGCTTCTGAACTGAGTGCTGATAACAACTTGGGTCGTCCTTCTCCTCTTTAGTCTGAATGACACGACGTCCCTGATTTCCATAGAGAACTTCAAATTTTGATTCGTCTGACCACAGAACAGTTTTCCACTTTGCCACAGTCCATTTTAAATGAGCCTTGGCCCAGAGAAGACGTCTGCGCTTCTGGATCATGTTTAGATACGGCTTCTTCTTTGAAATATAGAGTTTTAGCTGGCAACGGCAGATGGCACGGTGAATTGTGTTCACAGATAATGTTCTCTGGAAATATTCCTGAGCCCATTTTGTGATTTCCAATACAGAAGCATGCCTGTATGTGATGCAGTGCCGTCTAAGGGCCCGAAGATCACAGGCACCCAGTATGGTTTTCCGGCCTTGACCCTTACGCACAGAGATTCTTCCAGATTCTCTGAATCTTTTGATGATATTATGCACTGTAGATGATGATATGTTCAAACTCTTTGCAATTTAACACTGTCAAACTCCTTTCTGATATTGCTCCACTATTTGTCGGCGCAGAATTAGGGGGATTGGTGATCCTCTTCCCATCTTTACTTCTGAGAGCCGCTGCCACTTCAAGATGCTCTTTTTATACCCAGTCATGTTAATGACCTATTGCCAATTGACCTAATGAGTTGCAATTTGGTCCTCCAGCTGTTCCTTTTTTGTATCTTTAACTTTTCCAGCCTTTTATTGCCCCGTCCCAACTTTTTTGAGATGTGCTGCTGTCATGAAATTTCAAATGAGCCAATATTTGGCATGAAATTTCAAAATGTCTCACTTTCGACATTTGATATGTTGTCTATGTTCTATTGTGAATACAATATCAGTTTTTGAGATTTGTAAATTATTGCATTCCATTTTTATTTGCAATTTGTACTTTGTCCCAACTTTTTTGGAATCGGGGTTGTAGTTTATACTTTTTATTCTATTCTTTTTATTATATTTATTGGGGGATGAAAAGGTTAAGAATTTCACTGCATGTAGTGCTTTGTGATGTTGATGTGTGACAATAAAGCCTTGTTGTTATTTAGATATATAAATAAAACACTCCACCTGTACACCCCGCCCCACAGTGCAATTTGCAAGCATTTTATACAGTACAGTATTGATGGTTTATTATTATCATATTTACATATCTTTGCACAGTGTAACTGTCTGTTTTACAGTGTTTACTGTTGTACAGTGTAACTGTGCATATGACAAACACTTGAATCTTGAATAATGAAGTGGAGAACTGCATTCCACCAGATTTCCAGTTCCTAGGCTACATCACTGAAAACCAAGGTGTTCAGATGGACAACCACATGGTGGCAGCAGTTGTATAGTGGCCTGGATCTCATTCCATCAAGCACTGCAACATTTTCTCTAGCTCCATTGCAGCTCCTCTCACTTCTCTACTGAAAGGAGATGAAACTAAGCTAAAATGGAATTTGGCCACCACACAAACTTTCAATGACTGCAAAGGAAGGTTCACATTGGCTCTTGAATTCAAACATCCTTACTCCACACTTACTTTCACTGTGGAGGTGGATGCACTGAATACTGAAGTAGGAGCCATTCTCTCACACAGACAAGGTAACCTTTCAAACACCTTCAAGTCATCTCCAAATGATCATACAACAAAGGTTATATACTTCATTTCATTCCATATTGCCAGGGGGATCCTGTTCAAAATTTGTGAAGGGTGTGTATCAAAGTTGTCACAGGGGTTCACAACAGATCGCACCTATAAATTATGCAAATATTGAGGATATGAATCAAGTATTAATACTGCTTTGAATGAATGAATGAATGAATGAATGAATGAATTTATTTATTTCGAACATGTATAAAAATTGTATGTAACTATTTGTACATACAAAAGAAAGAAAACGAGAAATTAAAAAAATAAAGAGCTAAGACGTTACAAAACATCGCACATTGTTCGAAAAAGGAGTGGGAAGAAGTACAATACTTTTTTAATTTCCCACCCCTTTTTAACTACCCCGAAATCCTAACTACATTAATACACCTATAAAAATATATACCATATATACACTTCATGAATATGTATATAAATATGTAATTACAAAAATAAATATATACTACATACCATATATACACTTCATAAATATATAACTACAAAAGTATATATATATATATATATATATATATATATATATATATATATATATATATATATAAAGTATGTTAACGGAGGATGATGAGGGATAAATAGAATAGAGTTGATTGTTATATTAGAACTAACTTAGGTATATGGTATATGGTATATATTTATTTATGGGGATAGTTTATATATTTATATTTACAGGGATAGGTATGTAGTATATATTTATTTTGTAATTATATATTTATATAGATATTTATGAAGTATATATATATATATATATATATATATATATATATATATATATATATATATATATATATATATATACACACTTCATAAATATATAATTACAAAATAAATATATACTACATACCTATCCCTGTAAATATAAATATATAAACTATCCCCAAAAATAAATATATACCATATATACCATATACTAAGTTAGTTCTAATATAACAATCAACTCTATTCTATTTATCCCTCATTATCCTCCGTTAACATACTTCCTCTTCCATGTACTTGTTTAAAAATATTTTTTGTACCTTTTTTTAAACAGATTTATATTTGCACTTTGTTTTATTTCTGTCTCCAGTCTGTTCCATAAAGTCACCCCACAGCTTGATACGCACATGCTTTTCATATTTGTTCAAACCTTTGTTTTTTTTAAATTTAGGTCTCCTCTTAGATTATATCCCCCCTCTCTTTCACTAAACATTCCTTCACGGGCGATTGCTCTAAGACAACGAGGGAGGCTCAGCCTCCTCTAAAAATGACGAACATCGTGTAGGATGAATTGCGCTAGGCTTATGTTATAGCCGACCTTATAACATTGCTATTTCAGATCCAGAATCATAGAAATATATGTGCTCAACCCAACTACAGTGCGAAATCATTCCGTTATAACTTTCCCCAGTTTGCTTAATGTGTGCGTGAATTTTTCCCCCTCGTGACAGCGCGATGCAGCGCAGCCTCAGTGGATTGAGAGCTATGTGCTTGTCAATCTCAAAATGCAAGACGATTATTGGACAAATACTGCGAAAATGCCTGCCCACGGAGTCTTACGGACTCCCAGCCTCAATGGACTTCAATGGCATTTGGGAGCTATGCGCTTTTCAATCTCAAAATGCAAGACGGTTATTGGACAAATACTGCGAAAATGCCCGCCCACGGACTCCGAGCCTCACATGGGAGGGACATGGCAGTTTCCGCGAGGAGACTGGTGATTGGTGAACGCGGCCGGATATTTTCTTTGATTGACAGCTCGTTTCAACTATAGACAGGCAGCGGTACAGTGTTGCCAGATTGGGCGGTTTTAAGTGCATTTTGGCGGGTTTTGAACATATTTTGGGATGGATAACGTCAGCAGTATCTGGCAACATCAGTTCAGTCCCATGCGGATTCGCAAGTGCTGTGGTGTATTGTAAGAGATCAGCTTACATTTCGATTTTATTCATTACATACGGTTTCTACCAGCTTTTTTAGTTTGTATATATTTTCATTGTAAATAAACTGTAAATATAGTGTTGTCAAGTTTGCTATCTTAGTTCCAGAAATTTCGTTTATTTGAGTGACTGAACTTGAACTTGAGGGGGCTAGTCAGCTAGCAAGAAAGCTGCGCACGGATGCCAAGCATTGCTGATTTAATTTTGGCGAAGCCATTTGCCAGTCTTCCTTTCGAGGAAAAAATTAAAATTAAAGAGCAGGGTAGACCAGCGCCTCAGATTGACTTGGTGAAAAAGGTAGGGAATAATACTCGTTCCTTTCAGCTCTCCTGGTACGAGAAAGTGAATTGGCTAACAGCAAGTGACCCACATCAACAACAGTAAATAGGCTACTTTAGTAATATGTCATGAATGGACCAAAAATATAGAATCTATTTAAAATGTTTATGCTGAGTATATTATATTGGAATATATATTTTTTTCTGGATATGAATTAAACACCGCTACAATTTGGAAAACATTTTTAAACAAAAACACAGCCGAGGTCAATTTTTAAACAACATGCCACAATTTTAAAATATAAAATGTTAAAATATACCCCCCCAACACCACCATCATGTATATTGGACAGTAGGCTAATGGGCCAAAAGAACCTGTTATTTCACAGTTTGTGACACTGCCAACAATCAGCCAGATCAGAGGCAAGAGTATGGG
This sequence comes from Neoarius graeffei, assembly GCF_027579695.1. Taxonomy (NCBI): domain Eukaryota; kingdom Metazoa; phylum Chordata; class Actinopteri; order Siluriformes; family Ariidae; genus Neoarius; species Neoarius graeffei. The sequence continues at coordinate 53,914,707 of NC_083581.1, forward strand.
CAAAATTGATGTGTTTTTTCTTTTAAAATCTGGAAATATCGTAACCGACCAGCCTCCCCTGTTTGAAAGACTACCAGCCGCCACTGCATTCCTTGTATATTTTTTGGCAATAGATTATTTCTCGCTTTGTACATTATTTGTGCTGTTCTGAATTTGACCAGATCCATAAATTTCAACATGTGTGATTTTATGAATAGTGAGTTTGTGTGATCTCTGTATCCTGTTTTGTTTATTGTCCTTATTGCTCTTTTCTGTATTGTACATATCGGCTGCAGAGTGGTTTTGTAGGTGTTTCCCCAGACTTTGACACAGTAAGTCAGATATGGCAAAAATAGTAATATATAGTAATATAGAGTACGCAAAGATTTGCAATCAGGAATATGTTTTGTTTTCCACAGAATTGCCGAGCACTTTGCCAGTTTTGCTCGTATGTATCCTACATGAGGTTTCCAGCAGACTTTATGATCCAAAATCACACCAAGAAATTTAATTTCCTGTACCATTTCTATCTTAGTATTGTCTATTATCAGTTCTACATTACAATCTATTTTGTGTCTCCCAAACAACATGATCTTTGTTTTGCTTAGATTTAATGATAATTTATTTTTGTCAAACCATAGTTTTGGTTTCTTTCTGTTGTGGAAGAGAGTAACCTAAGGTGTTGATATAGTTCTTTAGGCTATAGAGGATGAAACTCACTCATCTACTGATACCGTTCTTTTTTGAAAATAAGAACACTCACTCATTCACTCACTCACTCACTCACTCACTCACTCAACATTCAGTACTGTCTGTTGAGGGTGAGAAATACTCATGGTTCTGATAGTGACCCCTTCATCTGGGACAGTTGGTCTGGTTTGATTTGCGTGATGGGAACAGAGGGCCCATTATTAACATCAACAAGTGAAACCACACTCTGTTAAGCCACAGCTTGTTCACCCACCTCAATAAGCCATATTCTCCATACAATGAGTCATAAGATATGGCTCAATCATTTATATTTTACTTTAATTTTAAAACCTGAGTGTTAAACATCAGTGTTGCTACAGTGCTAAGGTCCTGCTTTACACTCTTCAGTCTGCTTTACTGTTCATGATTTCTCTATCAACACTTGTTGCCAATGTAGGCCTCAATTTCAGATAATAATAGACAACCAAAGATAGCATGAAATGCAGTTATACTACAGTCCCTTAAGCTCTGCATTTCAACTCATGCCCATTGCCAGCACTTCTAATTTGCATTCCAACAAAGTAAAGGCACTCTGCCCTCTTAATTGGGACAGCCCAGCAGAGTTTCCTGCCTACATATGTTTCTGCAGTGGCAAAAAGTAGTTTATCATTTTCTTCTTAGAACCATTTTCAGATGTAGCTCAGTCCAGAGTTGAATATAGCAGTGCTAGATCATTGTCAGCTTGGAAGACTCCCAGACACAGGTATCAACATAGCAAAGCACAACTCTGATGAGGAACAGGGAGGATGACTAGACACTGTGCTAGAAGCTCTGTTGAAAGACATGAGCTTACCAAGTTGAACTGGGTGAACCACTGAACTGGGTGAACTGGGTGAACCACTCCAACGCATCTTCAACCTCAGCCTGCAGCTGGGGAGAGTGCCAACCCTCTGGAAGACATCATGTATTGTTCCAGTTCCCAAAAAGAATCAGCCCAGCGAGCTGAATGACTTCCGACCGCTGGCACTCACTTCACATCTGATGAAGACGTTGGAGCGGCTCTTCCTCAGCCTCCTCAGACCCCAGGTACAACATGCCCAGGACTGTCTGCAGTTTGCGTACCGGGCAGGTGTTGGTGTGGAAGACGCCATCCTCTACCTGCTACACCGAGCCCACTCGCATCTGGATAAGGGAAATGGCACAGTGAGGATCCTCTTCCTGGACTTCTCGAGTGCCTTCAACACCATCCAGCCCCTACTGCTTCAGGACAAACTGAACAGGATGCGAGTGGACCCCTGCCTGGTCACCTGGATCTCCAGCTACCTCACTGACAGGCCGCAGTACGTCAGGCTGAAGGACATCACGTCTGACACTGTAATTAGCAGCACCGGAGCACCCCAGGGCACGGTGCTGGCCCCTTTTCTCTTCACCCTGTACATCACGGACTTCTGCTATAACTCGGAGCTGTGTCACATTCAGAAGTTTGCCGATGACACAGCCATCGTTGGGTGTATCAGTGACGACAGAGAGGAGGAGTATAGGAGCCTGGTGAGGGACTTTGCTGTGTGGTGCAACAGGAACCATCTGCAGCTCAACACCTTGAAGACCAAGGAGCTGGTCATTGACTTTGGGAGGTCCAGACCAAGGTCACGGCCAGTTCTGATCAAGGGAGTTGAGGTGGAGGCTGTGGATTCCTACAAGTACCTCGGGCTGTGGCTGGACAGCAAGCTGGACTGGACTTGCAACACCAATCACTTATACAGGAAGGGACAGAGCAGGCTATACTTCCTTAGGAGGCTGCGGTCCTTTAACATCTGCAGGAAACTCCTGTGGATGTTCTATCAGTCTGTGGTCGCCAGTGTCCTGTTTTACACTGTGGTGTGCTGGGGGGGGGCAGCACATCCAAGAAGGACACATCCAGGCTGGACAAACTGATCAGGCGGGCCGGCTCTGTGGTTGGCATGAAGCTGGACTCTGGTGGCAGAGAAGAGGTCTATGGACAAATTATTGAACATCATGGACGATGCCAGTCACCCTCTGCACACCGGCATCAGCAACCAGAGGAGCCTGTTCAGTGACAGAATGCTCCTTCTCAAGTTCAGGATGAACAGACTCAAAAACTCCTTTGTCCCTCACGCCATCAGACTGTACAACTCCTCTCTGGGGGGAGGAGGGGTAACAGGAGGACAGAGGACAGGAAGGAGCAGTAGCCTAGCCTAACAATAAGCAATACTGGACAATGTGCAATATAATGTGCAATATAAAGTGCAATATCTTTCCTGCTCCCCCCACACACACACTTACCCATATCTTATTCTTTTATATTTGTATATGTAAATACTTCATTTATTTTAATTTATCTAGAAGTTTTTCTCTATTTCTTTTCTCTGTTTATCTGTAATGATGCTGCTGGAATCTTAACTTCCCTGAGGAAACCCTCCCAAAGGGATCAATAAAGTTTTATCTAATCTAATCTAATCTAATCTAATCTAATCTAATCTAATCTAATCTAATCTAATCTAATCTAAAATTGTACAGTCTCAGCTCTTGAATCACCAATTTCAGATGACCCCTGTCTGCTGAAGTTGGCCAATGTCAAGGCAGTGACCGCATAGCTGGTACATGTCTTTGTGTTCCAAGGTGTTCAGACACCATCTGCATGAGTACTGCATGAGTGCAGCATGGCTTTTTGGCTAAGGATTTGGTGTATTGTGAAAATACAGGAAATTCAGTCCAAGTGAAGAGAATCTGGGGTCTTTTTTGTATTGGGAAAACGGATTCCAGTCCAAGAGCTACATATTTGTGGAAATCCAGCTAACTTAGGAGTGAACAGTGCATAATAGGGCCACTCAACCACACAACCATGCTCATGGCACATATCACCAAGCCTGGCAGTCAGCTATATAGAATGGAATGTGAAATACTCAGAGAAGATAACACCATGAGATAAACTGATCTGGCATGGAGAAAAAGCAACTTGGTCTTGCATTACAACCTTCTCTTCCAGCATCATTATATGAAATGCAGTAAAATCACAGTCACCCCAAGCTAATCGGAAACTTCAGGGTAAAACTAAGGATCTATTGAACATAAGCATATTGGTCTGCTTTTAGCATTGGTTGAAACACTTTTTATTCCTTTGTTCATCCTCCTATTTTTTTTGTGTTTTTCTCATCCTCCAACACTCCAGCACTCACTGACTAAGCTGAGTTTTCTAGTTTTCTAATACTCTGTCCACACTAGGGATTTTGTACCGATACGATACTACTTTCGTACCGCAACACCTGTCCACACTAGCAACTATACCGGTACTGTAGCGGTATAACTGTATCGGTACGAAACCCACAAATGTATGGGTTTCGTACCGGTACAGTATCGGTACTGTAGCGCTTCGCTGTAGTGTGGACAGATGAAGCGGTTCTGTATCAATACAAATATAATGCGCATGCGCAAAGTCACACACCTCAATCGATGTCTTCGCTGAATAAAATAGTGAAGAACGGAGATTCATTTTCTTTGTTTCTTTCTCAACTGTCTCGCGCGTTTTATACGATTCGACTGAATAAATGACCACCAGAAATACAGACTGTACACTGACAACAAAAAGCACACACACGTTGTTTCATCTGCCATATTCTCAGAAGGAAGTTACTCGGTAACCATGGAAACATTTCGTGCACGCGCATTTCAACTACCGTGAAAGAAAACCACAAACATTTCTCGCTAGTGTGGACAGATGCACTAAACTGTACCGGTATACTTTGTATCGATACAGTTATACCACTATCATACCGGTATATATGTGAACACAGCATTACTCTAAGAGGAAGAAAAGAAATAGATGGCTGAGAATCAATCGGGGGCTAAATTAAGGAATCTTTGCCTCTTATTTTCGCTGTTTCCCATTCTGGAGTCTGTGGTAGTGACAGAAGTACTCTACTACTACAGCATCAGTATGTCATCCTCTCTCTCTCTCTCTCTCTCTCATACACACACACACACACACAAAATTATCTTTAGGAAACCCACAGATACTACTGTTCATAATTCCAGTTCAAATTGACTTGCCCCTAATTGGTCTCTCTCTCAACCACACCAAAATACTGCACTGTGACCACAACATTTTAAGTAATCAAAAAACTAGTCTGATCAATCCAGATTCAAGTTACAATCAAGGTTTTCTTTGATTATGCAAGCCTTAACTTTAGCTCAGATTTTCACTTCTGCTGCATGCCCCCTCCCCGCTGCAAAAATTGTGTATTCCTCTCAAGGTGCTAACTGTCTCCATTGTATTGTGAACAGCCAGTGGCGATCCTAGAGTGATTTACTCCCCGGGCGAAACCCCCTGCTGGCGCCCCCCCCCGGCCCAACCCGATAACCACCTCCCACCCACCACCTAAGAAAACACTAATGGCCCTTTTCCACTACCCTTTTTCAGCTCACTTCAGCTCACTTCAGCTCGCTTCAGCTCACTTCAGCCCGACACGGCTCGCGTTTCGACTACCTTAGCGCAGCACGACTCAGCTCGCTTCAGCCCTGCTTAGCACCCAAAACTCACACGGTTTTGGAGTAGGGCTGAAGCGAGCCAAACCGAGCCAAGTGGGGCTAGGGGCATGAGGAGACACTCCCCTGTGCACTGATTGGTGAGGAGGAGTGTCCTCACATGCCCACACACGCCCCGCGAGCACGCTGGGATCTGTAAACACCATAAACCCAGAAGAAGAAGAATTACGAATTACGAGAATTTCTGAAGCCTTATGCGCCTCGCCTCATCTATACGCTCTTGCCAGTATCTGTTGGCATTGTCGGTGACAACAAGCCACAGCACCAAGACCAGCAACACTAACGACTCCATGTTTATTGTTTACTATCCGGGTCGTGAGACTACCGCTTAAAAGATCACTGATGTCACTGTTTGCGCCGCCTAACGACATCACGTGACGTCCACCCATTTTCGCTAACTCCACCCAATGTGTCCACCCACTTCCAGCCAGCACGGTTCAGCGCGGTTGTAGTCAAAATGCAACCCCAACAGCCCCACTCAGCTCGACTCAGCCCGACTCAGCACGGCACGGCTCAGCCCAACTCAGCCGCGTTGGTAGTGGAAAAGCGGCATTACTTCGTCCAGAACACACACGACCCCATACACAAACTCACAACAGCTATTTTCAAGAACAAATTTCCAGTTTTAATGACTAGTGCAATAAAAAATACAAAGATAAACAATAAAAGATAAACAATAAACAAAAAGACTCAATGACTTCGCATTACAGCTATCCACAGCTATTTAAGAAAGCACAACTGCTCTACAGCACCACCCGATGGTCAAAATATTGCACAAGTCAGTCAGTTTTACCAACAGAGTGCACAATGAATTATCATAGAGTACCATTCACCATTATTATTAACAAGAAGACTTAAACCTCCATTAAAGTTGCACCATATAAATAACAAAAGAAGCTAAACAGTTAAACAATCACAATTACAGAATAACATGAAGTGACAAAAGATCTAAAAATACTATACATTAAAGTGGCAAAAATGGTAAAATGCAATCATGTATCATAAATAAATGAACTAACGACAGAGAAGAGGTAAATCCTATGCATGTTACTGTACACATAAGAAGAAATAAACACTATTGTGTATCATAAATAACAAGAAGTAACAAATGAAGAAGTTAACACTCTTTAAAGTGGCAAAAATGGCAAACCACTATAATTTGTCATAAATAACAAGACGTGCAAAAGAAGTAAGAGGAAAACAGTCTATATACATTTAAGTGGCAAATATATTCAGGATGCAAAAGTGAAAGCACAACCTAAAAGTTGGCTTTTCTGGCCTTCTTGGATGCAAATTCTTCGACAATGTCTTCATATGAGATTTGTTCCCCTAAGGCGTGGTTTATGCTGATCACAGCAAGGCCACTGAACCGTTCCTGTGACATTGTTGACCTTAGGTAAGTCTTGATCAGTTTTAGCTTCGAGAAGCTCCTCTCTGCCTGAGCCACAGTGACAGGCAGAGTGGCAGGCTACACTACTATGACATTACACAGAGTCTTAAGTAATACATTACGACTTGATCATTGCCATTCTGGTAACAGCAAATTTATAACGGGCCGTGTCCGCGACGTACAACACACGACGAGAAATGTTTAAACGACCATAAAAGCTGTTAACATTCTGTTGGCTAATACAGAGCCCAACATTAACCCAAGGCAATGACAGCAATAACTTTAAACATTTTGTTGCAAAGCCTAATCGTTATGCTGAAATTAATTTCGTGTTGGGGGGCAGGCCAGGCCAGGTCGTCCGACTTAGCAAGCATCAATAATATACTGTAAGGCTAATTAGGGCACTAATTCATGTCACTCACTGAAATTGATTCATAAAGCATACCTTTTTCTTTTGCTCGTTTCTCCTCCTCTTCTTTCCTTTTCTTCTGGAATTGGGCACGTGATGGCTTTGACCTTTTCCTATCCATTAGATCTATCTCCGAGTACGACTCCGTTTATTTGTCATTCGACCTCCTCCTGAATGATTCCCCCTTCCCCCAACACAAACTCACCGTCAGTGTGTAGTGGTGATCACCTAACGCGAGAGGTGAGACTGAACCATTTCAACTTGACCAATTGACCACCACGACCACAATAATCTTGGGAATTTATTCGGTTCATACACATAATCAAACGTACAGCCGTTTTGAAGTTGTTTGGATTGTTCTGCTTTTCTGTTCTCTCCTCTTTCTCGCACGCACACACACACACACACACACACACACACACACACACACACACACACACACACAAAAGCGTTTGCTCAATGTAATGTAATGTGGTCTGCACATTTGAGAGGCGTCTTGAGTTTGTGTCCTATGCATTGCGGCACCATATTTGATTTGTTATTTAAATTATACAGGGTTTTGTGCCCACAGCAAACGTGACGCATGATGGCTTTTGCTGCATGTTACATTTGTGTGTGTGTAACACTGCTGCAAACCCTTAATTACAATTGAGCTACAAGATCTGACCAACTTCAGGTATTGACGCCTCTTGTTATGATGACGTCACCTGCGCAACTTTGGTATTGGGCTTCCCCATCCAAAACCGTTATTTCATGATCTCAGCTGGATCACTGTATCTCCGTCGGTAGAGACGAAGCCGGGCCAGTCTTCTGCGGAGGTGCCGCGGACTAATTTTGAAATTATCCCTTATTAAAAGACTTAATGCAATCTCTCCCTGTGTCAACCCCTGATCAAAATATTGCCTTATTAGGTGATCGATTATTCCAGACATTCTAATGACCAAAGTTGCGTCTATACAGAATGAGAAATAGCCCCAAAGTCAGCATATCACAATTCTCTTGGCGTACCTGAATAAACCATTTCTCAGCTGTTTACTCGAGATCATGAAATAATTGTTTTGTTTTCTCGAGATCTCGGAATAACGGTTTTGTTTTCTTGAGATCTCAAATTAGTTGTGTTGTTTTCTCGAGATCCTGAATTAATTATGTCGTTATCTCGGGATAACAAGGTGAATAAAAAAAAGGATTATATGAAGGGCCTCTCTCAGCTTCCGTACAGATGAAACAACGTGTGTGTGCTTTTTGTTGTCAATGTACAGTCTGTATTTCTGGTGGTCATTTATTCAGTCGAATCGTATAAAACGCGTGAGGCAGTTGAGAAAGAAACAAACGAATCTCCATTCTTCACTATTTTATTCAGCGAAGACATCGATTGAGGTGTGTGACTTTGCGCATGCGCATTATATTTGTATCGATACCGAGCCGCTTCATCCGCCACACTACGCGAAGCGCTACAGTACCGATACTGTACTGGTACGAAACCCATACATTTGTGGGTTTCATACCGATACAGTTATACTGCTACAGTACCAGTATAGTTGCTAGTATGGACAGGTGTTGCGGTACGAAAGTAGTTTCGTATCGGTACAAAATCCCTAGTGTGGACAGGGTAATACTGTGTGTTGAGTTGTGTATGTTGTACTAAGAGTAACCATTTTTCATTTTGTATTTTATTTAGCCAACAAACAGATGTACGCATTCACCTTATTTTGTCAGTTGATCCGAGAAACGCTTTCTATTTGTCATAAAAAAAAAACACTTATTTTAATAATGGCCTGTCGTTTTACGAAGGGACATACTAAATCCTTCATGAATGGTAATTTGGTTGTAGGTTACACCTCAATTTCAATGACAATTTACTCTGTCAAGCTCACAATGTCAGAGGACAGAGGACTGGAATTAGTGCCCCAAAAAACACAATTTCAGCTTGGAAAAACTACAAACAGATGGTATAACTTCAGGAAGAAAATACTGTAAATGTTTATTTCACACTAAGAAAAGCAGGCTCACTACATATGGAGGCTATACAAAGCACAGAAATGTAGCATACAGTTCTCCCATCTAGCAGTTTCCACATTCCCATGGTGAGTCTTTCCTACATTTGCCACAGGTGTATTTGCAGCAGCGTACACAAAGTTCGGTGCTTCTGTTATTATTGCAGAGTATGCGCACCTGGCACTGTGTCTTTTTCTTCTGAGAAACTCTCATCTCACGACGCTGCTGTTTGTGTTCTTCCCCTTGTGCCTTTTCCTGCAAAAGCCTGTTTTGAAGTTCCTCTGCAAGCTCCAGCATGAACAATTGGCGACTTTCTTTGGATCCTGTACATGCTGTGTACAAGACGTGCATTTGTGACAGCCATGTCAAGCAGGTTGTAAAGCACAGCCATGGGCCATCTTCGTGTTCCTGCATGCACCGAGTAGTTGCGTAATTTCTGGTCCATGATATCAACGCCGCATTTGAAATGGCTGTAATCAACAACAGTGTTTGGTTTTTGTTTTGGGGTGTCCACAATTTCCACTTTCTGATGCATGGTGCTCAGAAGACAAACAGATTTCTTTTTTTTTGTTGCAAACACCATCAGCAAGGCACTTCCAGATGTGAACACCTGTGTGGAGTACAACTGGCGCCCCGAGGTTTCCTTTGCAGTTGCTGGTAGCTCCCGACGATTTTTGTTCATGGTGCCAAGCAGAGTTGTTTTTCATTGAAGAAGCCTGTTAGCCAAAGACAGAGAGGTGAAGAAATTGTGTGTGTGGGTGGGGTGCTGGCAGGGACACAGCTCAATAATTAGGCTTCTTTACACAACAATGGGAGGCAGTTAGTGGTATGTTAGACTTATTCACACATTTGGGGGGGGGGATTTTATTGTAGACTAAAGTCTGCACTTTGGGCCTTCTAGCAGCAGAACAATTGTTTACTTCTGCAAAACAACTAAACCAGAACATATTCATTTCAATCTAGAACAATTGGCAGTATGAAACCTCAGTAATTATGCAATACTTGACAGTGTGGAGTATACATGAGTACAACAAATCAATAAACACCTTGACTATTCCCCCATTTTTCATAGTTCTCTGTCTCTCTTTGCTCATTATTATGTAAGGAAGCAGTTAATTTTCTAACAGTTGCCAGTGTGGAGGTCCATACATGGTGGGGTTTAAATCCTTTGTTCCTGTAATCCAAAGTTACTAATCTTTATCCCTTATACCATTTGTTTGCAAATAACACTGAGCAGTTCGGTGGCTAAATATTCAAAATAATCTGGAATCACCATGCTTCATGCATCACCCCAGAGCGTTTTGGCCCTACAGTACACCAAAATTGCAACAAGAATTGATCCATTTTGATGCAAATGTGACAACAAGAATTAATGTCTTATGATACACTCATAAGCAATATTGGATCAGTCAATGGGTCTCATTTATCAAGCTGAATACGAATGGATGTATGTGTCAATCTTTAGTCTGACTGTTTACACAAGACATTTGGTATTCATGAAAATCCCATAAATGTTTGCATCCTACACCTGCTCCTGAGTCTATATAAATGTACATATAAGAAGACTAAGTAATGTAAGCCTCAATTTTAAATTATATAATTTGCATGGTTTACTGCATTTTATATATGGAATATAGTGCTGAGTTTAAATTGCTTATTCAGTTGCTTAGAAGTTACCCTGGGGTCCTTTGTGACCTTGCTGACTATTACACGCCTTGCTCTTGGAGTGATCTTTGTTGGTCGACCACTCCTGGGGAGGCTAACAATGGTCTTGAATTTCCTCCATTTGTACACAATCTGTCTGACTGTGGAGTCCAAACTCTTTAGAGATGGTTTTGTAACCTTTTCCAGCCTGATGAGCATCAACAACATTTTTTCTGAGGTCCTCAGAAATCTCCTTTGTTCGTGCCATGATGCCATGATGCACTTCCATAAACATGTGTTGTGAAGATCAGACTTTGATAGATCCCTGTTGTTTAAATAAAACAGGGTGCCCACTCACACCTGATTGTCATCCCATTGATTGAAAACACCTGACTCTAATTTCACCTTCAAATTAACTGCTAATCTTAGAGGTTCACATACTTTTGCCACTCACAGATATGTAATATTGGATCATTTTCCTCAATAAATAAATGACCAAGTATAATATTTTTGTCTCATTTCTTTAACTGGGTTCTCTTTATCTACTTTTAGGACTTGTATGAAAATCTGATGATGTTTTCGATCATATTTATGCAGAAATATAGAAAATTCTAAAGGGTTCACAAACTTTCAAGCACCACTGTGTGTATATATCTTCATTAGTCAAGATGTCAGTACCTGAAAGCATGAGTGATCTCAGAATCTGAAGCTAAAATGTGCACAAACCCATGTCTGTTGCTTGCTGCTTGAGTGCAAGCCCTGGCTATGGGTTAACTGTGTCAAATTTAATATTCAGAGGTGTGTTTGCATAGGCTAGTTTGCGACCCTTATATCTCCAGCCCATTAGCTGAGTATCCCAACTTGTGCTTAACACTGAAAAAAAAAGTTTTAACACATTAAAAAGTTTATTTATTTATTTATTTATTTATTTATTAAAAATCTAAAACTGAAATCTCTCATTTAGATAAGTATTCAGACCATTTGTTCATTTTTTAAAGATACCACTGGCAGCAGTCTTCTTAGGTCTCTATGAGTTGTGCACACCTAAATTTGATTAGTGTCTCTCGTTTTCCTGGTGGATCCTCTCAAACTCATCAAACTGGATATATATTATATCCAGTGATATTCTATAGGGGTCTGGGCTTTGGCTTAGCCACCTTAGACCACATTCACAGACTTGTTCCAAAGCACTCCAGTGTTGTCTTGGCTGTATGCTTCAAGTTGGTGCCATGCTGAAAGGTGAAACATTACCCCAGTTTAATGTCGTGCACTCTGGAGCAGATTTTCTTTCAGGACCTTTTTGTATTTGGCTGCATTCGTCTTTACCTTAATTGTGACCAGTCTCCCCATCCCTGCAGCTGAGAAGTTCCCTGATAGCATGATTCTGGCACCACCATGCTTGACCATACAGATAATATTACCATTTGATGGACAGTAACTGGTTTTGCCAAACATAGCACTTGATGCACAGTCAGTGTTCCAATTTATCCCAAAGCTGTTCAGTGAGATTGAGCTTGAGGTTGGTCTTTGCAGGCCATGCTAGGTCTTCCACTCCAACCTTGGCAAACAATGTCTTTATGGACCTCACTTTGTGCAAAGTGGCATTGTCATGTTGGAACATGTTTGGGTCCTTTAGTTCTAGTAAAGGGAATTTTAGTCCTACAACATACAAAGACATTCTATTGTCTATTGTGACATTAAATTGTGTGCTTCCAGTTTTGTGGCAACAGATTGGGGAAGGTCCACATACAAGTGTGAAGGCTAGCTGTGTGTTGTGCATGTCTTCAGTGCTGTGCATCCACCAGCCTTCAAGAGAATGCTGATTTGGTTGGCGGTAAGGTGTATCTACTTGTTAACTGGAAAATGTTTGCCTTTTTACTTTATTGTTCCCCCCCCCCCCCCCCCCCAAGATTTCAGAGTAATGTTGTTCCAAATACATCTCAATTGTCAACAATAAAATTTTAAACAATAAAGTGTAAATGGAAAAAAAATCCTGGATGATATCCAGTGCATAATGTCTTCAACAGGTTTTTGGAAGTGAAAAATCTCATAAATAATAGCACAGTAGATAATCAGAAACCCACGCTGGCACAGAAAGAACATGAAAACTCCACACAAAAAGGTTACAATCAGTCACGAGGTTTGAACCCAAAAATTTGTTGCTGTGAGGTGACAGTGCTAACCACTGCATCACTGTACCACCCCTGATGAAAAATGTTTTCTACAAATATTTAGCTATCTGTCAGTAACGGCATTGAAAACACAAGCTCAGAATAGCCTGCAAACATGGCTGCTCTGGACTACAACACCCTCTGTCACCTGATTACGAATTGCACCTGTCTCTCGTTCCTCAGCAATCAACTCGCCTACTCGCCCAGCTCTCACACATTCACGTCACGAAGTATCGTTTAGTGTTTCCGTGCCTAACTTTACCGAGCCATTTACTTTCTGCCTGACTTCCCATGTTTAGACCATTATCTACATTCAGTCCCTGACCTCGAGCTATTGTTTGCTCAGCGTTATCCTTTTTGCCAATCGACCAACCCCTGCCCATTGCTCTGATTATGATTCCTGCTCTTTGTTTTGGCTCAGTCTGCAGTTTGCTTCTCTCTGCTCTCCCCTGCGCCTGCATCCATAAGTGCCTACATCCTGACAGGATACTACGCCACTGATGGCTGCAGCAGAGGAGGCAAAGTAGACCGCATTCAATGCTCAGGGGCACTTATTCTGTGAACATCAGCAGATGCTCAGCGACCTCAACACTAGGATGGCACAGCTTACTGCTGTTATGTCAAAGGCCCTCCTAACACGCCCTGCATCTTCCGCTGTCGCTCAGCTCATTCCGCTACCAGAGAAGTTCTCAGGTGAAGCATCAAACTGTAAGGGATTTCTTCTCCAATGTTCCCTATATTTCTCCTCACTCACCAGAATCTCTGATGAACAGAAGATCACTAAATTTCTCATGTTACTCACAGGCAAGGCTCTACAGTGGGCTAGTGCGGTATGGGAGTGTAGCGGTGAACATACCACATCCTACAACCATTTCTTGGCTCTGTTTAAGTGAGTGTTTGATCACGAACCCAAAGGAATAGAGGTCAGAGAGAGTCTCTTGTCAATCAAGCAGGGAAATAGAAGAGTCGCTACGGAGGAATATGTGCATGAAGCCCTGAACCAAGGGCACATCAGACCATCCACCTCACCAGCTTCAGCAGGCTTCTTCTTTATCAAAAAGAAGAAACCTGTAACTTGGTCAGAATTCAAGAAGGGGATGAGTGGAAGACGGCCTTTAGCACCACTGCTGGCCATTTTGAGTACCTGGTAATGCCTTATGGCCTTTCTTCGGCACCAAGCATCTTTTAGTGCTTGATTAACGACGTCTTAAGGGATATGCTGGGGAAATTTGTGATAGCTAACATCGACGACATATTAATCTACTCCTCAGATGAAGACAGTCACCACAAGCATGTCAGGTCTGTACTCTCCCGTTTACTTGAAAAACATCTCTATGTCAAGGCAGAGAAATGCGAATTTCACGTCCACCAGATCTCATTCCTTGGGTACATTATCAGTTCTGAAGGGGTAAGCATGGCCCAGTCTAAGGTCTCCACAGTCACATCTTGGCCCACTCCTATATCCTTGACAGAGTTGCAACATTTCCTGGACTTTGTGAACTTTTACCAGTGCTTCATTCAGGGCTTCAGCACCATTGCTGCTCCTCTAACCTCACTGTTAAAGAATGGGCCACATTGCCTCCAGTGGAACCCAGCAGCTGAAGAAGCCAGCTCAAGGCAGCTTTTACCTCTGCTCCCATACTACAAAATCCAGACCCTACTAAACCATTAGTGATGGAGGTAGACACACCTGAAACGGGAGTAGGAGGGGTGCTCTCACAATGATTTGTGGAGAGGCTCAAGCTGCACCCAGTAGCTTTCTTTTCAAAGAAGCTTACATCCACTGAGAGGATATATGACATTGGCAATCAAGAACTCTTGGCTATCAAGCTGGCTCTGGAGGAGTGGAGGCATTGGCCGGAGGGCACTGTGCACTCATTAATGATTCTAATGGATCACAAGAACTTAGAATGCCTAAAGACCACTAAATGGCTTAACCCACAACAAGCCAGGTAGGCCCTGTTTTTCACTCGCTTTCAGTTCATGATATCATATTGTCCCGGCACCAGAAATACCAACGCAGATGCGCTCTCTCAAATCCACAACTCTTCACCCCACACCTCTGAACCGACTCCCATCTTATCACCAGAACATTTTGCACAAGCCATCCCCTGGGACTTAGACAAGAAGATCAAACAGTCACAACCCCCGACTCCTCCTGAGAACTGTCCATCTGGACTTCTGCATGTACCACCTGACCTCAGAGGAAGACTTATCACCTGGGGACATGCATCCCCCACCACTGGTCATCCCAGCAGTCACCGCACATACCAACTGATAAAGAATAAGTACTGGTGGAAGAACATGATTTCAGATATCAATCACTTTGTTTCCTCATGCTCAGCCTGTGCCTAAGCCAAAGTACCATGTGCTCCACCTGCCAGGAAATTATGGTCTCTCCCGGTACCTCAGAGACCCTGGTCATACATCGCCATCGACTTCATTACAGACCTATCACCATCCCAAGGTAACACAGTCATTATGGTAATCATAGACAGATTCTCTAAAGCAATCAGACTTACCCCATTATCAGGATTACCCACTGCACTCCAAACTGCTAAACTAATCTTTA
Source organism: Neoarius graeffei (assembly GCF_027579695.1). Lineage (NCBI taxonomy): Eukaryota > Metazoa > Chordata > Actinopteri > Siluriformes > Ariidae > Neoarius > Neoarius graeffei. The sequence continues at coordinate 53,930,120 of NC_083581.1, forward strand.
ACCATGTCTTCCATTATTTTGGTATCCCTGAGGACATAGTGAGTGACCAGGGTCCCCAATTCATTTCCAGACTATGGTCCAGTTTCATGGAAAGACGAGGAGTTTCAGTAAGCCCCAAGTCCTTTCACCACCTTCAATCCAATGGCCAGGTAGAACGCACCAATCAGGAGGTGGTATGTTTTTTGTGCATCTTTTGCATGCGAAACCAGGGGGATTGGGCACAATTTCTCCCATGGGCCGAGTATGCATAAAATTCACTCAAACATTTCGCCACACAGTTGAACCCATTCCGGTGCATACTCTGCTATCAACCCCCCGTTCCCATGGGACGACACACCCACCCACGTACCTGAAACCTGTTACAGGTCTGAAGGCCACTGTTTGCTATGAAACATGACAAAGGGCATCAAACTTAATATTACAGTACATTTTACATTAAAAAGTTAGTACAAAGTTAATTCTGATCTTACTCTGATCTTAGACTCCTACAGTTGTGCTTGAAAGTTTGTGAACCCTTTAGAATTTTCTATATTTCTGCATAAATATGACCTAAAACATCAGATTTTCACACAAGTCCTAAAAGTAGATAAAGAGAGCCCAGTTAAACAAATGAGATAAAAATATTATACTTGGTCATTTGTTTATTGAGGAAAATGATCCAATATTACATATCTGTGGGTGGCAAAAGTATGTGAACCTTTGCTTTCAGTATCTGGTGTGACCCCCTTGTGCAGCAATAACTGCAACTAAACGTTTCCGGTAACTGTTGATCAGTCCTGCACACCGGCTTGGAGGAATTTTAGCCCATTCCTCCATACAGAACAGCTTCAACTTTTGTTGCTGTTGGGTTTCCTCATATGAATTGCTCGCTTCAGGTCCTTCCGCAACATTTCGAGTGGATTAAGGTCAGGCCTTTGACTTGGTCATTCCAAAACATTAACTTTATTCTTCTTTAACCATTCTTTGGTAGAATGTCTTATGTGCTTAGGGCTGTTGTCTTGCTGCATGACCCACCTTCTCTTGAGATTCAGTTCATGTGTGTGTTTATATATGAGTGATTCCACGCTTATGGGTACTGAAATGGGGACATGAACTTATTTTTAAAAATTCACCTAAAACCATTTCTTTTTTTACCATCAGGTCACAAAACATGTAATCTTTAATGAATGATATGTTAAAAGATAACTTTAATTTTCTGAGATGTAATAAAAACATATTTATATGCCAAAGTCAAGCCTATGAGTTCCAAAATGATGTCTGTTACATTACTTCTGTTACGACTGTCCATCTCACATCTGTTACAAATTAATTACAATCTAGCTATATACCATGTTAATCTTATTGAAAGAATGTGTATGTTTATTCTACTACACATGTTTATTAATTATATTTGCTAAAACATCACCTTCCTATGTTTCAAAAAGTAATTCTACATTGTTAAAATTGAGAATATATATGTCCACAACACTTCTGTTACGTTCTGACTTTGGCATATAAATATGTTTTTATTACATCTCAGAAAATTAAAATTATCTTTTAACATATCATTCATTAAAGATTACGTTTTGTGACCTGATGGTAAAAAAAGAAATGGTTTTAGGTGAATTTTTAAAAATAAGTTCATGTCCCCATTTCAGTACCCATAAGCGTGGAATCACTCATATATATATCACACACAGAGTGGGGGGAAAATAAGTATTGAACGCGTCAACATGTTTCTCAGTAAATTTATTTCTGATGGGGCTATTGACATGAAATTTTCACCAGATGTCAGTAACAACCCAAGTAATTCACACATACAAAGAAATCAAAACATATCTCCATAAATTAATGGTTGTTTGTGTCTATGTGTCATCCCTGCGATGACCTGGTGACTTGTCCAGGGTGTACCCCGCCTCTCACCCATAGTCAGCTGGGATAGGCTCCAGCTTGCCTGCGACCCTGTAGAACAGGATAAGTGGCTACAGATAATGAATGGATGGATGGATGGATGGATGGATAACGGTAACTATGGGAATTGGACAGCAATCCAATCACATGTGCAGAGACTTGTGACTGGTGGTGTTGAAAAATCTTGTTTAAACAGGGGTCATTTCATCTGTTTGGTATTTTTTCATTTTAACTTTTAAATTGTGTAAAAGACAGCCGAAGCTTTTTGAAGTATGTTATGTTGCTTTGTATAACAACATGTAATTTTGTGTAAAAGACAGCCTAAGCTTTTTGAAGTATGTTACGTTGCTATGTATACATGTACTTTTAAAACGGTTAGGTTGTCTTTTACACAATTTAAAAATGTTTCTTCTTTATTGAAGTCTCGCTTCTTCTTTTGTGGTTCTGCTTCTTCTTTACTGATGAAGTAATAATAGTTTTCACTTAGTCACTGTGAAACCACAGCGCTGAGATCATTATCAATGAAACAGCCATTTTTTAATGCTATTTTTGGTGTTACCGGACAGAGTTAAAAGCACTGTAGACATTTCTGAGGGTTTTTACAGTAACTTACTGGCAGCGCTGTTGCCAGTAAGTTACTGTAAGGGTTGTTTTACAATCAGGGTACAAAGTTTGTGTCACAGGGGTCCAAAATTCAAATTGATTGAAACTGGTTCTTGTACCAGTTTTTAAGTGAAGGACAAGTTAAAGAACAGATTTCAGGTAATTTTTTGACATATGTGTATGGTAGTTTTGTGTAATCTGCTATAAGATGGGAGAAACAAATGAAGTGATTCTCGGAGAGGACATTTTTTTTGACAATTCAGAATCCACTACTTCCATAGTGCTTTTAAGTATAAGGCTGTAAGCTTTGTGTTAGTTGTCTCTAATATTTATGTCCCAATATCTTGACGACATTTTAGGATGAAAATAATCATTTTAGATATGTTTTTTTATATTGAAAAATTAGCTGTCTCGGAGTGGACATTTTTTTTACACAATTACATACTAATTTGATCAAATCTTTCGATTACGTTCATTATGTCTTATATTGAATATTGTTTGTTTTTTCTTTTTTTATCAGACATCTAATTTTTTAGGTTTGTTTACCTGACATGTTTCGACGTACGACTGTCGTCTTCCTCAGAGTGTCACCGGATGTTATTGGTGACGCATCTTTTATCAGCTGATGTGTCCGAAGGCGTGGCCTTCCTGTCTGGATTGACAGGTCGGTCACGCCTTCTACTGTCAGTTCGTCCCCTGCAAGATGGCACTCCAGGTATGGGAGAGCATGTATGCTCCCTCATCTCGGTTGATGGTCCTCGGACTTCGCTTACAGATCTCTATGGCCTCCCTGATCCAGCGCTGATGTTTATTATCTACTGTGCGGATGACTCTGGCATTCCCCCAGTCCATAATATGATTTTCCCTTTTGCAATGATCTGTTATGGCTGACTTATAATTTTCCTGTTGTGCCTTTTCTTTTATTGTTCGGGTTTGTCTTGTAGCTGTCTCCTTTTCGCACTCTTTCTTATGTTCATTTTTTCTTGTGTTGAAACTCCTTCCTGTCTCCCCAATGTAAGTTTTGTTGCATAATTGGCATGGAATCTCATATATGGTGTTGCATCTGTTGTCTGGATGTATTCTGTCTTTGGGATGAACCAGGATCTGACGGAGTGTTGTGTGTGGTTTGACAGGTGTGGTAATGTTGTATTTCCTCATTGCTCTTTGAATGTGTTACTTACATTGGGGAGACAGGAAGGAGTTTCAACACAAGAAAAAATGAACATAAGAAAGAGTGCAAAAAGGAGACAGTAGAACTGTCTGCTGAACTGACAGTAGAAGGCGTGACCGACCTGTCAATCCAGACAGGAAGGCCACGCCTTCGGACACATCAGCTGATAAAAGATGCGTCACCAATAACATCCAGTGACACTCTGAGGAAGACGACAGTCGTATGTCGAAACATGTCAGGTAAACAAACCTAAAAAATTAGATGTCTGATAAAAAAAGCAAAAACTAACAATATTCAATATAAGACATAATGAACGTAATCGAAAGATTAAGAATAAGTTATGGAGATGAAAGCATCAAGGAGTTTCGCCGCCTTGAAAGATTGACGCGAAAACGGGCACGCTACAGGAATCACCTGAGATTCAATCTGCGCTGCCGGGATGAGGAAGTCATACCGGCCAGCCTGAACATCAAGAATCCGATTCCAACCAGAAACGCGGAAAAGATGATCAGGAAAGTGCGGATGACTCTGGTAAAAGTACGGATACGGTGCACAACTGACAAACTCAATAATATCAACAGCGAACTACATAGGGAGATGGAAACTTTCAAACGCCGGTTTCCCCAAAACAAGGAAATGGAAATAGCAATACACGGACATTTGGCAGACATACATGAGCAGGAATTCACAGAGACAAAAACCCGACAAATCTGAAAACTGGACAAACTCATCGCACAGAAAAAGAAGGCAGAACCGGAGCACGCACACATCAACGAAAAATGGATCCACAACCAGGGGCGCCGCCAGAAATTTTGGGCCCCATGAAAGATTAGAATTTTGGGCCCCCTAACTTTGCCCACCCTCGTCACAATTGCACTATTGTCATTATTTGACTTTTGATAGCCCATGGACCTTGAGTTTGTGACTTTGTTATTACATTTTATGTATTAACCAATGGTTGAAACCAATGGTTTAGAACGTGTGAACATTCCACACACGTAACCATGTCAAACACTTGACTGGTGTCAGTTATTAAAATGGAAAAAATGTCACTGTACAAACTGTAAAAGTGTTCTCTTGATAGGCTAATCCAACCACGTTCATACTGTTCATTTACCATTCGCTAATATTTTGAACACGCATGTGAGCGATAGCTACCTATCTTTGGGAAAAACTGAGTGACCAGTTGCCTGCCTCTCCGGTCCCTCTCAGTTTTCAGCTGCCTTTCTTTACGTTTTTGACAGCCACTCTTCATATTTAGCGATCATAGACTGTACGCACTCCACTGCTGGCTGGCTGGCTGCTGCACCGCGACACAGCAGCAAGTAGTGTTGCACTGATCAGCACACAGATTTAACGCATCGCGCTTCTACCAGAACTGGACCGTACCATTTCGCAAAAGGGGGAGGGTTCAATGACAATGAAGAACTCAAGAAATAGACAACCTTGTTCAATTAGCTCATTTTACCAGATGGAATATTGCACTGTTGTTATTTCAAAAGTCTTATTAAAATCATCAAAAGCATATTATCAGCCCCTTAAAGGGCCCCATGGCAGTGCTGGGCCCCAGAATTGTTCTAACCTTTCCCCCCCTGGCGGCGCCCATGTCCACAACATATCAAGGTACAAACTCTCACAAGCAGAACGCAGTATACTAGGAAAAGGACTCAACTACGCTGTCACACCGAACAACATACCACACAATGAATTCATTCTGGCAACTGAATTAGCATGTGAGAAAATACAGGATCAGGGACAAAAAGCAGCACTAAGAAATGCAATAGCTGGTATATTGAAAACGGCCAAACCACCACCCAGTAACATCACAAAACAGGAAGCCAAAGCCATGAGAACATTAGCAAAAAATAAAGACATCACAATCCTCCCAGCAGATAAATGCAGAACAGTAGTTATCATGGACACCGAAGAATATGAACACAAAATGATGGAATTACTCAGTGACAGTGCCTTCGAGATATTAAGAAAAGACCCAACAGAAGACAAGAAAAAGAAACTTAAGGCATTACTCAAACCACTACTCGATGAAAATAAAATAGATAAACAGGCATATAATCATTTAGTACCCACAGCCAACGTCATCCCCAGGATTTACAGCACACCAAAAATACACAAACCAGGAACACCATTACGCCCCATAGTAGATAGCATTGGTTCAGTGACATACAACTTATCAAAAGCACTTACCGAAATAATTAAACCATTACTAGGACTCACAGACCAACACTGCAAAAACTCAAAACAAGTGGCAGAAGAACTAAAAAAAACATAAAAATGCAACAAGACGAAGTTTTCATTTCACACGATGTCATATCTCTTTTCACCAGAACACCCACGGAAGCCACCATACAGGTAGTACAAGACAAATTAAAAACAGATAGGACGCTCAAGAAACGCACAAACCTCACTGTACAAGACATTACGCAACTCCTTCAATTCATCGCCACATCCACATACTTTCAGTTCAGGAACACAATTTACAGACAAAAGGAAGGTTTTGCCATGGGAGACCCACTATCAGCCATCATGTGCGGCTTTTTCATGGAAGACCTGGAGCAGAAAGCACTCACTACAATACCAGCGGAATACAGACCAACACTCTGGAAACGGTATGTGGACGACATATTGGAAAAAGTAAAGAGGGGACACACTCAACAACTTACCGACCATCTCAATACTATAGACAATACCGGCAATATAAAATTCACACATGAAGAGGAAACGGAGCAGTCAATAGCATTTTTGGACTTAAAAATACATCACACAGAAGAGGGGGACATCAAAATAAAAGTACACAGGAAACCCACACACACCGACCAATATTTAAACTGGACTTCCAAACACCCCATAATGCACAAAATATCCGTAGTTAGAACATTGCATGAACGCGCAGCAATAATTACAGATGCACAGGACAAAGAACAGGAAGAACAACATATACAACACGCACTGAAGGCATGTCAATATCCACAATGGGCAATATCCAAAGGGGCGGAACAGGTCAAAAACAATAAAACACAGAAGAAAGAGAAAAAACAAACCAACAAACAAGAACACAGGGGAGTAGTGACATTACCATACATCAGAGGAATAACGGAACACATTCAAAGAGCAATGAGGAAATACAACATTACCACACCTGTCAAACCACACACAACACTCCGTCAGATCCTGGTTCATCCCAAAGACAGAATACATCCAGACAACAGATGCAACACCATATATGAGATTCCATGCCAATTATGCAACAAAACTTACATTGGGGAGACAGGAAGGAGTTTCAACACAAGAAAAAATGAACATAAGAAAGAGTGCGAAAAGGAGACAGCTACAAGACAAACCCGAACAATAAAAGAAAAGGCACAACAGGAAAATTATAAGTCAGCCATAACAGATCATTGCAAAAGGGAAAATCATATTATGGACTGGGGGAATGCCAGAGTCATCCGCACAGAAGATAATAAACATCAGCGCTGGATCAGGGAGGCCATAGAGATCCGTAAGCGAAGTCCGAGGACCATCAACCGAGATGAGGGAGCATACATGCTCTCCCATACCTGGAGTGCCATCTTGCAGGGGACGAACTGACAGTAGAAGGCGTGACCGACCTGTCAATCCAGACAGGAAGGCCACGCCTTCGGACACATCAGCTGATAAAAGATGCATCACCAATAACATCCAGTGACACTCTGAGGAAGACGACAGTCGTACGTCGAAACATGTCAGGTAAACAAACCTAAAAAATTAAATGTCTGATAAAAAAAAAAAACCTAACAATAATTTGACCAAAATAGTCTGAAAACTTGCTGGCATTCAACATTAAAACTTAACTATGTTTCCAATGATATGGAACCAAATATTTGTTTTATGGTATAAAGAATGATTTAAGTGCATCCCTTTTGGAGCTACCTGTAGTCAAAAAAGCACTTTTTCTAAATGACACGAGTAATTTTGCTAAATATGACATATATTGCCATACATTCACCAAAAATAACGTTATCACCAATTTTTAATTTTTTTTTTGTATGGTAAATAGAGCTATCACAGGGCTACAATAAACAACCAAGTTTATTTTGTCAAGCCTTTTGATATTGAAGATAAGTGTTAAATGTGATTTTTAGCTTGCGTACCCTGATTGTAAAACAACCCGTAAGTTAGATTTACAGTACTGTATTTCACTTTTACAGTAACTGTGTTACTGTAATTATCTAATACAGTTGGTTACTGGGGCGGCACGGTGGTGTAGTGGTTAGCGCTGTCGCCTCACAGCAAGAAGGTCCTGGGTTCGAGCCCCGGGGCCGGCGAGGGCCTTTCTGTGTGGAGTTTGCATGTTCTCCCCGTGTCCGCGTGGGTTTCCTCCGGGTGCTCCGGTTTCCCCCACAGTCCAAAGACATGCAGGTTAGGTTAACTGGTGACTCTAAATTGACCGTAGGTGTGAATGTGAGTGTGAATGGTTGTCTGTGTCTATGTGTCAGCCCTGTGATGACCTGGCGACTTGTCCAGGGTGTACCCCGCCTTTCGCCCGTAGTCAGCTGGGATAGGCTCCAGCTTGCCTGCGACCCTGTAGAAGGATAAAGCGGCTAGAGATAATGAGATGAGTTGGTTACTGTAAAATTTGGTACTGTAATTTAAAAAAAATATATTCTTCTGAAATTTAATACAAACAAACAATTATTCAAAAAATATGAAATTCTTTATTTAAAACCAGTGTATTAAATAAAGAATTTCATATTTTTTGAATAATTGTTTCAGTTTGTATTGAATTTCATGTCATGTGCAAAGCATGTGCAAATTTAAAACTAGAATACTAGAATAGACCTCAGGATTACACAACCATGAATGAGATGATTTGCACCAAACTTAGCGGAGAGATGACCCATACCCAATCCTTTAACAGAACAAGACTGACTGTACTAACTTTAATTGCAATCAATCCGATAGTTGAGAAATTTAATGTAAAACCATAAATGTAAACCTCATGAATCTCATGATCATGAGTGACATAAAATCCTCTCATAAAAGGACATAAATCCTCATTCATTTCCAGAGGATTTATGTCCTCTCATGAGGACATAAATCCTCTGGGAATGAATGTTGGAATCATACATTAACCAAACACTGAAACAGTGTTAACCAAGTCTCATCTCATTATCTCTAGCTGCTTTATCCTGTTCTACAGGGTCGCAGGCAAGCTGGAGCCTATCCCAGCTGACTACAGGCGAAAGGCGGGGTACACCCTGGACAAGTTGCCAGGTCATCACAGGGCTGACACATAGACACAGACAACCATTCACACTCACACCTACGGTCAATTTAGAGTCACCAGTTAACCTAATCTGCATGTCTTTGGACTGTGAGGGAAACCGGAGCACCCGGAGGAAACCCATGCAGACACGGAGAGAACATGCAAACTCCGCACAGAAAGGCCCTCGCCGGCCACAGGGCTCGAACCCGGACCTTCTTGCTGTGAGGCGACAGCGCTAACCACTACACCACCATGCCACCTCGTGTTAACCAAGTCTGAAACAGAAATCTGAACAGATACAACTTTCAATGCAATAAAACACAATTAACAATAAAACAAAGTAACAGGTAGAGGCTGCAGGAAGCAGAGAGCTGTCTCTTGCTCTTGCTTTTTTTAACCCACCTAGTCCAAGTTCTTTCACTGAAACTCTGTCAGCTGGGGAAGGAAGGAGACCACTCTACTGTTAATGGCTTCTGCCTTCCTCTTCACCACTGCTCCTGTCTTGCGACTCACTTCTGTTTTTGAGGTGCATTTTTTCCCTTCCTCTGGATTGATCCTCACGAAGAATCTTTAGGCAAGAGAAGCTTCATGGGGAAAAAAACAAAAACATGGAAGGTATACATTAATGTACATCTACATGGCTTGTTACAGCTCAGAGAAGGTGAAAATAAACAACAACTTTGAATCAAAAGCACTATGGCAAAGAAGGGAAAAAGGCATTTACCGTTGTATGAGTTCCAATCTTGCACAAGCAGGCTCCTGATATTCTATGTTAAAGACATAGAAACAGCCAAAAAAGACAGACAAGGCATCTGCAAAGCCCAGGTGCTCCTCTTAAACGTAGGCCACCCTTCCGTCGATGCTCACCATCCACTTTGTTGCAGAGAGAAATGTGTTACCTTAAAAACAAAAAAAGGCATTCCACATCTTGAAAGGGCATACCTTAAAAGGGATACACTTTACCTTCCTCAAAATCATAGAGAAGTCTTCTCTTATCAAGCATTATCAGTCTCGGTGTGGATGGCAGTGTCATGTCTGTCTCAATCGATAGCTCTGTTGCAGTTGTCTTTAAAATACAGAAAAAGCCTGGGATTACAACATGTTTAAAATACATCTTAAAAACAACAATACAGTGCAGTCCATAAGAGTGAATCCACTTAGCCCACTATGTATTTGATGTCTCATCTCATCTCATCTCATCTCATTATCTCTAGCCGCTTTATCCTTCTACAGGGTCGCAGGCAAGCTGGAGCCTATCCCAGCTGACTACGGGCAAAAGGCGGGGTACACCCTGGACAAGTCGCCAGGTCATCACAGGGCTGACACATAGACACAGACAACCATTCACACTCACGGTCAATTTAGAGTCACCAGTTAACCTAACCTGCATGTCTTTGGACTGTGGGGGAAACCGGAGCACCCCCACGCGGACAACATGCAAACTCTGCACAGAAAGGCCCTCGCCGGCCACGGGGCTCGAACCCAGACCTTCTTGCTGTGAGGCGACAGTGCTAACCACTACACCACCGTGCCACCCGTATTTGATGTAATTTCATGTAATTCACTACACTATATGTGCATGCTTACATCTGCCAAAAGAAAGATGGAGTCCTCTTGTTCCAGGAAGTGCTTCATTAGAAGCACTGCTGCTATGCCAGTCTGGCTCTGCTGCATGACTGTTGCGTTGCTCTCAGTGTCTTGTAGAAAATGCTGAATGTCTCTGTTCTGGGTCTGTCTTCGGAACAAGTTTATGATCCTTGTCCCCTTGGACTGAAGAGCCTCCCCCACCCGATCACAGATATCAATACCTGTGAGAGTTTTGAAATGGTCGCAGAGTCCTCTTTTTGTAAAGAGGAAAGGCCAGTGTTCTTCAATCACACCGATACTGGGAGGAAGACAGGAGTTTAGCAAGTGTGAAGGGCAAAGAAAGTTCTCAATTTTTTGTAAGACTTTTTACTCCTCTATTTTGTTTTTTCATTTTATTTTTGACTATTTTTATGGGATATGATTGTATGCACGTCTGTTGGACCACAGGAAAAATGGCTGAGCTAATTAATGTGAACTGACTTCTCATGGCAACAATGACATTACCGCCAAAAATGTTTCATTTAAATGCACGGTTGAAATGAATTAATGTTTGCCAATATTAACAATAACTTTAACCGACAGTATTAATCAGCAGAAGTAACGTTATGTTTCTGCAACAGTTTACGTTAGCTAACGTTGTTAGCGTTAGCGTCAATGTTGGTGAAAACTGAGGCTGTGTCCGTCACTGAACCCCCTCCCCCTCGATAAAACCTGTTGCTTCCACAAGCGCCTTCAGTCCAAGTCCAAATATCTGACAGCGGATAAAACTGAGAGAAAAATGACTAGATCTGGCACGGTGATGTAGTGGTTAGCACAGTCGCCTCACAGCAAGAAGGTTCCAGGTTCGAACCCAGCAGCCAGCGAGGGCCTTTCTGTGTGGAGTTTGCACGTTCTCCCCGTGTCTGCGTGGGTTTCCTCCGGGTGCTCTGGTTTCCCCCACAATCCAAAGACATGCAGTTAGGTTGACGTGGGGTGGCCTTGGGCTGAGGTGCCCTTGAGCAAGGTACCTGACCCCTGACTGCTCCCCAGGTGCTCTGGTGTAGCTGCCCACTGCTCTGAGTGTGTGTGTGTGTTCACCGCTTCAGATGGGTTAAATGCAGAGGATGAATTTCACTGTGCTTGACGCGTGCATGTGACGAATAAAGGTTTCTTTCTTTCTTCTTCTCTTTTTTCTTTCTTTCTTAAAAAAGTGCCAAAAGCAGCCATTAAAAAAAATACAGTATCATACATCATTTAAAAAAAATAAAGTACAGTACTGTATTTTGTGGATGTTCTCACTAAAACTTCCCATGATGCAGTGCAAATTACAGTAATTTACTACAAAGGAGACTTACAGTATTATACTGGCTGATGTGTGGTAAATAACTCATGGCTCAAAATTCGCGGTGGTCCGGTCGCCCGAGGCGACTTACCAGTAATTTGTCATTTGGCGGGTAATTCCTGTCACTAGCCAGCCCGGCTGGCTAGTTGAAAATAAAAAATATATATGAAGCTAAGATTCAGACACACCGTCAACTAAAGCCGCCACATATTAAGCGCGTGCCGTGTCTGTGTTAATCGATGTGTTTATCGGCAGGACGGAAAATACCGAAGAATTCCGAATCATATCGTGTACGAGTGAGGTTGTCGTTTTTTTCACTATTGCACATGCATATAACGCATCTCGTTGAATATCGCGGTAATCACGTTATCAAATTCAATAGATGTGGCCACATTATCGCCCATTTAAACACGTGTTTTTGTTGTTGTTTACATCTACATCTGCCAAACCTACGTTGCGATGTGGAATTTTCTGAAAGGTGTACAGAAACCGCCAGAGACGGGGACAAAGCGACCTCGGTCTGAAGAGGAGAAAAAGGCCGCCGATAAAGCGTACAAGAAGGAGAAACGACAAAGGACTTATAAGCAAACGTCGGAGCAGGGTAGGCCTTGGCTGCGATACGATTTTTATGGAATATTTTTTTTTCAAGTTGATTCCTAGTCAATATGAAGCTCCTAATGCTTTCTCTCTCATAAATGGTTAAATACAGAAAGCATGTTAGACATATTTTGGGTGCTATAGTCATGATAGTAAGTATATTTGCTTTCAATACTCATACACCAAGGCGGCACGGTGGTGTAGTGGTTAGCACTGTCGCCTCACAGCAAGAAGGTCCGGGTTCGAGCCCCGTGGCCGGAGAGGGCCTTTCTGTGCGGAGTTTGCATGTTGTCTGCGTGGGTTTCCTCCGGGTGCTCCGGTTTCCCGCACAGTCCAAAGACATGCAGGTTAGGTTAACTGGTGACTCTAAATTGACCGTGAGTGTGAATGGTTGTGTGTCTATGTGTCAGCCCTGTGATGACCTGGCGACTTGTCCAGGGTGTACCCCGCCTTTCGCCCGTAGTCAGCTGGGATAGGCTCCAGCTTGTCTGCGACCCTGTAGAAGGATAAAGCGGCTAGAGATAATGACAATGAGATGAGATGAGATGAGATGTTAGACATATTTTGGGTGCTATCATGATAGTAAGTATATTTGCTTTCAATACTCATACACGAAGGCGGCACGATGGTGTAGTGGTTAGCGCTGTCGCCTCACAGCAAGAAGGTCCGGGTTCGAGCCCCGTGGCCGGCGAGGGCCTTTCTGTGCAGAGTTTGCATGTTGTCTGCATGGGTTTCCTCCGGGTGCTCCGGTTTCCCGCACAGTCCAAAGACATGCAGGTTAGGTTAACTGGTGACTCTAAATTGACCGTGAGTGTGAATGGTTGTGTGTCTATGTGTCAGCCCTGTGATGACCTGGCGACTTGTCCAGGGTGTACCCCGCCCTTCACCCGTAGTCAGCTGGGATAGGCTCCAGCTTGCCTGTGACCCTGTAGAACAGGCTAAAGCGGCTAGAGATAATGAGATGAGATGAGTCATGAACAGTGGTAACTACTCTCTTTTGTGTTATTTTTGACAGAAGTAAAATTCATACATGAACAAATTTTGGCTAGTTGATTTTCTGTTTGGCTAGTTACTTTGGAAAGTAACTAGTCCAGCTGGCTGGTGAAAAAATATATGATATTCTAGGCCTGTAACTGTTTATATTACAGATCTGTCTAACAGTGAATTGCATGAACAGATGTAGCGCCGGGTTTTTTTTTTTTTTTTTTTTGGGGGGGGGGGGGGGGGGTTCCTCCGCGTGTAATTTGATTACCGTTACATGACGTAATAAGAGGCATATTGACAGTTTCAAACGCCGCGTTTTACGCCGTTTTATTAACAAAACGGTTAGAATCGTGACCAATTGTGGCAACTTTGGCTTGCCATAGATACTTCTGGATAATAATCGACGCTGTACCGGATTACACCACTGCATCGCGGATTATTTTCCTCCGACAGCACGTCGTGTTCAGTCAAGTGGCAGGTTTTTAAAACGCGTGAGGCGCGCGCGCCCGCCCAGCTGTGGGTTGAAAGGCGCGGTGGCCCGGCAGGGGCGGGGCTCTCACTGGAACAGCGGCTTTGGATCAGTGCACTCCAGGATGAAGCGCACATGACACGCGTGGATGTGGAGAGATATCCCGAAGAGCTCGTCTGAGAGACACCTGAAGCCATCGTTGTGTGAAATTGTAAGTCTCCGATCATGTTATTTCTATTTACATTGACAAGACAAACCAAACAATAATGAACAGTACAGATGTTCATGGCAGTGTAGAAAAGCCCAAATCAGCATCACTTAAATCCGGTGATATGGCTGACAGGTCTGGATGCTTTGCTAGCTAGGTTAGATTGTGCTTTGCTAAACAACGCCATGATCTCGTAGCAGATTGTCTGTCTGATATGTGGGTTGTGTTATTTCAGGATTTATTCCGAGCATGTTATGGAACAAAAGAGTGAAAAACCGTGCTGTAGTCAGCATGCATACTCTCAGTACAGTACAGGAGAGGAGAGGAGAGGAGAGGTGGGCAAGACTAATTCTCCAGTGTCCACTTTGAACCCCTGTCTGTTTACGAGTAATGCAATAATTGACACTTATGCACAAAAAAAAAAAAAACAACAACCACAGAATAAAAAAAATGTAAGGGCTGAAATACGTGCAGTGCATCAGACAGGAGTCCTGTCTATACTGGATACACTACAGCATACAGTACTGTCCAGTGACTCTCTACTGAACATATAGCTAGGGACTGCAGAGGTCTGGGATTCAGCTACTTTATATTTTAGACTATTGTACTACATCACTCATTATTGTTTATTATTATTATTACGTACTACCGTACATTCGATCATTGCCTTTATCTACGTTCGATCATTGTCTTATTTTTGTATTATACTACATATTTTGCCCTACATTACCTTTTTTATTTTTGCTTTTATTTTTTACTATATTGCCTTTTTGTATTATTTCTTCCACCTATTTACTGTTGTAATTGGCATTCATGGTGGACAGCAAACTAAGAATTTCACTGTGCAAGAGGACATGTTCCTTACTGTGCATATGACAATAAACACTTTGAAACTTACTCTTCAGTTCCTGCTATATTCTGTTCTGAGTTGTAGTGGAGACTGGGTGCAAGTTATAACAATTCGGCTTGTATGGAATGCCAGTCCGGGGCGGCACGGTGGTGTAGTGGTTAGCATTGTCGCCTCATAGCAAGAAGGTCCTGGGTTCGAGCCTAGTGGCAGACGGGGGCCTTTCTGTGTGGAGTTTGCATGTTCTCCCCGTGTCTGTGTGGGTTTCCTCTGGGTGCTCCGGTTTCCCCCACAGTCCAAAGACATGCAGGTTAGGTTAATTAGTGGCTCTAAGTTGACCGTAGGTGTGAATGTGAGTGTGAATGGTTGTTTGTCTCTGTGTCAGCCCTGCAATAACCTGGCGACTTGTCCAGGGTGTACCCTGCCTTTCGCCCATAGTCAGCTGGGATAGGCTCCAGGTTGCCTGTGACCCTGTAGAACAGAATAAGCGGCTACAGATAATGGATGGATGGATGGAATGCCAGTCCATCACAGTGCACTCTGCGCACACACACTCGCATTCACACACTCATTTGAGTTGCCAGTCCTACTACTGGCACGATTTTGAGAGGTGGGAGGACCTGGAGGGAAAACGCACGGACATGGGGGGGCATGCAGAATTTCACACAGAGAGTAAATGTTCAGTATCAAACCAGGAACCCTGAAAGTGTGAGATGTCACAACTAGACTCTGCACAGTTTTTTTTTTTTTTTTTTTTTTTTTTTTTTTAATTGCATTTACTTCAAAGCACTTTTAGAAACATAAAGAGGCTTACAATGAGAAGCACACTCCTAATACATTAAAAAATGTCAGTTTGCTTGCCATTCATGTGTGTGTTTTTCTTCAGTGTACCCAGTAGCTTTGAGGGTATTGTGTGTAAATAAATAAATAAACGCTGTTTTGTCTTTTTGCATTGTGCTGAGGCTGGCTACTGACACAAAATGTGATTTAAGTTGTAAGAAGCCCAGTGGGTATCTGTTCTGCAAAGCCTCATGCATAGAGGTGCTGTAAGCTTTCAGAAAGAATTGTCTAAATGTGTACACAAAAATATCTTACAGTATATCTTTGTTCCCAGTAGGACTTATTTGGACACACTAGGGGTTTATTCAAATACTATGTTCATGATAAAGTAGTGGGCTTGATCTGCAGGATTTTCTGTATTTTGATCAATAATCACACCTAATAACACTTAATATGAATAGTAGTCTACTACTGCTGCTGCTACTGATATGATTTATATTAATAGCGTTGTAAAGTGAATGTGTAATTATGGTGATGTAGGTGATAGGTTTCACTGCTTAAAAATGCTGATAGAAAGTTTAATGTAGATATTTAGGCATTGCCTAAAAGCAGACCTCCCAATGAGTGTATGAGCAAAATATTTGCAAGTGCACAAAATCGATCTGAATAGAACAATAATATTATAGCATATGAATCATCAAATTGTGTAGTGCATTTCATGTCAATAATTGCTGCATTGGCTTGTGACGGTGATACCAATAATGAGATGCGCATTGCAATTACGAATACATATTTATTCCTTTCTTTGACACCGTATGCCATGCGCCAGAAACAACACCATGACATTTATTATAGTGCGACTCTGCTGGGTGCCTGGTGGACAGCAGTGAACCAGCGCTGTCACTTTTACGTCATTATATAGTTATGATCAAATTTGATATGTCACATGGTTGTCTGGTTATATATTGCACGTCCACGCACGTTGGAGCTCGGGAACGCGCAGCCACAGAGTGCAAAGCGTGTGCGCACCATTAGGGCTAATTAGCATGCAGCTGTTCCTGATTAGAGCGCAATCACAGTGCATGCATATAACGACTTTCAGTAACACACAGAGTTTGTGAAAGCCTGGTATTTTGTGTCACTTTTCTGGTTTTGGCCCTGTTTGTTTTTGGACTTTGAGTATTCTATTACCTCTGATATCCTGTCTGTGCCTCACTGGACCACTGCCTGTTTTTTGACTCTGTCTTGTCTCCCTTTTGGATCTGTTTGTTAGCGTGTTTTCAGTTAAACTGTTCCTGCGATTGCATCCGTCTGTCTCTCTTACATGACAGAATCTGTCAATTGTCCAACAAGCTAGTAGACTAATAAAACTGTTTTAACTCATTTTATATGAAACTGTCATGAATATTTTCTGGAAAATGTGTTTGTAGATAATCCAATATTTTTTTTTAAAAGCAAATTAAAATCAGTGCTGGATAAAAACCTATCTATCTTATGTAAATAAAGATGCAAATTTTTACACTCAGTCAGGTTCCCTGTGGTGGTACATGTGCGTCGTTTATATGTGCATTCGTACATGCATACTGACCTCGTACAGTCAAAAGCCATCAAAAATCAGCTCGATGTATTAGCATATTCTCTTAAGTATGGGGCTCTGCTCTGCGTGTGCTTTCAGGGCTTGACATTTCGGACTGCCCAATTGCCCGGGGCAAGTGAAACTTGCATTCAAGCAAGTGGGATATGTCCCTGACATGCCCGGCTGGGCAAGTTGGAATGAGCATATTTTACGAGCTAGCACCACAAAAATTAGGCTTTTTGATCCTTTATTTCAGTTCCTAAAAGTGTCCCTTGCTACGTATCCACCATTTATGTCTTGGCTGTTTTCTTAGTCTCAGTTTCATTTACTGCTTTGCAAGTTATTTTATATACCCCCATTGTTGTAGTATGGGATGTGTACTGTTTATAGACCTCTTGTGCATGACGTCACACATCACGTGATCATTATAGCTGGGGTCAGACAGACACCGTCTTTCATGCAAGCAAGGCTTAATCTGTCTTCAGTATGGTTAATTTTTCTGCTGCTTTTGCTTGTTCAAACAGAGAAATAGATAAAAGGCATTACCGTCTCCCCGCTGTCAAGAAAAATGTTAACAAATAGAAGCAAATGCTTCAAGAACAACGAGGAAATGAGTGGTTAAAGAATATGAAGAGAGAAGCTCAGCTTGAAAACTAGAGAAATTCACGATTGTATTTAAAATGTCTCATCTCATCTCATCATCTCTAGCCGCTTTTATCCTTCTACAGGGTCGCAGGCAAGCTGGAGCCTATCCCAGCTGACTACAGGCGAAAGGCGGGGTACACCCTGGACAAGTCGCCAGGTCATCACAGGGCTGACACATAGACACAGACAACCATTCACACTCACATTCACACCTACGGTCAATTTAGAGTCGCCAGTTAACCTAACCTGCATGTCTTTGGACTGTGGGGGAAACCGGAGCACCCGGAGGAAACCCACGCGGACACGGGGAGAACATGCAAACTCCACACAGAAAGGCCCTCGCCGGCCCCGGGGCTCGAACCCAGGACCTTCTTGCTGTGAGGCGACAGCGCTAACCACTACACCACTGTGCCGCCTGTATTTAAAATGTATTTTACAAAAACAAAGTTGGAAGTGAGTATGGAAGAGTTTGCTTAAGAATCTCATTTTATTTATTTTTTTCTGCTCGCATTCAAGTTAGCGCCATCATGAAAGTGTTTTGATTTTTTTCCTACAGGTGAAGGAGCTTCCTTATTTGACACAGAAAACCCAGATTGTTTCAAACAACTTGGGTATAAAAAATTAACAACAACAAGGAGCGACATGCACAATAAATCCTGAAAGAGCAGAGAGAGCTGGATCTTTGTTTCTGTTATCAGAGGAACATAGCCCTGTGCAAAATATTTATACATCAGGTTTTTTTTTTTTATCATCATCCACCTCTAGGTTTAAAAAAAATAAATGTGCTGCGTCATGACAGACCGGCTGCACTGATTCAGTTACAGGTTGCCAGGTCTGTATAAAACTCCCACAACCTACACACTAAACAATTTTAAACTCAAACATTGTCCTGTCTGTCATGACGCAGCGGGGTTTTTGGGTTTGTTTGTTTTGTTTGTTTGTGTTAAAACCTAGAGGTGGATGATACAGTGCTCAGCGTAAAGGAATACACCCCCTTTGAAAAGTAACATTTTAAACAATATCTCAATGAACACAATTTCCAAAATGTTGACAAGACAAAGTTTAATATAACATCTGTTTAACTTATAACGTGAAAGTAAGCTTAATAATATAACTTGGATTACACATTTTTTCAGTTTTACTCAAATTAGGGTGGTGCAAAAATGAGTACACCCCACGACAAAAACTACTAGTACTTTGTATGGCCTCCATGATTTTTAATGACAGCACCAAGTCTTCTAGGCATGGAATGGACAAGGTGGCGGCATTTTGCAACATCAATCTTTTTCCATTCTTCGACAATGACCTCTTTTAGTGGCTGGATGGAGAGTGATGCTCAACTTGTCTCTTCAGAATTCCCCAAAGAAAATAATTTCTTTACACCACAAAGGTGAAGGCTACAAGAAGATCAGCAAAGCTTTACTTATTAGTCAGAATACTGTAGCAAAAGTGGTACAAAAATTTAAGAAAGATGGAACTGCAACAATCTCACAGAGATGTCCAGGTTGTCCACAGAAGTTAACACCTTGACAGGAGCGTCTTCTGATGAGAAGGGTTGAAGAAAATCGGCATGCAAGTTCACTGCAGTTATCTAAAGAAGTAGAAAGCCAAACTGGGGTGAC
This sequence comes from Neoarius graeffei, assembly GCF_027579695.1. NCBI lineage: Eukaryota > Metazoa > Chordata > Actinopteri > Siluriformes > Ariidae > Neoarius > Neoarius graeffei. The sequence continues at coordinate 53,949,683 of NC_083581.1, forward strand.
TATTTCGCGTGACACAATACGGCGTACGCTGCAGAGAAATGGCATGCATGGATGCCATCCACGAAAGAAGCCTCTCCTAAAGCCCAGGCACAAAAAAGCCCGCCTAGAGTTTGCCAGGGCCCATGCTGACAAAGATGAAGATTACTGGGACTCTATACTCTAGAGTGATGAGACCAAGATAAATGTTTTTGGAACTGATGGCTTCAAAACTGTATGGCGTCGCAAAGGTGAGGAATACAAAGAAAATTGCATGGTGCCTACAGTGAAACATGGTGGTGGCAGTGTCCTTATGTGGGGCTGCATGAGTGCTGCTGGTGTCGGGGAGCTGCATTTCATTGATGGCATCATGAATTCACAGACGTATTGCTCTATATTGAAAGAGAAGATGCTACCAACACTCCGTGCCCTTGGTCATCGTGCACTTTTCCAACATGACTAAACACACATCTAAGGCTACTGCTGGATTTCTGAAGAAGAACAGGGTGAAAGTGATTCAGTGGCCAAGTATGTCTCCTGATCTGAACCCAATCGAACACCTATGGGGAATTCTGAAGAGACAAGTTGAGCATCACTCTCCATCCAGCATCCAGTCACTAAAAGAGGTCATTGTTGAAGAATGGAAAAAGATTGATGTTGCAAAATGTCGCCAGCTTGTTCATTCCATGCCTAGAAGACTTGGTGCTATGGTGCTATATATATATTCTCAAGCACAGTACTGTTAAAGTCTTGGCGTCCTATTGTTTTCTTCATACAAACTTTGTTATAGATTTCTATTTTATGATTTCTACATTATCGAGTAATGAACCTACAGTCTGAGAGAGTTCTACACAAATGCACTGAATTTTACAACAGCTGTATGCATGTGACATGGAAATAAATCAACTAAGGCAGGAAAAACTATTTTGGATAAAATTCTTATTGTCCGTTACAAGTAAAAGTAAAAAGTAACTTCAACTCAGTGTGTGATCTTCATTTTTTTATGTTGCAATTCACAACAATTCTATGATTTTCCTAAAAAAAAAAAATAGTACTCACAAAATAGGGGGCAAGTGGAAATTAACCCCCACTTGACCCCCAGGGTTTAAAAGTTAATGTTGAGCCCTGGCTTTGCAGAAGAACACCGCTATAATGTTTTAGATGTATAATGTTGCCAAAATGTAATTGTCCATTTCCTAACTTCTGAAGTTACAGGTTGAACTTTCATCATCCGTCGACCATAATTTCAGATTACCTTCATGTTATCTCCCATCCCCACTGTCAATTATTAGGATGCAGTGCTGCTGCACAGCAACCTATGGGCTCCCCTAGGGGAGCCCATAGGTTGCAGTGCAAAGCACTGCAACTATTGTTCTTCTACGTGTTTCTTCTTCTTCCGTATTCTTCTTCTTCCTCCTACGCAAATTTTGATTTCGAATAACTCAATAACCATACGTCGCACACAGACAAACAATATATCAAAACGTGCGGCTCGATCGGACTCGCTATGCTATTACTTTTCTCTACAGAATACGATTTTTTCGCGACTATGTCGCGAAAAAATCGTCGAAAAAAACCCCATTCATTTCTATGGAATTAATTGAAAAAAAAAGCACTTTTTCAACGTTTTTCAAACGTCCGCTGCTCTGGCATGCTTTAACCTAGAGACGTGATTCAAACTCTAAAACGTAGGAAAACTTCTCCTCTGTGGATCTGGCATTCAACTTTTCTGCTAGGTTCTACACTTTCGGATCAGTCCCGGCTCAAACGCCATGTGGGTTCTGGGAGAAAATCCGGCTTTTGAATGGGTGTCTATTGCGTTACACACCAGTGAAGCTCGTTAACTTAGAGTGGAGAGAGGTTGAAAAAAAAGCTCAAACTTTCTCGCTTAAACTGTGTTTTCAGCCACAAATTTCACTCTACAGACATGATTTTCTCAAAAGTAGTAGTAAAACTTGTCCTGATTCACACAATGTGTCTACCTAAATGATAGGATTTAGAGTTTTTGAATGAGAAGCCTCAAACTCAGGAGACTGCAGCTGAAAGGCCTCATTGACACCCATTATAAACGTGAAAGAAAAGTCACTCATTTTTAACTTGTTCTAGTGTCGTCATTTTTAACACTACAGACAAAAAAATACATCATTTTATTCAGGAGACCCTTCTAGCGCTCACTGTGAAAGAATTTTGTGAATAGCTGCTTCCGTTGTCGAGTTATTTGTCATTGTTCGAGGCCTGGTCCTTCATGCAAAACAGCACAAAACTCCAGACCTTGTGTGTCTTAGCTCATTGATACCCATTATAAAAGTGACAGAAAAGTCAGTCATTTTTAACACTACAGACAAAAAATTACATCAGTCTATTCAGGAGACCCTTCTAGCGCTCACTGTGAAAGAATTTTGTGAATTTCTTTTTTTTGTGAAAAAAAAAACGGCCTCGGTCGGCATGACACTTCACCTTAGCCGCCCACTTTATTAGGAACACTTCTGTTCGTACATACAAACTACAAACACTCTTCTTAGAGTTTAGAGTTTATTTTATTTTTAAAAGGGACAGTGCACAAATTAAACATTATCCTTGTGGTAAGGACAGATGTCTGTCCCAGGTTATAGCAGTACATGCTAATTTCCGCCTGTAGTCACTTTGTTTATACTCCTTGAATAGCTCTTCTTCATGACGGCTGCTGTCTCAAGCACACACATAATCATTGCATTGAAACATCATTGCAGGTCACACATTCACGGCCAGCGAACATGCGTGACCGAATTGCTTCGCGCACTGCATCCTCTCACAATTTCCCCCGGGGAATTGTCCGGTCTAGTTAATGATACGAGTTTGCAATCAGACTCCTCCATTTAAATAACCCAGCTGACAAACACACTGTGAAATTCCACTTCAGCATTGTGTCTGAGATCTGAAATGTTTCTTCTTTTCTGACTTTTATAATTAGTGCTTCGCCCATTGTCTGCTTACCGATTTCCACTTTTAGTTTTGTCTAGTTTATGATCTGTTTACCAATCACCAGACCTGACAGTTTACCTGACTCGGGTTTTGGAATAATGCTTAGCATTTTTGTTTTTTGCCTAACAAAACATGCATTTTTAGCCGCTTGTCTGTTTCATGACAATGTCATTTTATGTTTCCTCTTTTAAGTTGACCTGAGTTTTTATAAAATATTAGTCATCTATGACATCCTGTTTCACAGAGGCCAAATTTTGTTATTCATTAACATGGGCAAGATTAGCGGATAGTTTGATGAAACTACCTTACATAGCTGAACATCAGACCCAAATGTGGGCCTTCCCCAAACTGTTGCCACAAATTTGGAAGTATACAATTGTACCAGATGTCTTTGTATGCTGTAGCATTACAATTTCCCTTCACTAAGAAACCTAAACTTGTTACACCACAACAATGCCCCTGTGCACAAATCGAGGTCCAAGAAGATTTGGTTTGCCAAAATTGGAGTGGAAGAACTTAAGTAGCTATTAGAGTGATGAGGTCAGTTAAGTTGATATATAACACTGTTGATGCTTCAGAAAATTTTGAATGGCCCAGTGAACCCAGGAACAACCTTGTACAAAACTGTACAAAAAAAAAATCCTCTGATATTCTATGATTGTTTTTGGGGATAGGACACTCTCTTACAGCATTTCCTTGGTCCATCATGTCTCCCTCCTTGCTTGTTACATATCTTAAAAGGATGTATGAGGCAAATGGAATTTTTCTCAACTGACAGTTTGTTTCCCAGTTGTTTGGCCAGCACATGCTCACATAATTTTCAAGAGAGGGGGAGTAGATCAAAATATCAATATGCAATGACAAATTTACCCAGCATGTTGCAGAAGGCATTGTTCATCTGTGCCTGAAAGACAGAGGGCAGGTTAAAGAGCCCATATGGCATAATGCAGAATTCAAAGTGACCTGAGGTGGTGCTATAAGCCATTTTCCACTTGTCACATTCATGAATCCAAAAGAGCGCTCCTGAGGTAGCACTTAGTGGAAATGCATTCCTCTTGTTCAAGAGCTGCTGGGACCAATGGGAGGGATAACTATATTTTACAGTCATGTTGTTCAATCCTTGGTAATCAATACAGGGATCTGTCTGGACAAAGAAAAATCCAACACAAGCAGGACAGCTGGACAGAAAAATATAATCCAATTTAAGTGCCTCAGTGATAGCAAAGCGGAGCCCCATACTTAAGAGGATATGCTAATGCATCGACCTGATTTTTGATGGCTTGACCATACGACATCCGTATGACAAATAACATATTTGTACCACCACAGGGAACCCAACCATAAGTGCAAGGCAACATATCTCATATACACTTGACCACCAGACAACAAATTTTGTATCTTTATGTACATAAGAGAGGTTTTTATCCACCACCTGTTTTTAATTTGCTTTTTAAAAAAATAACGTGATTATTTACAAAACACATTTTATGGAAAATATTCATGACAGTTTCATATAAAACAAGTTAAAACAGTTTTATTAGTCCACTTGCTTGTTGGACAGTAGACAGTTTCCGTCATGCAAGAGAAATAGACCAATGCAATTGAAGGCACACTAGCAAACGGATCCAAAAGGGAGACAAGACAGTCAAAAAACAGGCAGTGGTCCAGTGAGGCACAGACAGGACATCAGAGGTAATACAATACTCAAACTCCAAAAACATAAACGGGGCCAAAACCAGAAAAGTGACACAAAATATAAGGCTTTCACAAAGTCTGTGCGTTACTGAGAGTCCTTATATGTATGCGCTGTGATTGAGCTCTAATCAGGAACAGGTGCATGCTAATTAGTCCTAATGGCAGGTGCGCTTTGCAGTCTGCAGCTGAGCGTCCCAAGCACCAACGCACGTGGATGTGAAGGATGTAACCAGACAACTGTTTGACATACCAAACATTGATATTTGATCATAACAATATGGTAATGAGATAAAGTGAAAGTAATAGTTCACTGCTGTCCACCAGGCACCCAGCAGATTCACACCATAATAAATGTGGCGTTGTTTCTGGCGCATGGTATGCGGTGTCAAAGAAAGGAATAAATATGTATTCGTAACTGTGATGTGTATCTCATTATTGGTATCACTGTCACAAGACAATGCAGTAATTTATTGATGTGAAATGCGCTACACAATTTGATGGTTCATATGCTATAATCTATTCAGGTTGATTTTGTGCACTTGCAAATATTTTGCTCATACACATCAGGATCTCTGTTTTAGGCAGTGTCTAAATATCTATATTATAATTTTACATATGCAAGATGGCACAATCATTTGGGTCAGATGAAGGTAAACCAGAAGCCTTGGTTTTACTTGGCATAAACACCAACCCAGTATTGGGTTTGGGATTCCTGTGGTAGTTGCAGCCACTGTTTGACAAGGTTGTTAAATCATGACCGAAGGGTGACCAACGAATGGTTTTACCTTGGGTCCAAGAAATGTGAAAATTATGTTTAAAATTATGGGAGGGCTAGGACAATGGGAATTGCAGATGATGTGATCAGAAAATAAATTTGTTTGGAAATGCAATGCCCTGACTTTGAATATGACCTCTGACGTACAGTGGGTGATTAATTCCTCTGACTATTCTCCTCCTGAAGAAGATCGATGTTTTTAGAATAACCAAATCAGACTCCGAGCCCAGATCTAAATCCTATCAGAAATCTGTGAACTGATTTGAAGAGGGCAGTGCACAAGTGATCCCCTTGCAACTTGATAGAGCTGGAGCATTTTGCAAGGAAAAGTGGAATAAAATTGCTGGGTGTTTGTATTAAAAGCAAAATGTACTTAAATAAAGTATTAGTTAAGGGGTGTGCACGCTTTTGAAGTTTTTTTTTTTTTTTTTTTTCCTAAAAGAGTTTATTTTTCCCTTGAATATTGGTGGTTGAATGATACATTGTGCTTTTTACCTGTGTATACAGTAGTTTCAGTGAATATTTTTGAGAAGTCCATTCCTGTTTTCACTTCTGTTAAAGCACTGATAAATTAACATTCCCTGACTAGTTTCCTTTTTCTCTCTCCTGAAGTTAAGTAAAACAAACACAAATAGTTCTATGTTACTGAGAAAATGGAAAGCATAAAGTCCTCTCTACTGAAGACCCATGACAAGAAAACATGCTGACCACGGCCATTCTTTCCACAAATGTTTAATAAACCTGTCCATACAGAAAGCTTCACCATATCAATGTTTGGACGTTTTTCTTTGTTAAATAACTTTTTTATTATTATTATTATTATTATTATTATTATTATTATTATTATTATTATCCTTTTGATTATGTGGTGCATCCACTGTGCAAGTCCCTGTGAATGAGAATGTAGAAATGATAAAGTATTAGAATGAGGACATGAATATAACCCTTTCATTTAAAGTAGATTTACAAAATTAATTAATTAATTAATTAATTAATTAATTAATTAATTAATTAATTTCAGCCAGCACTGCTTTGCTGTTATCAACACCATCACCATCAGCTGTTCATGCCACTGCTGGGAGGTAGTGTTCATAGACTCTTCCATTCCCTACAGTCTTGTGCAGTTCTCATCCAGGAGGTGCCACACTTTTCTTCGATGTCATCTCTGCATCTCCTTCTCAGTCTTCCTTTCACTCTTTTCCCCTCTTTTGGTGTCCATTCTGTAGTCCCCCCATTTGTTTTTGTCCATTTTGGCTAGATATCCTGCCCATTGTCTCTTCAGAATTCCCACCCTGTCCACAAATGTCTCTTTAAATTTGTCTTTTCCCTTTTTATGCCTCCGCCACCATCACGTTCACAAGGTTCTGAAACCTTGTGAACGCGATATCTCAAAGGCTACTGAAGGAAATTTCACCAAACTTTCACCATTTGTGCGCTTTGGGACAAACATGAACTGATTAGATTTTCAGATCAAAAGGTCTAAGGTCAAGGTCACTGTGAGGTTAAATGTCTGTCCGAAAACCTTGTGAACACAATATCTCCAAGGCTAATACAAGTAATTTCACCAGGTCAAGATTACTGTGAGGTCAAATGTCCATCCCCAAATCACAGCTTAATAAGGCGTGTAGTCTACCGGGCGGAGGCATCCCTATCGACGCCGTTGGCGTCGAGTTCTATCTAGTTTTCTATTAGTTTCTTCACACTTGCACCCCCACCCTCCACCCCATTTCAGCAGGTTTTTATGGTAGGACAGCATTCAATGGAAACCCCCCCCCCCCCTTTTTTTTATGCCTCCGCCACTGTAAGGTGCAGGAGGCATTATGTTTTCGGGTTGTCCATCTGTCCGTGCGTCCGTCCGTGCGTACGTGCGTCCATCCCGAAACGTTGTGAACATGATATCTCAAAGGCTAATGAAAGGAATTTCACCAAACTTTCACCATTGGTGCGATTTGGGACAAACATGAACTGATTAGATTTTGAGATCAAAAGGTCTAAGGTCAAGGTCGCTGTGAGGTCAAATGTCTGTCCGCAAACCTTGTGAACACTATCTCCAAGGCAGATGAAAGGAATTTCACCAGACTTTCACCGTTTGTGCATTTGGGGACAAACATAAACTGATTTGGATTTTGAGATCAAAAGGTCTAAGGTCAAGGTCACTGTGAGGCCAAATGTCTGTCCGAAAACCTTGTGAACACAATGTCTCCAAGGCTGATACAAGTAATTTCACCAGGTCACGATTACTGTGAGGTCAAATGTCCATCCCCAAATCACAACTTAATAAGGCGTGTAGTCTACCGGGCGGAGGCATCCCCATCGACGCCATTGGCGTCGAGTTCTATCTAGTTGTTCTTGAGTGTTACCATTGGTTTGCATCTTAATGTAAACCTTCTGTATTGACATTCCTAAAAGTGTCTTGCAGATGCTTATCTGAGATTCCAAATCTGTCATTGCTTAACTCTTGAATAGTATTAATGACAGAAAATATCATTAAAAAGCTTATCTCTGCTTTTCAAAAAAATGTATCTTGTTAAGATCTGCTCAGTACTTTGGGAGTAATGGCTGGTTAAAGTTGGTACAACAGTGTGTACACTGCTCGTGTGACGTTGGGAAACTGCTGGTGCTTTTTGAGTCACGAGAAAGTGGTCAGGCTGTCTCTCTTCTGATTTGGTTTCTGACTGATATCCATGAGTAATCCAGTCAGATAACTTTTTATAGGAATGTTCTCTAGCTCTCACTGTTTCTGATGAAGTATTCAGCAAAATTTTCCATCAGCTAGTTTTGACGTTATGCTTCAAGGGAGACTTTTGAAGTCAGTTTTTATAGCTTTACCTACTTATTTTTTCAAATTAAACTGATTCATGTGAATAAAATAACTATTTTAGAATATACATAACTCTAGTTGTTTTGATAAAATATTGAGCTCTTAGTGGTCGGAATGATATTAAAAAAAACAGGAGTCAGAAACGCAAGTGTCAATTTTATTTCAATTAAATGGAATTGTTTATTGGATTGTGGCTCACAGTTTTTTCGAGGTTAGCCCGAAAGCTGTGAATATTAATTGAAATAATTCACATTCTTTCATATAAACACTAGTAGGCCCTACTTAAGAATACAAAGGCCTACAGAGCACAAAGAGGGTATTTAGAAATATTCTTTTATTACTTTTTTTTATTTTGATAGAGAATGGTAGATGTGAATGACTGTTGATGCATATTTTATAATGAACATTGGTTTCTCCTTCTTTGTGATGTATAAATGGGTTAAGATCAGCTTTATATCGCACAAATAAAACTATTTGGTGAAACTTTGAAGAAGAATGTACTGATTAAACGTATTTGCATAATTGGTTTTTACTAATTTTTCAAACGTTGTATTCCATATACAACCATCTATGTACCTGCCAATTTCCATGTAAATGTCTTGGGGGTGTAGTTTTTAAGTAAAAAACATTTGATCTTTCGTTAATTAGACCCATTTTGAACCATGTTATCCTAATACATATTACGTCACTTTTTTCTGAAAAATTAAGCTGTTTATCAATCTTTGATTTGGTAATATCTCAAGAATGGATAAACATATATTTTAATTCAATATAAAGTAGTCAGCTGGGATAGGCTCCAGCTTGCCTGTGACCCTGTAGAACAGGATAAAGCGGCTAGAGATGATGAGATGAGATAAAGTATGTTTAGCATTCAATTCTGAATTCAGTGAGACCAGTTTCAAGCAATTTGGATTGAATTTGTATTTTCAGCTAATATGCCAACTGAAAGTATACACTTCAATCTTGAATGCTTCATTTCAAATCCATTATGGTGGTATACAGAGGCAACCTTACAAAACTGTCATTATCCAAATACTTGACTACATATAAGTACTACAAATAAAAATACTAGGGTAAAGTTCTATTAACTCGATAAACAAACCTTGAAATTCAGCATTGATGTACCATCACCAACTAACATTTGTAGAAGTAATAACTAACAACTTTTTCATTTTCCGTTTCTGGTTGAGAGTACGCAGCGCGAATTCTTCTCACCAGAGCTTTTTATTTTTCTTTTTTAAATTCCCCCCTTTTTTATTTGTATTATTATTATTTGTTTGTGTAGTCTGAGAGGGTTTTTATTTATTTATTTATTTATTTATTTATTTGGTTTGAGTGTTTTGTCCACTAGGTGTGGCATAGCTCAAGGCCCAGTTTTGGGTGTTGGTTCCCTCCAGGCCTTGGTCCGCCATGGGTGATGCCTGTGCTCCTTGCTGTGGACTGCAGTGAGCTCATTGCTCTTTTAACATCAGGATTGTCCAGCGCTTTGCGCGGCGGTGCTTTTGTGCTTGGCACGGTGTTCCGAGCGATATTGCCTGGTGGCGGCGTGTTGGCTATGCAGGTGGTTTGGGACATACCAGCACTCTGCGAGGTGGTGCTCCTGTGCTCGCTTTGTGGATCCATGGCGCTGTGTTCCGAGTGATATTGCCTGGCGGCGTTGCAGCCAGACTTCGTGCACATTTTAGTGGGACTGTGGTAGCTATGCCATTGGAATTACATCCTGACCCTCTTTTGATGGCCCTCTCTCCCTTCCCCTAATTGTAAAGCAACCCTGGGTATAAAAAAGGTGCTATATAAATTGAAATTATTATAACCCTTGACTTTTTTTTTTAAACAGTAACAAAGTCAAATCAACAACTTCATCATTAACTAATATTCATAGCATCCGTGAAATAAAAATAATACAATTTAATACAGTTCTTCTTCTTTTGGCTGCTCCCATTAGGGGTCGCCACAGCAGATCATCATGATCCACATATTTGATTTGGCATAGGTTTTTACACCAGATGCCCTTCCTGATGCAACCCTCCCCAGTCTATCTGGGCTTGGAACCAGCACTAAAGGGCTTGTGCACCCCCAGTGGCTGGGTAGTTTTACCTAATCTGCTGGTTTTTGAACTGTGGGATGAAACTGGTGTACCTAGAAAAAACCCACACAGACATGGGGAGAACATGCAAACTCCACACAGAAAGGCCTCTGTCGGCCATGAGGTTCCAACCCAAAACCTTCTTGCTGTGAGGCAACAGTGCTAACCACTGCACCACCATGCCACCCACAATTAAATTGATACACAATTAAATTAATAAATTAAGTTGTGGGTTGGCGGCACGGTGGTGTAGTGGTTAGCGCTGTCGCCTCACAGCAAGAAGGTCCTGGGTTCGAGCCCCGGGGCCGGCAAGGGCCTTTCTGTGTGGAGTTTGCATGTTCTCCCCGTGTCCGCGTGGGTTTCCTCCGGGTGCTCCGGTTTCCCCCACAGTCCAAAGACATGCACGTTAGGTTAACTGGTGACTCTAAATTGACCGTAGGTGTGAATGTGAGTGTGAATGGTTGTCTGTGTCTATGTGTCAGCCCTGTGATGACCTGGCGACTTGTCCAGGGTGTACCCCGCCTTTCGCCCGTAGTCAGCTGGGATAGGCTCCAGCTTGCCTGCGACCCTGTAGAAGGATAAAGCGGCTAGGGATAATGAGATGAGATGAGTTGTGGGTTTAACTGCCCACAATAAAATTCAGTTAAATCCACAATAAACAATACGCTCCAACACCTCATTTAAAATCTTTATTAACTGGCAAAATTCAGAACTGAGGCTGAATAGCAAGTTCCAGTATTTGCACCAGGAGACCCAATTTCAATAAATTGTCAAGAGTTAGTAATATTTTGGAATTAAATTTTTGCCAAATATGGCCGAAAGTATGTGGGGACCTAAAAATTACACCCATATGTGGGTCTACCCCAAACTGTTGCCAGAAGTTAAAGGCACTCAATTGCCTAGAATGCCTTTGTATGTTTTAGAATAAAGATTTTCCTTCACTGTAACTAAAGCTTCCTTCATCATGGCAATGCACCTTAAAACATTAACTGAATAAATTACATCAGCGACCTTGACAGACTTCCTATCCATGGGTGTAGCGGACGCAGGGTACGCGGGGGATATGTCCCCTGCACTTCCCATATGTGCCCTCTGTCCCCTGCACTTTTTACAGCCATTACAACCACTCAATTCATTTTTAACATGTGGAAACGCGTTTTTCCGAGCCGCCTCTAAACGCATCATGAGCAGGCAGAGCTAAGGCGGCAAACAAACACCGCTGTCGTGTGTGATCAGAGACGCTTTAGAAAATATTGTATGAGTATCTTTGGTGTGATTCAGATCTGGGCAGCGCTTCTGTATGTTCAGCAAACCAGCCAAGAGGCTAAATACTTTAGACAGTTTTTTCCAAACAAACCGTGTAAGTTGAGTAATGTAGATATGTTTAGCTAAAAGATGACAAATAGATGTCAGTTTAGTTAGTTAAGCTAGCTAGCTAAGTTAGAGGCGGTAGTAACTAGTTACATTTACTCCGTTACATTTACTTGAGTAACTTTTTGGATAGCTTGTACTCTTAAGAGTTGTTTTGTTGCAAAATACGTTTTACTTTTACTTGAGTAATATTATTCTAAAGTAACAATACTCTTATTTGAGTAACGTTACTATTTTGGCTACTCTAAGATTACTCACTTCTGGGTAGAAAATAAGAATATAAATGTATTTGTGTTCCTTTGACTGTTATTTTTGTAAAGATTTAATTTATTTTTGTGGTAGTTAAAGTTTAAAGTACATGAATTTGCTGATTATTATTAATGTATTCCTAATTCTATTTCAAAATGTTGCTTTCCACATATTTTTTAATCTTTATTGCCACAATAGAGGGCTCCGAGATGATGCTAAAAATAGTAACACTGCGCGTGCGCAGCCATCTTGGAAGTCACTCGCTCCAGAGCGCTCATAGAGTACACATCATAGAGTACACATTTAGCGATTCGTTTCCGTGTTAGAGGGCTTAAAAGCTTGGATTTTTTAAGAATTTAGACATCTGAAGTGATGGAGCACTACTGTGAAAGTTTGGATAAGCAGGCACGGGAGCGTTATGCTGAGAAGGTACGTTTCATTGGGAATGTAGATCCATACACTGTTAGTGAGAAGGAGTGGAAAGCTGACCCCAGCTTATTGCCGCATGTGACATACATAGATCTTGTGAACTATCTAGTGTTTCACCCAAGTCCATTTTGTGAACTAAAGGATTTCCAGAACTACAAGAGTATGGAAGCATACGATAGATTTGTGTCCGGTTGGGTCCGCGATGTGTCGGTGTTTACTGCTGAAGACGGAGAGACAAAAGTGATCAGAGGGAAAGTGTTACACTCGCAGAGACTATCCCAGCCTAGTCTACACCCCTGGATAATATTTGACAAGAGACATGCTATTTTGTGTGCACATTGCAACTGCATTGCTGGACTTGGGGAATGTTGCTCCCATGTTGCTTCCCTGTTGTTTTATGTTGAAGCGGCCACGAGACTGAGGGAAAGAACGACGGTCACACAACAGCCGGCATACTGGATGCTACCGGTAACTATGAAATTAAAATAACTATTTTAGTAACTATTTTAGTAACTATGAAATTCAAGACAATATTAACCTACCTGTCACAAAGTGATCAGAACAAATCCGGATACAGTCAAGTTGTCCTAAATTTGATCGGTTAATGGCAGCCAGCCACTGTCGTCTCCTCCGCTCGCTTTTCTCCTGTGCTGCAATTCCCGGGTTAGTCACGACTTTAGGGAGTCTGTGGAACTTTTGCCACCCTTTTCCCCTCGGTTACTACAGCCAACAATGACGCACGTATTCGGCATTGTCACCCCTTTTTGCTTCGCTGGACAACAACAATGCACTGACACAGCGACCTTTGACTTCCAATATGGCCGCCGCCGGGTTCGCACTGATCTCGAAGCACTCTATAGAAAGAGCAGGATGAGAGAGGAGACAGTGGACCAGAGGCCAACAGGGATGATTATGCAGGGTCACAGGTGAGAAGAGAATATAACTAGCTATGTCACTGCTACTATTCTTAATTCTATTTATACATTTTACTTTATAGATTTTGACTTTAGATTTTGATAGTATATCATTTTAAAGAACTAAAGTCGGTTCCTTGGTGCTGTGCTGTTTGTGGTTATGTGGTTCTTTAGCTGCTAAGGAGAGGTGCGATTGAATGTGAGAGGATGATAAATCACTCAATAGACCTCTGAACAATTTGTCCCCCTCACTTCTAAAATGATGGCTACGCCCCTGTTCCTATCTCTCTCTCTCCCTCTGGAGCTCCTGGAGTTAATTTCTCTCTCTCTCTCTCTCTCTCTCTCTCTCTCTCGCGTGTGTGTGTGTGTGTGTGTGTGTGTGTGTCCTTCTTACTAAAAGTCTCTCTATCTCTATTGACAAAATGATATAAATATATTTCCATAACGTGAGAGAACACAAATACGCTGGAAATTAAGGTCACTTCTCTGTTCCTTAAGAACAGAGTGCTAATCTAAGTGACCTTTAATATTCTATGTTCTATAATTAAGATTAATATTCAGTCTCCTGCTAGATTTATGAAATGTGGATTAAACGAAGGCCTAAATATGCATTACATAAACCTTACCTTCATTGGAATGACCTGTCATGAGTTCATTCCAGTGACAGTTTGCCTGTCTGTAATGGAACAGGTAAGCCCTGTAAAATGTCCAGTTGTGAATTCCACATGAGCTTCTGGTGACCTGCAGTTTTTTACAATGCTTTTAAAACGTGAGCTGTCAAGCCACACACAAAATAAAAAAGGTAAAGGGAGATGGTGCTGCTGTTCATTAGGTCACTTGTACAGAAGTCCCAGTGGATTGATAGTGTAACATTAATTAGACTGATTTTTCAAAATGTCACAATATTGGGTCTGTAAAACTGCATTCATAGTTGATTTAAGAGCATGTAGTGAGGAGTTACCAAAATTGCACACACCGCTTGCTCATTAGGGATAACTTTTATTAGGGATAAATTTATTAGTTTATATGTTTAAAATCTTTATTATTCTGTAAAGCTGCTTTGCGACAATGTCTGCTGTTAAACGTGCAATCCAAATAACTTGACTTGACATTGCTATAAAGACCTTACATGTAACTGGAGACGTATGCACTATTCAGACTGTTGAACATGTGTTGTATGAGATTTGCTAGGAAAATTACAAGGTGCAGTACAGGTGTTCCTTTAAGGTGGTCAGTTAAT